>NC_135499.1:7022262-7356429 GCF_052857255.1 Amblyomma americanum
GATTTCAAGAGCGAGTTAAGAACGAATTCTTCTCTCAAGCGAGACACTGTTCTAAAGTCGCGTCGCAAACACTGCACTGACAAGGAATCACCGTTCAAAGCCTTCATTTTATTGTTATGGTGTCGCCGGCGGCAGCTAATGCAGCAAACGGTTTCATCATTATTACAGGAGCATAATAGTATGAATACAAGCATGCAGATACTCAGAGAGTAGTTCTGTTTCAAAATCTCTAATATAATTCGTGCGGCGACTCTTTTAAGGCGAAAACCTTTAATGGCCCATACTCGCAATGTCCGTCCGTCCATGACACTCAACTCGGTAAGAAAAAAAACTTTATGCACAATAGGATTCCATCCACCATCCCTCCGTTCCGCAGCCGTGCGTGCTAACGACTACGCTACTTCCAGATTACGCATACGTAGTTCTCCTTGTCTGGGACGCTGGAGAGTGTTTGCAGAAAGGCGTCGAATCAGATGAATGCATCCCAGATGGCCTCTAGTGTCGCCAGTATTTAAGATTCACAAACAATTGTGTGCTTAATTAACATCTTAACCACACATCAGTGACAAAAGCAGCAACACCGCGCCAAAGGCTTTCACATCACCGCACTTTAGGTCAACAAAGTGCCCCCTTTATTTTTTTTTCGGGTTTCAACGTAATATTTGTTTCGAGCCTGAGACTGCGATGCAAGCATGTTACATCTGCGCAGATAAGACGCGTATTACACTCCGCGTATTCTGCATAGCAACGTTGTGTCAATTTTAGCAGGTTAAGTTGCTGCATGTCCCAATTATATCCACAGATTCCCTTCTGAAACTATCCTGCAAATATACAAACTGCATGCAGTGGGAGACCGAGTCAGGCAACCATAGAGGAATGTGAAGCCGGAACGCGACGCATGGCGTTGCGGCGCTTCTAATCTTGTCGCAACACTGATGTCAGTGTTCTGAATAACTGTTCGGCCCGAATAGGATGTACAAGAGCTGTAGTACACAAAACATGGTGAGGACCTCGATACTCCCTAGAAATGGAATCACCGAGGGCAAGGCGTAGAGGCAGGAGGTGTGCTATTGGTCTAGGATGAGCAGCCCGCTTATTAATCAAGTCGAGCAGCGAAATTATTCGTTCGTACTTTGTTTTTCGTTACCGTTTTTCGTTTTCGTCATTTTGTTCCCTTTTTCTTATGAACGCCTGTATACCCGTCTGAAAGGTCTCGCTTTCGTATCCTTTTTTTTGTTTCCATCCTGTCATCGTTACTGTTGTAATGGGACCGACAGGCGCAGCGCAGCGAAGAAGCGGACGAGTTCAAGCGGGACTTTACGGGATTTACGGCCGGCCCTTCTATGTCGTCACCGACCACCACGCCCTATGCTGGCTATCCTCCCTCAAAGATCCTTCTGGCCGACTCGCCCGCTGGGCTTTACGTCTCCAGGAGTTTGATATACACGTCATTTATCGCTCCGGCCGCAAGCACTCAGACGCCGACGCCCTTTCTCGTTCACCACTCCCATGCGAGTCAACCTCTGCCCTCGTCTGTGCCTACGAATTCTCTTCGTTCAACATCCCTGATATGCTCTCCTAACAATTGAAGGATCCTTGGATCACCTCGCTGCTAAACTTCCTGAACACTCCCTCGCCGCATCCTTCGACCCGGACCCTTCGCCGCCAAGCCCACCACTTCGCCGTTCGTGATGGCCTCTTATACCGCCGTAATTACCTCCCCGACGGCCGGAAGTGGCTGTTGGTCATCCCTCGACACCTCCGTGCTACAATCTGTGCCTCTTTTCACTCCGCTCCACAATGCGGCCACGCCGGTGTACTGAAAACATATGCTCGCCTTCGTCAGCGATTCTACTGGCGAGGTATGTACCGCTACATACGTCAGTACATTCGGTCATGCATCGCCTGCCAACGTCGCAAGAAACCTCCCCACCCCGCCGCCGCTCCTTTGCAGCCGTTACCTTGCCCTGGCCGTCCCTTTGACCGCGTCGGCATTGATCTTTATGGCCCGCTTCCAACTACTTCGACTAATAATCGGTGGATCATCGTTGCCGTTGACCATCTCACCCGTTACGTCGAAACGTCGGCTCTCAAATCTGCTACCGCAAACGATGTCGCTTACTTCATTCTACACAGTCTTGTTCTTCGTCACGGCGCCCCGAAAGAACTTCTGAGTGACCGCGGCCGTGTTTTTCTCTCGGACGCCGTCGAGGCCCTGCTCAAGCAATGCCAAATCGTTCATCGCTACACCAGCGCCTATCACCCCCAGACCAACGGCATGACTGAGCGGTTCAACCGCACTCTGAGTGACATGCTCGCCATGTACGTTGACACCGCCCACTCCAACTGGGATCAAGTGCTCCCGTTCGTCACGTACGCGTATAACACAGCTACTCAGACAACAACGGGGTTTTCTCCTTTCTTCCTCTTATATGGCCGGGAGCCTACATCCACCATGGACACCATCCTTCCTTATCACCCTGACCCTTCCGAGACCACCTTACTCTCCGAAGCTCACCTGTATGCCGAAGAATGCCGGCAACTTGCCCGCTCTTTCACCACACAGCAACAATGGGATCAGAAGCACCGTCGGGATTCCCCGGACCCTCCAGCGTCATACCCATCTGGCGCCCTCGTTTGGCTCTGGGTGCCTTCCTCTACTCCCGGCCTCGCCACGAAACTACTGTCTCGCTTTCACGGGCCTTACCGGGTTGTCCACCAAACTTCTCCGGTGACTTATATCGTTGAGCCGCTCGTTCCCTCTTCGGACCACCGTCGCCGGGGGCGCGAAACTGTGCACGTTGAGCGCCTCAAGCCTTACTATGACCCGCCCATCCTCTCCTCTCCGTAAGTCGCCAGGATGGCTCCTTTTTCGGAGGGAGAGTAATTGTAATGGGACCGACAGGCGCAGCGCAGCGAAGAAGCGGACGAGTTCAAGCGGGACAACGAAGAAGCAGACGAAGTGCAGCTGGGTTTTTCGAACGACGCCTGTGAGTGTGCCCGTCGTGTCGCCGGACAACCAAGACCAACCGACCTGTGCCTCAAATAAACGCCTTGACACTGTATTTTTCCGCCGTCTAATTGGGTTAGCAGCATTCCAAGTAAAAGAAATACAATTCCACCGGTAAATCGTTCTTCCTCGCTGTGTATAAATTTTCCACAGAAACATACCTTCCAATAGAAATTGGCGCTGGCTTTTCTAACAACGTTTTTGGTCATACCAGTTGTCTCAGTGTTCGCTTCGGTGAAGAAAACTGCCGATCATTGTGCAAGCCTGCTGCGCACCTGTGCCGTTTAAGTTGGAGGTACGGCTAAAAGTGCACTCGCGACAGTTTCCATGTGCATTGCGGTGATAGTTGCTTTAGCAAAGTACGCATTTCATCAGCTAAACAAACCAGCTTCTGGATTTCACTCAAAGCGGATAACCGCTAAATCGGAATACGTCGTGTAAAATATTCAGGCTACAGATAGGCAGCGCTAAACTCGTCGCGCCTCCGCTTCTGCACCTTAAGAGGCAGACTCGTGCGAAAGGCAACCAAGTGAACAATCATGCATGAACTTAAGCACAGCACCTTGGACGAGGCGTGTTTAGGTTGCCGATACGCATATATGACCTACTAGAACTTAAGATTTGCTTTTTATTTGTGGCTAAATGCGCGAAACACCACACTCTACAGTGGCACTCGCGGAAAACTAGCTCCTCCTCCTCCTCACTATGCCGGACCGACTCTGAATTTTTCCGCGCCTTGTATTGACTCATGTATTTTAATTTCGGTAGCAAAGAAATGCTATAGCTATAGCTTATGTTTGGCTCGCGGTGTTTAGCACTAGGCCTTTTCGTTACCTATACACTAGCTTGGAACAGCCTTAATGCACCACGGAGAATTTGGTCATAGCAGCAGCAGTTGTGGCCTCGGCAACACGCTCTAAAATTTCCTGCTCTGTACAGGTGCCATGTGCACAGCTGATCTACCCAGCCATCACTTGTCCCGCACCCTTGGTCTGGCCTGAGCACGGTTTACTGCCAACATCGGTGGACAGATAAACTTCTTGGGCGCCACAAGCAACTCACCGGATACGCCTTCTGCCGTTTCTGCGCCTGCGTGGAAACTGACCCTAAAATCTTCTGCCGCCGGACCCCCAGCATCATTAAAACACTCTCCGGGGCATGTTGGTTCATAGCTAACAAGAATAAAAGCGCAACAACACGACACAAAGAAGGAGGAAACCGACAGGACAGTAGACAGGACATAGCGTAGCGCCTGTCCTGTCGGTTTCCTCCTTCTTTGTGTCGTGTTGTTGCGCTTTTATTCTTGTTAACCCCAGCATCATAGCAGCAGCAGTTGTGGCCTTGGCAACACGCTCTAAAGTTTCTTGCTCTGTACAGGTTGGCACAACTGTTTTTCAAGCAGTTTATTTCAGTTTTTGGTTTTTGTACTACGGCTGCTGCTGCTGCTACTTGTACTGTAGTTCATTTTGTATCGCGCCGCTTGTTTGCCACTGTACCGTTGTGTATTTGCCTTTCCGTTTTTTCTTTCTTGGCTACACGTAACCATTTCTCGCCATGAAGGATGATATGAAAGCCGAACTAGCAAAGATGAAAGAGGAAATCAGACAGGAAGTCTAGGTTTTCCGCGAGTCGATGGAAAGAGACTTGCGTAGCGAAATCCGTGATCTTAAGAGTGAACAAAAAAAAATATAACCCAAAGCCTTGACTTCGCCCATGGAACAATAGATGACTTAAAAAAGAAACTGAACGATGAAGTTGCTAAAAACCGACAGAAAGCTGCTGAAAATGAGGCACTTCAAGCGAGACTCACGTTGATAGAGGCCAAATTGAAAGATCTTGAAAACCGGTAAACCCACTCTGAACAGTACTCAAGAAAAAATAACCTTGAGATACAGGGTGTGGCTAAAAGTGAAGATGAATCGGTCACTGATATTCTCGCGAAGATTGGTGATGCTGTAAAAGAACCAATTACTCAGAATGACATTGAGGCTTGCCACCGTGTGCCCACACGAAACCCTGATAAAGCAAACATATCGTACAGTTCCGGTCACGCGCTAAACGCGACAACGTCCTCGGAAAAGCAAAAAAGACTCGTTTCACAAACAGCAACATCGGCCTGAACACTTCAGATCCTATCTACATCAATGAACACCTATGCCCAGTACTTAAGAAGCTTCTAGCGCTGACTGTCAAGAAAAAGTACGAAAATAGATGGAAATCCGTCTGGACGAGCAACGGAAAGATCTTCGCAAAACAAGCCGATGGCATGCCGGCTGTGCAGATCCTTACTGAACTTGACATCGACAAAATCTTTTCCCCCCAGGCTAGCGTAGCGTCCTCATCCAATGATAATGAGTAAAGTGTGTGCAGGCTTAGTTGCTTGTACAGACGGGAAAAAAAAGAAGCCAAAATGGATTATCGCGAATTGATCTTACCATCAAATCTCAACCTTCAGCATCGTTTTTGTGAATCGGTCTTGCATATTAACGCACGTTCGGCTAAACATAAAGAAGATGATATCATCCTGGGTATTCAAACAATTGCCCTGTGTTGGAAATAGATGGGTACGAGACCTTTTTTCTTAATCGCTTAAACCGACGAGGTGGCGGTGTTGCGATACCTGTTTCGGCTCAAAAGAAATGTGAAATTTTGACAGATTTCAGTATGGTGACTGATGATTTTGAAATGCTGACAATTCAAAATAAAAGCCAAGTAATTTTTGTTGTATACCGCCCACCAAACGGTAACATTATGCGCTTTCTAGATTTATATGAATCTTTCTTAAACTTCGTCTCAAAAAATAACCTGATATTGGTTGGTGGGTGTGATTTCAACATCAATGTCTTAGAAAATAGCCATCCTGCACGTGAATTTAATATGCTACTGCTTTCGTCTGGTTTCGCAAATGTAATTGAAACACCAACACGCATTACATGTTCCACATGTTCAGTACTTGATCTTTTAATAACAAACATTGATACTACCATAAACAGTGCAGGCACAATTTCATCCGACATCAGTGACCATTGCCCGGTTTTCCTTGGGCATTATGTAAATTCAATACCAAAAGAAAGACGAAAGGAATGTTTCACTACTCAGTGCATCACTGAAAACAGTTTAGAGCTGTTCAAACAAGAAATATTATGCCAAGATTGGTCAATAGTAAAAACAAAAGGTAACGCGGATGAAGCTTACAATGAATTTATCAAGCTTTTCATGCTTGTCTATGAAAAATATTTCCCATTAAAAGCTCTTAAACGCACTAAAAGAGCGAGGAAGCCCTGGGTGACAAAAGAGCATCTAAAAAAGATAAAAAGCAAAAACCGCCTTTATCAATCCTTTTTACGTACACGATTGGATACAACTTTGAAAGACTTTAAAACCCTTCGGAATAAGCTGAATGCGGAGCTGCGGCACGCGAAGTTTTCATGTTATGAACAAATCTTTGCTAATATCGCTGAACAGCGCACCAACGCTGCCTGGAAAATAATGAATAGTGTTCTAGGCCGTGGAAGCAAAAATTCCCTGTCAGATACTTTAATGATAAATGGCCGTGAACATGGCGGCAAGGAAGTCGCTGACTACTTAAATCAGTTTTTCATTAATGTCGCTGACCCAATTCAAACGGAAATCGACCTCACCGAAAACAGAAATCACCGAGACACCATCACTGACAGCATATTCTTACAGCCAACCGATGGGTCTGAAATCCACAGTATAGTTATGGCTTTACCAAACAGCAAGGCGTTAGACACCGATAATATTCAGATAAGACCAGTTAAATACGTCTTGAGCATAATAACGCCTGTACTTGTACATTTATTTAACTTAGTAATAGAGTCCGGAAAATTTCCAGATGCAATGAAGATAGCTAGAACGTCAGTTGTCTTTAAAGGAGGAGATCGCAACTTGCCAACAAATTATCGACCTATATCTATGCTTCCAGTCTTCTCGAAAGCGCTGGAAAAAATAATCTCTGTTAGAATAACTGGGTTCTTTGATAGACATAACGTTCTGAGTGACGCGCAATACGGCTTTAGGAAAGACAGGTCGACGGAAATGGCTCTATTAGCAATAAAAGAAAGTATTTTGCAGAACATAGAAAAAAATATGTTCACACTTGCAGTTTTTGTAGATTTTAGCAAAGCATTTGACTGCCTGAACCACCAAATTTTAATCAGTAAACTGCAATCTTATGGAATCCGCGGAAAGTGCATAGATTTACTCATAACATACCTTGAAAACAGAGCTCAGTTTGTGCACTTAAACAATCATAATTCAGTGATTCTACCTATTAGATATGGAGTCCCGCAAGGCAGCGTTCTTGGTCCACTATTGTTCAACGCCATTATAAATGACATTGTAGACATAGATCATTCAACAGATTTTATCATCTATGCTGACGACAGCACTCTACTTATTTCTGGAACAAACATAGATAACTTAATACTGAAATGTAACGAAGTACTTGAAAAACTGTCTGTTTGGTCCAAAGCAAACCTACTCAAGATAAATGCTGTCAAAACAAAAGCAACGATTTTTCGAGCCAGGAATAAAGAAGTTAAAACGAACCTTACAATTATCTTCGAAACTCTAGAAATAGAAGTTGTTGACCACCACAAGATTCTTGGAGTATACTTCACTTCTGGCTTAGGCTGGGATACTCATATCAATTATCTATGTAAAAAACTGCTTTAGTTACAGGAGCTCTAGCACACTGCCGCAGTATACTTCCTTTCAAAGCGAAACTTCAGATATATCAAGCATTATTTAACTCTCATCTAAATTATTGTACTTTAGTATGGGGCACAACAACTAAAAGAAATTTAAACAGGGTTGTACTAATACAAAAGCGAATAATTCGTCATATTGCCAATATGGAACCAATGGCCACTACAACAAGTGCCTTCAGGTCATTTGAAATACTTCGTATTGAGGATATTTATGAATTCCGACTATTGAAAACATTTTACTTTTCCTCCCTTACTGCAATAAACCAACTAATGTCATAAGCATCACTGCAGCGCCGCGACGCTAACGTACCCACAAGAAATAAAGATTTGTGGGAAATCCCACGGTTCCGAACTTTTTATAAGTATCAAGCGTTATCACATATCCTCCCACTTATACTAAACAAAAATACTCACACTTTAGGTTTGAATAGAAGAGGTTTGAGGTCTTGTTTTTTGTAATTGCTCTCCCCTGGTAATACTTTGTTTTGGTATACTGTGTTTTGATACACCTTATGTTTTTTTTCTGTTCTGTTCTTGTGCTTTTTTTTTTCATGCAAATCAATTGTACAATGTTTTTTTTTGCCACGTTTCTTGAAATGTGTTTTTTGTGTGCTTTGTTTGATGTCTGACTTGTGTTATTTACCTGGTATAATTTCAGTGCTCCGAATTTTGTACAAAACTTGTAATTACTGTTGCAAATTAGAGGTAAATGTCTGTTTTAATCATAATGTGTTTTTACTGATACTGCTATGTAACGGTCTTCTTGGCCTTAGTCAAGCTGCATGAGCAGCTTTTAGCCAAGGAGACCCTCCAGGCACTTTCTGGAAAAATAAACATCGAATTGAAATTGAAAATAGATTGATAGCGAAAAGGTTAAAAAAACGCGCTGTGGCGCGAACACAATAGCTTCGCCCGGCGCTGCTTTACACCACGCAGCCATCGCCGCAGCCTTCCGCACCGCGTGTTAAATTGCCAGCTTCTCGCACTGTGCTTCGCAAACGGTGGGTGGTCTTCATGCAGTCTCATCCGTGTGCGATACAGAGTCGCCGGCGGAGAAGCACCGTAAGACAATTGCCAGTCGACGGCCAGACGAGCAGCGGTGCGTGGTTTGTAGCGTACTAACTACTATGGTCAGAAGTACACTGGAACAGAGGCACAACTTTCCCCAGCCTTGCTATCATCAGCGGGCTCTTCGCCTTTTCTCCTTTGGAAAGCATCTGAGAAACGATGCTGTCGGAAAGAGAGAGCAAAACAAAGCAATGTGTCCGCTGTTTCTGCTCATTGTTCATGATCTACACTGCGAGCATTCTGTTAAGCGGCGGCGCTGCATGCCGCTTCGAAAAATCTTGTTCTTGGAGGTGATACTGCGCATGCATGATGTGCACTGCCTATTTCTTTTTCCAAGAATAGCTGGATTTTGGGCTTTTGCCCAGGGTTACACGGGTGCTGAAAAAATTGGTCCTGAGGTGTCTTTCTACCCTTTCATAGTGGCTAAAGCGGCACACTGAGACTAGAGAACTCGGGAGATAGTAAAGGCATATGAGATGTGGGGATACACATGAACCCCCTATGCCCTATGTAAAGCCACGGCCGGTCTAGAGAGGGGGGGGGGGGGGGGGGCGCTCTTTCATACGGCCTTCGCATTCGCCGCAGAAGCAAGTTTTTCTCCGGGAGTTACGCCGCCCGCCGCAGCTAGAGGCGCGACGACCCCACCGCTCGCTCCCCGCCTGCATCTGTGGCGGAGGGTGGCTTTTGACTGGTTTTGCGCTGTGGTCCGCTGCTTCATGATGAGCGCAGCACCGAAGTCAAAGAAAACAAAATCCAGATGCTTAAGCTGCGTATCGGCAACAAAGTCCACATGTGCACAGATTCTTCGTCGCAAACTTTGCTCGATGAAAACATTTAAAATGAGGAATCACTCTCAAATTCCTCACAACTATGTCGAGCATTTCTGGTTTTCAATCCACAAGGAAATACTGTGATCACTTCCTCTCTTATATATCATGGTCCGTGATTAAATGACAAGTTAGTGCTAAGAGGAAGATAATGAAAACTCACAGAACGAACGTTTTGTGCTCGTCCCATAAAAATGTACTATATCGGGGAAAAAATTCTCTACGACGCTTGAGCCATAACTTCGATAGCGCCGTAGCTGGTGGCTTGAGACGATACTTGAGTCGTTGAACTGCCAAATAAATTGCAAGATTGCTGGGAGGTGTATATAGTACTTAATTACGCCGATATCGCTTTTCGCAAGTCCTGAATGAACTTATTTTCATCCTCTTATACGTCACAACTTCCTTAAACGAGAGGCCTGTATTGATATCTCAAAAGAATTCTGATTACTAATGTGCGAGCAAGTGTCAAGAAGCATTGTAATGAATTTTTATCTGCTCAAAGACAATGGCCCGCGGCCTTTCTGCTTTTGTTGTCAAACATGAAGCCACCAGATCCCTCTGAAATGTCTGTAGCCGCGTGCAAGTCTCTCTTCATATTCAAAATGGTCGTAAGCGCATTAGGCGTCTTATGTCTCAAGTTCCTGGTCACCTTTAAATTGTGCAAGGCCGAGAGCGACCGTCATTCTGACCTTCGTTGACCGAGCACTTGTTTAATCGCTGCGCCGCTGAACTGCATGCTTTATGTTTGAGGACACGAGTTAGCCCCAATAAACAATTTTCTAGTTGGACGCAAGCTTCCTTGTCGTCATTCTGGCCTGACTAACATTAATAGAACATACAGAACCAATCAGTACAAGCTGCGTTTGCTGCCACAGATATTGACATGTACTGAGTATTGCAATTTCAGAAAGTATGTATATCCAATAAGTGACTTCAGCTACATAAAGAGCGCCATTTTTTGTTCTCCACGTATATTCAACCTGCGGCGTGCCCTGAAACTTCCTAGAATATTTGTTTTAAATATCATTGCAAAAGACATCAGATTATGGACTTGAATGCCGAATGCCCTCTATTTTCTTAAATTCAGGGGATTTTACTAACATGTAAGTACTGCAAATGTTCATTTTCTGTTCCTTACATTATAAGCTAAGCCAGCTGGTAAAACGCGCATTGCTGTGAGGTTTAGTCGAGCTCCGTTAAGTTGCGGAAAACTTCTTTTTGTGGTGCTACTTTGTTTTCTGAATGACGTGACGAAAGTTCATGCTCACGGGAGGTTTATCGAAAGCAAGGACGAGGCTACAGATATGCAGGAGAATAATGCAAAGCTGGTAGTCATCGCCTCCCAGATAAGTCTGCTCGCTCGTAAAGGACGATTTTATTAAGAAAGAGCGCAGTTCCTAATTTTCCTTTACTGGCAGTTAGTTCATGCTTGCAGTTACTGTAAACAAGTGACTTAATTTTCGCATTGTCATGTGGTGGGATGGGCGGTCGTGAGACGCCGCCAAACTTCAAAATGCCTTTTCAAGAGGAAATCTTGGACGTCGCGTGCGTGCAGCGTGCTCTGCTCCAGCAGCCAGGGTTGGGTTCCGTCTATAACCGTTCCTTTCGCGAATGACATGACGCGTTTTCCTGGGTAGCACCATGAATTCTTGCTAATGCCGCTGTTGTGCAAACTTTAGGCAGCTGCGCTTGAAATTTCAGTAGCTATATTTGCTCTGCAGAATCCTTTACTCTTTGAAACTCGCCATCCAAGCATTACATGCCGCATATCATTCTACACACTCCTAAATAACCTGCCGGAAGACGAACAATAGAAGCTGAAAGCCTTGCTTTTTAGCCGAATATAAGGGTGGAACCTGTTGACGTTTGTGCTCGAAGCATACATTCGACCATACACAGTCCGGCTCAAGGAGTGAGCGCGCAAACGTTCATCCGTTGTTTGGGATTTCGCACATTGGAAAGGGGCTGACTACGCGGTCTTTGCGTAAAGCGTAAATAGAAAAATATAAAGGCTTGACAGTTACCATTGACGCGGGCCGAATTTGGAGCGCGCGCGCGTTCTCCTTCGGAGTGAACGGCGGTCGTAGCGGCGGAGCGGTTAAAACCCCTCAATAGACAAAGTAACATCTTCTCTCTCTTCCTCCTATGCCGGCGCTCCTCCTCTCGGCTCCTCCCGGGCGCCGACGGTGGCAGCACCTAGGCCGGGGAATGCTAGCAGACGCTCGCCTTTTGGCGCGCAGCAGACCGCGCGCGCCCGAATGAATTTTGTGTTGCATTTTTTGCTTTGGCTTCGGTCGAAACGGCGTGATAACATGGAAGAACGAAAAATAAGTTACTTAAATAACTGCCGCGACCTACACTGCGCTGCTTTATCGAAACTTTTTGTCCTGCGATCGCTTTGATTGCGGAGCATACGTTGGAAGTGGCATGCGCGAGCGAGTTCGCGGCACTATTGTGAATATACTCAGCGCGTTGTGTTCCCAACGCTCGCGCTTTGGCGTGCAGTGGACAGCGCGCCCGAAGAACTTTTCATTTTCCGCCGCTGATTCGGCCGCATGGCATGGGAGGTAAAAAAATTACTTACCCAAATAACTGCCCCGATCCAAGTCGCACTACTTTATATGAACTTTTTGTACTGCGATCGCTTTGATCACGGTGCACACGGTGGAAGTGGAGTGAGCAAGCGAGCTCGCGGCAGTATAGTGAATGTCTCGGAGTCGTGTTATTCAACCGGCATCTTTTGCCCAATCTTATTAAAAATTTAACTCCGCCAAGAGGAAGTGGACCGACATGCGACTAGATGTGCGGCCTAGGCTTTATTTGAACGGATGGCGGTTTAATGCTCCTAAATATATTCTCTCAAAGGCGCGTTCGCTCGTGCAACGGGCTGTGCTATTCAGGGTGTAGGTGATTACTCGTCTCAATTTTAATTATTTTAGTACAGGAAAGGTTGGAGACTATTTCGGAGTTAATATGCCTCGGACACATCGCAGGCTACCGTTAAAAATATCCGACTTATGGTAGCCACGTAATGTTTGCTTGTAAATAGGCGAATATGATGCCCTATGGTTGCGCACTGTAACACGATTGTGATCAGAATTTTGATATAGGGTTAATAGTTTGCGTTGATTAACAGCAACCAAAAAAAGGCATTTAAACGCTGTTTCGTGAGCAACTACAGCACCACATGAGTCATTCGAATGCTGCTTGTTTAGGTGATTATCATCTCGGGCCAGCATATGCAATAATGGCTTGAAAGAGAACATTTCCTTCCCTCTTGTAACCTCCATGTCTAACGCGCAGTCACCTGGACTGCCGCAGTTAATTGATCGCTTTCGGTCAAAGTATCGTGCCAAAGGAAAAAAAAAACTGATATGCTGAAAAATCTGGACTTGAATTTACTCAGTTCTTTCTGCAGCAATCACGTTGGTTCGTATAGGAAGTTGCTTGAAGTGAAAATATAAAAACAAGGAGAAAATAGAATGGGGTAAGTCTCCCATATTTCTGCTGAAAAATTGGCAATGCCTCGACTCCAAACTTTTTTAAGCTCACCTGCTTTAAGCAACTATACCTTTCGGACAATTATGAGAAACATGTTCTTGCAAGGTTTGTTATGGTAATAAGCAAACATGTGATTACAAAGCAGTACATCGCGTATTGTTAGGTTCCAACCTTCGCATTCCTATATACGCGAAATGATGTATCACTGCTATATGTTTCTGAAGAAAAGAATGATCAACATCACGTTATTTAAATCATATATGGTCCGTGACCAAAACCTGGGTGCACACTTCTGCTTTGATGTTTGTTCACGGGGTTTAACGTGCCAGAGCGACTCAGGCTATGAAGGACGCCCTAGTGGAAGGCTCAAGATAATTTCGACTACCTGGGGTACCTTTACGTGCACTGACATCGCACAGTGCACGGGCCTTTGCCATTTCGCCTCGATCGAAAAGCGACCGCCACGGCCGGGATCGAGCCCCGTCTTTGAAGTCAGCAGCCGAGCGCCATAACCACTCGGCCACCGCGGCGGTGCTACTGCTTTGAATTCACTTTCATGCCAATATCATTTCGCGCGCGTTAAAAGATGCGTGAGCTCCCTATATCTCGAACCCGCAGACAGTGCTGTACAAGCGTAACCAATGTGTTTAGTCTGAAAATATGCAGTGGCTGAGTGAGTGAGCATCTGTCATAATAAACCACGCGCGTAGTTCCGTCCCATATTTGTACTGGCAATTTCTTCGACGATTTTTCAACCGGCAGCTGCTCAAACACACAAAAAAGATTTATTTTTGCACGCATCAATTTACAATAAAATTCTTTCTTATATGCGGCTTTGAAAAAAATGAACTGCCAGCCTAACGCCAACAGGTGCTTTATGCTTTCTCTGATGAGGATGCAGGCCGTGTCATGGCTAGGTGCCTGAGCTTACTGCCTGTTTACAGCTCGGTCCGAGCCACAAAGAACCTCTCTTGCAGCATATTTTGTACAAAATAAAACAGTTTATTGTCTTGAATACACTGCAATAAAAACACCGAGAAAATGGACAAAAGTACAGAAGAAGAAACTAAGCATGGTAGCGGCGAATAATTACAAGCCATTCAGCTCGTTAAAAGAACATTTTGTCGCTCAGAAAACAGAACAAGCATCACAATGAAATCACTTTCAGATGCAATGGCCACGCAATGTGTAATAAAATTTTCAAAAATGCACGACGAAGTATTTAGCTGCTCAGTGCAACAGGCATTGCATCACTCCTTTCCGACAAACGTAAAAAACAACGAAAAGGCAATTAATCGCGCATAATGTCGACAGTGTGCTCACATTGAAGAAGAAATGTTCTCATACAGTTTACTCTAACTGGAACAACTTGCTTATCTTACGTTGCTAGCAGCAACTTTTTTTCCGACACTTCGGCTGCCACACTTTATTGAGGTTGCATTTTCATCTGCACGCTGATTTTCCTTCCTTAGAAGTATATGCATCCTTGTTCGTAAAAACACTCGCAGTATTCTGCTAGCAACCTTGTGACAATCGGGAAAGCAGTTAGCAGTCATTACACTTTCCGAAACAGAAGCTTCTAGTTGCGAAATAGTGATGTGATTCTGAATAAGAGCGTTACTGTTTGCTCGAAAAAGGCCCTCTACTGTTTCTAAGAATTGCACAACAGCTGTTTATTTATTTATTTATTTGTGATACCCTCAAGGTACAAAGTACATTTCAGAGGGGAAGGGCAGTTGTTAACAAGAAAAATAAACAAAGCACAATTCATACAAAACTATAGAACAACGGAGGCAGGATAAAAAGAAGTGAGCAAAATGAACACGGAACAGATTAATAAAATAGTTTAAGAACAATACTAATACGTGGAGAACACAACACTCCAATAAAATATAAAAGCGATCATTGTGTAATCAGAGTGGTAAGTATTCTTCTAAATTGAGTTGAATCAGTGATGCTAGTTAATGATGCGGGTAGGGAATTCCATTCTTTAGAAGTTAGCGGAAAATATGATTGCGCACATGTCACTGTGTTACAATGAGGCACTGTGACCTTGTGTTGATGATCACGACGGTGAGAAATGAACGGTGCTGGTTGAATCCATCGAGAGCGAAGTTGAAAATTGGAGTAGAAAATCTTATGGAATAGGCAGATGCGGAAGTGCTTACGGCGGGCAGCTAGGGGCAGGAGGTTTAAAGACTTTTTCATTTGGGTGACGCTAGATGTACGATGGTAATTGCCTAAAATGAATCTAGTTGCACGATTCTGGACAGTTTCCAGAACCTGTGTCAGTGAGCCCTGTCCAGGGTCCCATATAGATGAAGCGTATTCCATTTGCGGTCGTACGTAGGTCATGTATAATAATGATTTTAATGAAGATGGAGCAAGTGTAAAATTTCTTCGACGATAACCAAGCGTTTTGTTTGCTTTAGATGCTATATGTTCTATATGAAGTTTCCAGGACAGGGTGTTAGTTATATGTATGCCAAGATACCGGTACGATCTTACGCTTTCAAGGGGATGACTGTGAAGAAAATAAGGAGGACAAGTAGTATTTGAACGTGAAACTCTCATAGATCTGCATTTTTTAATATTTAGTTCCATTTTCCAATTATGACACCAGTCTAGTATGTTATTAAGATCGACCTGGAGAGAGCGAATATCGGAATCGTTAGTTATTTTACGGTAAATCACGCAGTCGTCGGCAAACAAACAAATCCTAGAGTTAACAGTAGCAGGCAGATCATTAATATAAATCAGGAACAGTAAAGGGCCAAGGACAGATCCTTGAGGAACCCCAGAACCAACTGGCACGGTAGAAGAATTAGTGTCATTAGCATGCACAAACTGAAGGCGAGAAAAAAGAAACGCGCGAATCCAGTTCAGAACAGAAGGGTCAATATTTAGAATGCTGAGTTTATATAGAAGTAATGAATGGTTAACTTTATCGAATGCCTTAGCGAAGTCGAGAAATATGCAGTCTGTGGAAAACGCGGAGTCTAAGTAGAAGTGCAGATCATTAGTAAAGGAAAGTAATTGAGTTTCACAGGAGAAACCTTTCCGAAAGCCATGCTGAGTCAGAAAAAAGAAGCTATTATCTTCAAGAAAATTAACAAGGTGAGTGAGAATTATATGTTCCATTATTTTGCAGGGTATTGATGTGAGAGAGATGGGTCGATAGTTAGATGGGTTCTGTTTGTCACCGGCTTTATGTACAGGTATGACCTTAGCAGTTTTCCAGTCCTCGGGTAGTACGCCATCATAGTACGACTGTGAGAATATGCTTTCCAAAATGATAGAGGTATATTCAACAGTATTCCGAAGAAATTTGCTATTAATGCCATCGATTCCGCTAGAAGATGTTTGTTTTAAATTATTAATGATCGGTATAATGCCATGAGAGTCAAACACAATTGGATCCATACAGTAGTAGTTACACGATTGGAGTTTGGGATGGTGGCGATCAACGGATGAGGAAGAAAATGACTGGACAAAAGAGTCATTTAGTGAAGTGGCACAAAGATGGTCCGGAATGGGATTTCCAGTTGCTGAAAGTAATGACACTTTGTCGTTAGTGCTAGGTTTTATTATGCTCCAGAAGCGTTTAGGATTAGACTTTAAGATGTTCGGGAGGGTTACATTAAAACAAGAAAATTTAGTAGTCTTTAGTGCACGGGAATAGGCTAAGGCAGCTGATTTATATGCAGTCCATCGCTCAGGTTTTAATGAATTCCTAGCAGTTCGAAAAAGTCTTTTCTTTTTGTATCTGAATAAGACTTCAGCTGCGTCAGCTTGCTACCTTTGTGGCATGTTATCGCTTCCATGCACGCTGAACAGGTACATACATTCTTCTGCACGTTCTTGACTACGTATCCAGCTAAGTTCCAGCTAAGTATTGCAATGATTCTCGCTCTGACATGCTTAGTAATAAGATGTCGTCAGGAGGGGTGACTTCAGCTTCTCTAGTAGAGGTAGGGTCCTCATTTTCTTTACTTAAACCAACAAGACAAAATCCTGTGTCGGGAGCATAGCTACCATTCTTGCTTGGTTTCAGGAACTGCGCCATTGTTGCCGCTCTAAGTGCAGAGCGAAGATCAAGGGGTCTCGGAACTGGGTTTTTTGACCTCAATGTAGAAAAAAGGTTTTCTAGCGCGTCTTGGCCAAAACGGCTTAAAAGAACACAAATAAATCCCTTGGTGTTCAGGTAGTAGTGCTGAAGTTCTAGTGCAACTGTTGTTGATAAGATGATGCCAGTCTGGAGTGGCTTCTAGACATGTTTCTTCGGATCACCTATGAGGATACGCTCGAAGAGAACAATTACTTGTAGGATGTGGGGACCTGCCCTGCAGCCCCCTGAGTTTGCTTTCCCGCGAGGCACCGTGCAGCGGCGGTCTCACCTCGAGGCTGAGCGCATTCCCTTGTGAGTTACATTAACTGGCAAGAGACGACGCCAGCATCGCTGCGCGGAGACTGCCAAAGCCCGCACGCGGGAGAGGGAGGCTTGGGCTGGGATCATCGACGCGAGCGGACGTGTCGCTCGTGGCTCCGCTCTTCGCTGGCGGGGCGAAGAAGCGACGGGGAGACAGGCTCCCGTACTCGTCCCGTCCGGCCTGCGGAGTTTATATCCCTTGCCCTAGCGCGGGCGAACATTCGCTCGGAACCTTGCTGGTGAGTCGGACGACCTTGATTCATTCGCGTACCTTGTTGCTAGCTGGCGTTATTGTTTCTGTAGCAATAAATGCCTGTTTGTGTCAGCCAATGTGTCGTTCCCTTGTTCCCCCAGAGCAAGGCCCGCCGTGGTCGGCGAGCGCTCGGTAGCGTACGCGATCACGGGGTGGGGTCAGGGCGGCTTTGAACCGTGTCAGCCGCGATTGAGTGGGGAGAACGTACTTATCTCCCCATTCAAACCCCACACCTGGCGCCCAACGTGGGGCCTGCTCTTGGAACATTGGACGACTGTCGGTTCGGTTCAAGGAACGCTCTTTGTCTGGACTTGACAAGTGCTAGGCCTAGAGTGAATTTTGATCGCTAGGACCTGCGGCATGCTTTCTTGAGTGCGAGGTGTATTGCGCTGCAGCATGTTTGAACTTTTCGACATGCTCAGCACATTTTTTTCCCTGGAGTTTCTTCGCGAGAATCACTTGGTCCGCATCAAGGGAGCGCGAGGCCTAGCGCCCGCGGAGTTGCTGAGCCCGAAGCGAGTGTGTACGGAAGCCGCGTGGGTGGTCCGAGTTTCTGTATATATTTTCTCTACTGTCTCTTTTTCGACTCTGGGAGTCGCGGCTCCGGGAGCCGGGTGGCCTGGGGCCACGGGTGCCGCTACGAGCTCGCTGGTATTGCAGCTCGGCACCGCGCGCTCCGACACCGTCCGATACGGTGGGCGCCGACCGCTCAGAAGCTGCTTTGTGCCGTGAGCGGGGTAGGACCACCCCACAAAGCTGACGTCTCCTCGCGGCTGCGCGCACATAACCCGTTTCGGGTCTTTGTTGTGGTCACAGTCGTTGTCGGAGTGGTAGTTAGGCCTGAGGCTTTCAGATCTGCCTGCACCACGTTAAAAGAGACGCGACCACCGGACAGTGTCGTTGAGAGGGGGCGCACTTCGCTGCCTGCCCGTTTTTTTTTTGTTTGTAACCTCCCACGAACTGAGCAGTCTCGTTCAACTCAAGGAAGGGCTTTGTTCACTCGAACTTTGCGTTTGCACAGCCGCCGACACGTTTTGCTAGCGAGTTAGGCATTGTGCCACGAGGCCCTTGCGGATGCCGTTTCCCCTTCCGTGACCTACGTTAAAGGCACGCCGAGAGCGTTTCGGCAATTTTGCAGATCCGATGGAGCCACCCAGGCTTGCTGACCGGTGCACATCGTCTCGCTGTCACCTGCTGCGACGGAGCGGCCTGTACCCTGTTCGCCGCATCCATCCGGGGCAGCTGTGGCGAGACCAGTCAGCAGTCACCTCCGGCTGCTGCTGCCCTGGCGACTACTGCAGGATCCTGGCCTGCAGTTTTCTCACCGGCCTTCGATTCGCGGGCCTGCGGACACGGTATTCCGCGGGCCATACGAGTCGTCCCAGCGGAGACCTTCACACCGCCTTCGGAATACCGCGGAAGTCTGCGTGGACGCTGTCGACGTGACCTCCGCTGCAAGACGTGCCTCAAGGACATGAAGACCAGGAGACTCATCCACAGCATGTACCTTCAGGCGCGTGGGTCTATTTAAGGTTGGGGGGATGTGGGGACCTGCCCTGCAGCCCCCTGAGTTTGCTTTCCCGCGAGGCACCGTGCAGCGGCGGTCTCAACTCGAGGCTGAGCGCATTCCCTTGTGAGTTACATTAACTGGCAAGAGAGGGCGCCAGCATCGCTGCGCGGAGACTGCCAAAGCCCGCGCGCGGGAGAGGGAGGCTTGGGCTGGGATCATCGGCGCGAGCGGACGCGTCGATCGCGGCTCCGCTCTTCGCCGGCGGGGCAAAGAAGCGAAGGGGAGACAGGCTCCCGTACTCGTCCCGTCCGGCCTGCGGAGGATATATCCCTTGCCCTAGCGCGGGCGAACATTCGCTCGGAACCTTGCTGGTGAGTCGGACGACCTTGATTCATTAGCGTACCTTGTTGCTAGCTGGCGTTATTGTTTCTGTAGCAATAAATGCCTGTTTGTGTGAGCCAATGTGTCGTTCCTTTGTTCCCCCAGAGCAAGGCCCGCCGTGGTCGGCGAGCGCTCAGTAGCGTACGCGATCACGGGGTGGGGTCCGGGCGGCTTTGAACCGTGTCAGCCGCGATTGAGTGGGGAGAACGTACTTATCTCCCCATTCAAACCCCACAAGGAACACAACTATGTCATCATACTTTTGCTCATCAAACTTGCTTATGGCGAGTTTCGTAGTTCTAGATGTCATGACTTTAAACCATTTGAACACCACTTCAAAAAACCAAGCAGTTGTGAGTGCATCCCTTGGCAAGTCACCTCGATCCACTAAAAAGCGCAAAGCAGCTGCAGTGTCATGGTTAAATAACGAAAACGCCAATCCCACCTTCATTTTTTCGAAATGGCCTGGGTCCAAACAAGCTGGCTTAAGGTGTGGGGCGATGTTTAGCTGATGCTTTGAGTCAAGCTCTACTAGTTGCTTTACATGCTCCAGGTGCACTTCGTTGGATGGCAACTGGCTCTTTCGGACAATATTTTCTGGCAACAAAAAGGACTGCCCACGAGTCAGATGATTCCGCAAATTCTTAAGCAAATGTGCAGTGTCTGCCATGAAATACAAACTCCGTTTGGGGTCACAAGGGTGTTCACAAGGCACTCTCCGTCTAGAATGCTTGCCAACAACAATCCTGAACTGCTTCCAGAAGCCTTGGTTGCCGCCTCCCATATCACTAACAACACCATCGACAATTATTCCAATTTGCTCAAAAGCACGAACGATATCAAAAATAATACTTTCGACACTAGCACTGCAAAAGGAATTTCCCGAAAAGTGGTACGCTATTGTTTGCTTCCACCGGGTGGTCACGCCTCCCAGCATAAAAACAAGTGCGCGCGTAGCCATCGCGTCCGGTGGAAGCGACCCATCACTCAAAGGAACAGTGGGCTTTCCGATCACAGTGCCTGTCGTCTGGTCAAAAGCAAGGCCAGGTGTGATCTGTATTTCATCGATCATCAGGAATGCGTGGCGCTCATGATTCTGCATGCTGTCCACCTGAAAGAAATTACGAGACACACCGGAAAGAAGTTTGGTTATTCGTGATTGAAAACCGTCAAAAATAAGCCGCTGCGGAGGTGTTTGTGGGAAAAGCGTATAAATTTTAGCGCGCGCCCCCGAGCATTTGACCACTTGGTCTCAATACACACTTCCTACCACTGAAAACAGCCTGAGATTTTAAATTTCCCTTCCATATGACAACCTACTAATTTTCGAAAACATCATTATTAGCATTATGCTTCCACTGTCATCACCAAAAGCACATGGAAAAAACTAGTCAGTCGTGGTTCGTGAACATACCTTGGCTGGAAGTGCACGGAGGATGTCATGAAGTATTCCGGGCGAGAGCTTGAACCCCTCAAGATGCCTCTGAAGGGTTCTCTGCCGGCAGTGGTGCACCTATTTCCCTGACAACATTGTAGCCTCTTGACCCGCTGGAAAGCCGTATTTTTAGGCCTTTTACAATAGTTGCCTCTGTCCACCGTGTTCCCTTCATGGTCTTCTGTTCCATAGAACTCAGCTGGTCAGGGGCAAGGAACCGCTTCAATCGATTCTTCTGTTGCGGCCTTCTCCTTCAACATTTAGTTTTTTTTTTTGTCGTCGTGAGAGGAACATCTGCCGTTTTGTGCTTTGTAGCCTTGCTTTCAGGTCCCTGATCTCGGTCTGAAGACCGATGATGGTTTGTTCATTAACGAGACAGTTAGAGCATCACCCTGCTGGAGAAATGGGGAACAGCAGTATTTAGAAAAAATGTCCTGGGGAACGTGAATACAAACAAATTACCTTCTGTTTGATAGCTCGTATCTTGGTCATTGGAAGATGGGACACTGCACGAGGAAGAAATATCTTGAGCGTACAGAGTACAGCCGCCACCTATGAAAGACGAACATTGAAAGTGATGGCAATTTAAAACAACTGTTGCTTAAAAGTAAAATATTTAGTACCGCCGTCCTTTACCTGGCTGACAGCTGGTTTGTACGACTACGTTGGCTGCCGCAAAGAATAGAAACGCAACAATTGAATGCATTAATTCGAAGAAAGTAGGTGACAGAGAAGCAGAACTCACGGTTTGAGCTCCATACGGTTGCTGGTTGGAAATGGTCCACCTGAGGTCCACGGAATGCACTGTCCAACGGCACACAATCTGTAGGCCACATGCAGGGCATACGCCATGAAACAAGGCACAGCCCGCACATAGAAGTGTGGCGAACTCACCATCGGCGTGTTCAGCTTGTGAGCAATGCACTGCGAAACCGGAAAAGGCTCTATTTGGCTCGGGGTCTTCGCTTAGTCCACCTGTCGTAGAGAGCGAGTAAGAGTAAGAAAAAAATGTTCTGCTTCGAAACTGAAATATGTGGTTCATTTGACCCTTACAATCATGACCGCAGTTCTGCGTGTAGACAGTAGCAGCTGCAAGAAATTGAGACGTGAGAATGCGGACTGACATCGTCTTATGGCGCCAGGGGCAGTACTCACATGAGTTACATGGAAAGTTAGACGGCTCCTGGCCAAGCTGAGGTTCACAGGGCACGCTTGACAAAATCTGCGGCGGCATTCCATCTGCATGCCCCACAAAAGTTGCGCGTCAATGAGCGCGAGACATTAAGCTATGGCGTCCGTTCACACGAAGTATGTACCTGCATGCAAGTATAATACACACAGCTGGAGCTCTGTGGAACTGCCCACAGGTCCTGGTCCAGGCGAGGTGCGCACGGTGGGCTTAGTGATGGAATTTCATCTGAAAACCAGAGCGAAATAGGCTCGCCATAATACGACGCATATCTAGCATTTCAGAGTGCCAGAGCATAGCAGAACTCACCATCAGCATGTTCTCCCGTTGCAAGACCTGCTGCGGGGCCGGACTTAATTGGAGCTTGTTCGGTACTTTTGCTCATGACTCCACCTGGCAAAGGTGGACAGTCGCAGAGAAGAGAGCGGATGTCTGCTACTCCGAACTGAAGTTCTTAGCCTTTTGTGCTAAGGTTCCCCAACGAGAACAGTAGTGCTGAGAGCAGAGTTCATGATTTACACGCGAGTTACCACGGTATTACATATCACACCGTTTAGCAATAATGACTATATGACACGAAAGCTAACAATGCTGGGGCACACAACTTTTTTTTTCTGCTGGCAATTCTGCTTCAAAGCACATTGTTAGCATTATATATTTTTAGATGAGGAATAAATAACTAAACCACGATCATCTTACGCTTAGTTGGAGGCTTCCTGGGTGTGCGCCGCTTTCGATGC
The DNA here is from genome assembly GCF_052857255.1 of Amblyomma americanum. NCBI lineage: Eukaryota > Metazoa > Arthropoda > Arachnida > Ixodida > Ixodidae > Amblyomma > Amblyomma americanum. The sequence goes on from NC_135499.1 coordinate 7,045,342, forward strand.
ACAAAAAGGCTTGGTACTGCATCTGGCCTTAATTTCTTAATACCGTAATTCATAAGGACTTGGCTCTCAAACTGGTCTTCGGTGAAGTGGTCCTAAGACGAATAAAGTAAGATTTTTTATGACACAACCTTGCGAGGAACAATACAAAGCACGAAAAATATATAGAGAGCATGAGCTTTCATAACTTAAACATGCACAAGTGTTGACACGTCAGCAGACCCCACAGAAGGCCACAAGAGCTTTGCCGAAGTCGGACGTTGGAAATCGTCAATATCAGCGCGCACCCCTGCGTTGGTGATTCATTTGACACCACCTATCCCATTGCAAAGTCCCACGCAGCGTGATTTTTGCACGAATTCGCGCCAGCGACGACGGCCTTGAACCAAAAATGTCTACAATTATGTTTAACGGAGGTCCTCACTTGCATTCTCAATTATTATCCACGCAGATATCGAGTATTCGAGCGATAGCTGCGTTACTGTGCCTAGGCATAGTAATGCCCGATTTTGGTATGAACCCTGCCTGACAAATACGTTCAGCAATGCGCGCAACATGGAAGCTAGACCTGAATAGCGAGCAGCATGAACAGCGGGGTCTTCAACAGCGATAACCACCTCTTTTGCGTCGAGTTCGTGAGCGACGGAGCCCAACTGCAACAAAAAAAATACGCCCATTGATGCGCCCAACATGAGAGATAGACCTGCACCGCGAGCAGTATGAACAGCGTAGGCTCAAACAGCGAGAACCGCCCTTTTACTATCGAATTCGGGAGCGAAGGATTCCACCTGTAACGACACAAATACGGCAAGCAATGCACGCAACATCAAAGCTAGACCTATATTGCGAGCAGCATGTACAGCGGGTATCAAACAGCGAGAACCGGCTCTTTAGTATGGGGTTCGTAAGCGAAGGAGTTCAACTGCGACAAAAATTCCTGCAGCAGTGCGCAAGATGGAAGCTAGACCTCCAACGCGAGCCACGTAAACATGGGGGCTCAAACAATATGAAGCGTAACTTCCGAGTCGAGCCTGCGAACGAGTCTGACTGCAACCACGTCGACACGCCACGTAATGCGCGCAACATCAAAGCTGCACCAGCAGAATCTAGCAGAACTGGCACGGTGGGCATAAGACAACAAGAAGCACAGCTTTCGTGGCCTACGAGCGAACGAATCCAAATACAACTATGCCAAACCGCATTTACTGCGAAAAAAGGCTGCAGTCGCTCGCGCTTCGCACCAAATCACCCGAAAAAAAAAAAAAGCACGACTGACAACTGAAGAACGGCCACTCACCTCACAAAGTCGCGGATCCAGCACATTGTCGAAGTGTGCCCGGCCGATCCTGTGCAGCCAAACCTTTCGGCGAGCCGCGTTGCGTTTTCCGGACGGAATTGGCAATTTTTTTTTTCCACTGCCTCCTCGGTTGTTGCATCCATACGCGCAACAGAAGCTCGGCATCGCCGCAACGCGAAAAAAAAAATGGAAAAACACTTCCTGCCAAAACTGCCACACACAAAGAAAACGAGGCGCAGCTCCTGCCCCGGGAATGGCGCCGGCATCTGCTGCGGAGAAAAAAAGCGCGCGCTAACACGTGACCACAGCGCCTCGGCCAATGAGAGGCTCGATTATCCCTCGGCGCGCTAGGAGAGGAGGGAAGCCGGAAAGTTCAAAGCTTTGCGCTACTTTTGTTTCATTGAGGGGTTTTAGGAGCGGTGTGGCAGTGGCGACCCCACCGAGGTGCGGAGGGAGGCGGAAACAGACCCCTTTGCGAAGGCCGTAAGAAGAAAAGAGCGCGCGCTCCCATCGAGACCGGCCGTGGTTAAGCGCGCCGTTCGGGAGGTTTGCCAGGGAGGGCACTACGCCGCCCCCGCTTCTTTTCGCGCCTCGCGGAGACGCCGCCGTGAAGACTTTCTTACAACGAAGAGACCTCCTCTCCACAGCACTGGTGACGGCGCGGTTTCGAGTCGTCGCTGCGAGGAGGTTCCAAGAAGTTGGAAAATTTCGCTTCGACGCACCCCTCACTCGCACAGTCGCTTGCATGTGAACCAGCCCTTATCGCCCGGCCACCGCGTGTGACTTGTCCGCCGCGGGCCGTGAGCGAGGAGCCACGCGAGGTGAGCGGAACGTTCTTCCCCCACCATTTTGTAAGCGTTCTCCCCTTTTGTGCTTTTCACCCCCGTACACGTGGAGAACACTCCCTCGTTGCGGCGGCTGCTTTGTTGCTGCTGCTTGGATTGCTCAGGAGCAACAAACGCTCATCCGAGTAGAATGCTCGTGTTTCTCCCCTCTGGCCCGAACCCGCCGTGATGGCCACTTACCGCACCGCGGGTTGGTGGTCACAGGTCTTACTGCTAGGGCTGGCGCGCTGGTGCTAGGGAGCGACTATCGCTTCTAGTCATTTGAGCGTCATTACAAGAATAACCCCCATACAGATTGTCAAATTAAGTGACGACTATGCAAACCAGGCCTCGTCAGTGCTTTCGAGAAGGAAAATTTGTTATTTAAACAGCCTTACTTTTTGTCGCAGATTTGGATTTTTTCTCTTGTTTTTCAATACATTTATTAGCTTCAAGCGTCGCAATAAATCGCTATTGTTCCTTGTTAGCTTTCCACCTATTGTCTTCTCTTTGTCTGCGATTTAATCTTTTACGCTGCAGTATCCGAGACTGAAGCCGAGTAATAAGCACGACTTCTAGTCCTGCTTTAGTGTATTTCTATCGGTTCTTGTTATTTCCTTGCTGGCCGTCGCTTTCTCTCCATCACTCTTCGTAATTCTGAAAGCTGTTCGGTAAATCCGTCTAAGTACTTTACCTGCGGAAAAATCCTCCCTGGAAGGGGCCAAGGATGCATTGTCCCTGGCATTCCACTGAGTGCCCCTCCCCCCAAGCTGACACCAGACAAAGCATGCACCAGCCAGCTCGTTGTTCACTAGACCGAAAGGGCATGGAAAACGCATCTCCTGGACTGGAATGCTTTATGAGGAAGCGTCAGGAAACGAGCTTCCGTGAAAGCAACCAGCCCATTAAAGACTCATCTCCATGTATGCATTCTATATGATTTTGATTTTGACCAAAAAAAAAATGATGGGAGGAGACAGCAGCGCTGTTCTGTACTCTATCATGTTGGAGCCGGTGGCAGTTGTAGTAGTATGTGGTTTATTATAAAGGAAGGCATCTGCCATCGATACTGAAGAACCTGAGCTGGGGCAGCGGAAATAAAGGATAGCAGGCAGAATGGAGAAATTAAATGAAAGTGGGGGACAGGAGGAGAGGATAGGGGTGAGAGGTAATATACACAAAAACTATATGCACAATAATAAGTATGTACAGGTTGCGCGCGTCATTAGTTAATGATGAAATAGGAACCAGTGGGAAGAAATAGAAATCGGAGAAGGAGGACCCGACCCGGCAGAAAGAATTTCAAGCCGTGAAGGAAAAGTTTTCGGAGTGGGGGGGGGAGGAGCTGAAAGCGCAACTTCAACCGCGAAGAAAAGTTCGGGGAACCTGAAAGAGCCTCAAGCCATGAAGAAAAGAGTCACCGAGAGCCCGGCGATCCTCCGAGTGTTATAAACCAGACCCTTCTTCCGACGCGTACGCGAGCGCCCGTGCGCTGGCGCCGATATCTATCATGGACTGATATCCGCACCTCGCAGAGGTTTGCTGGCGTCTTCTGCAGTGCGCATGAGCAAAGCGGTTCTGGCGTACGCCTAGAACGCCGACGCTCGGCGCGTACGAGCAGGAAGCACACATGGAGTTGGCACTTGAGTTTCCCCAACCAGCCGCCTCAACATACGACGCCGAGCACTCAGCGCAGGAGATTTTGTGTACCACGCTTTGGGCCTTTTCTTCAGGATGCCGGTCTGTAGCGAGGGGAGGGGGGGGGGGGGGGGCGAGGTGGCGATGGCGGTTGTTGTCTTGTGTGTTGCACATACATGTCTATCTCAATCTGCCTGTCTCAATACATCGCAAAATCAAAACATCTAAAGAGCTGCGCTCAAAATTCGCATTACGTAGTAGCGTAATAATCAATGTTTTTAAGTTTCGTTTTTCAGGTTGAATTAATTCTGAATATTTAACGTGCGTAATAAACACACACCAAAAATCTTCAGAGATTCTCTCGGGAAAAGAAGCGCGTTCATTACGCGAGTGAATGCGGCAAATGGTTTATTGTAAACTTAAGAGCACATACCACTCAAGACGAATGCAGCCTACCCTTAAACAAACGACGTTTTCTTTCAGCAACACAGTGATAAGAAAATGTCGCGCGGGAATATTGAATGAACTTTACATCCTTACAATGTCGTTTTAAGATTAGTTTGTTTTTCTTTTGCTTCGGGCTAGAATAACTTAACAAACAAGCGCAAACAACGGTTCGCGGATTTGTTTGACAACTACGTAAAAAATCCAAGAAACAAGGGTGGTCCCAGGGTGGTCCCCGGACACTGCGGACTCGATGGAAATGAGACCGCCGACGCCGAAGCAAGGAGCGCCTTCAGCAGTGGCCTGCGTACAGCTGTACCATTTTCTATAGTGGACACAACTTGTCTCATTTCGGAATTGATGAGGAGGGCGACGGCTAGGTACTGGGCCCTGGCAGACACCCGCCACATCCGCCTTAAACGGCTAGATCCGACGATGACCTTTTCAGTTCCTCGCGGAATACCTCGCCCTATTGCATGCGTTATCCGTAGACTACGTTTAAATGTGGCATTCACGCGCAAATACTTGCACTTAATAGGACAAGCGGACTCCCCGGAATGTGCCACATGTGGCGTGCTAGAGACTATAGAACATGTTTTAGTGGCGTGTCCAGCGTATGCACGTTAAAGACTCATACTCGCATCTGCTCTGAAGCCTATGGACACATCGCTCCTGTCTGAGGATTTGATCCTCGGCGCTTGGCCAGATAGTTTAGAACTGTAAAGGCAACGCGAGCGCTCTCACGCTTTTTGAGCGACACGGACCTTGTCTCGCGTTTGTGATGTCAGAATGTGTGCCTTGTTTTTTTTTAATTTTTTTTCCTTTTTTTTATAGTAGTTTTTTATCTGCCTCCTCCCATCATCATCGTCCCCCATCGTGACCTTTTTTTATCTCCTCTTCCCGTCCCCCAGAGCAGAGTAGCAGGCCAGATATTTATTTTTCAGGCCAACCTCTCTGCCTTTCTTATCAACAAAACCCTCTCTCTCTCTCCAAGAAACAATCCTACTCATGCTCTGTGCAGGTTGTTGGGAGAGCAGTGGTGGTGGTTTCTATGTACAGGTGGGATTACCCTTACTGTGGTCAGTGGGCAAATGCTCCATCTGAGCCCCTTAATTTAAACAATGTATTTCTACCACTGTCCCGAAAAGACAGTGTTCTCGAAAAACTTTAAGTGTCTTCCTCACTGTTGGCCGCTCAGTTCGTGAATGCTAAGGGTACACGATGAGAGCGACGGCGTCCAACAAAACATTCACTCTGCTCAGATTGCACAGGAGTGTCTCACTACCATCACAAAACAAAAAAAAACCTGAAGTGCGCCGCTATTCGTGGTCACACGAGTTCATGTTAGATGCGCTATGTTCCGGATACGAAGTAGTTTATTTATCTACACAATACTGCAGACCTTCTGCTTAGGCCCAAGCAGGAAGGGCACAAAGATATAATATAAAAGTGCAATCAGACAGTAATAAAAGCATTCGCGACAGATAAAATTGAAGAACATCATTATACAGTAAATAACATACATCATCAAAGGCCTTCAGAAAGTCAACAGCGGATATCACACTCTCAGGGAGATTATTACAGTCAGTAACCGTCCTCGAAAAAAAAAGAGAATTTAGAACCGTTAGTTTTAGTGAAATATAGCGCTAAACTATAATCATGGTGATGAGTTCCACGCGTTTCTGAAAACTGTACATAGCATTACGCCGATAAAAGAGGTGGTTCATTGATCCGCCGCAAAGACAGGCGACAGCAATTACAGAACCAAGACGGCACCTTGCAACTCCCCAATTAATTGTTGATATTAGCCTTTTGGGCGTTTCCATTGCGTTCGCCCAAAATATTCTTCTACAAGCATCCGATATCCCTGCTTTCAGTTTCCTTGATTGTTTATTTCATTTTATAAGCTTTAATTTGGCTTCTAATCACGAGTTTAAATCCTGGAGTTCACTAAGGTGGCACTTTGGCCTAGTTGCAATGCAGCGAAAAGATACGGCGCTGGTGAGACATGGCACACTGTATCACTGCGTCCTGTTTCTCCTGGGATGTATCTCTTCTCTGGCTTACAACTCGTCAAAAAGAACCACGCGTTTTCAATCCACACAGCGTGCCCCTCGAACGAACTCAACAAGCCCTTCAACCATCTTGTCATTTCTGTCCCCTCCTTCTCTTCTCACTGGGAGCCTTTCTCAAAATCCTACTACTCAACATGCAATATTCGGGGGCACAGAAGGCTTCGCGCCGCACTGATAGTTTTCTTTCGCCCACAAAAGCTAGTTTTCTTTCGCCCACAAAAGCCCTTCCTGCTCCCCCCTCCTCCCACAGTGTGGAAGTTAATCCGAATAATGGTTAACCGCCCAACCCAACCCCGCCGCGGCGTGCCCTCCCGTCTGCCTGCGTGCGGCTATGCGAGGCAGGAAAGGGGAAAAGAGAAAGGAGGAGTTCAGGGTCATGCGGCCCGTGGTGGCAGTTTGCCGAACTAAATGGCCATGTCCCGGAAAACTAGGCTTGTAAGCGGCGTCAAGCACGAGCTTTTAGAGCCTGGACGAAGACTGTGGACCAGACCATCGAGTTCCTGTGGGCTTCTGTACGTCCCCGCCACCCGAAAAAGAATCGGGCGGCCAGCCAGGACGTCCTTCTGCTGGGAGGTGCCCAGATTGGGCTGCAGCACAGGGATTTGCTGAAGCTTGGCCCCAAGTACTGCTTGGAACCAGTTTTGTCTCCGCCAGAAAAGGTGGCTCTGGTGAAGAACATTACCCGCCCCGTTACCGAGGAAGACCGTCACCGCTGTATGGCGGAGTGCGTCGACGCATTGACGAAAACTGTACGTAGGCCATGGAACTCTAAGAACCTGCGACCTTTGGCTACGTTCTTCAGTGAGAATGCTTTGCGCCTTATGGTGTCGGATAAGGAAGGTTTTTTCGTTGTGCTCCCCGAGGCATCATACTCGCAGGAAGCCAGAGCGGCAATTGATAAAAACTTTAAACAGGTTAAGGTGAAGTGTGAACGAGTAAGGGACCGTGCAGTCGAAACGCTAACGCAGTGTAACCTCATATCGCTTGCTTCCAGTGTAAATAAAGCTCCAGCTTCACCGATTTCCTCAACAAGAACTGGGCAGCAGAGACCGTTCCCGAAGATTGGAAGCATGCAGAGGTGGTTATGATTCCAAAACCGGGTAAAAAGCTACAAATCGAAAACCTAAGACCCATCTCCCTCACATCGTGCCTCGGCAAGCTGTACGCGAGAGTGGTAACATTAAGGCTACAACAATACATGGAGGATCACGAACTCTATCCCCACAGTATGTTCGGATTCAGGGCGAAGCTGTCGACCGAAGACGTACTTCTACAAATCAAAGAAGCTGTTCTAAGTAACGTCCCTAGGGACGGAGAGAACGTAATAATGGCACTGGATATCAAAGGAGCTTTTGACAACGTAAGCCACGAAGCCATCCTGACAGGCCTGGACGATCTGAACTGCGGCAGGAGGGTCTTCGGTTACGTCAAAGCTTTCCTCTCAGAGAGAACAGCGACGATAGGGCTGGGAGAACTCCGCTCGGAGAAGTTCCACACCCCTAACAAGGGAACTCCCCAGGGCTCGGTCATCTCACCTACGCTTTTTAACGTGGCAATGATCAGCCTTGCAAAACAACTTAAAGAAGTCGAAGGAATACACCATGCCATGTATGCCGACGACATCACCATCTGGACAAATACGGGCTCACTAAAAGAAAAGATAGAAAAACTACAGGAGGCCGCGACCTGCGTAGAGAACTACGTAAAAGCGAGAGGGCTAGCATGCTCCACCGAAAAATCAGAACAGGTCAGAGTCTGGCGAGGGAAATAAAACCTCACAGTCCCGAACAGCGACGAGCTTAGGCTCAACGTCTACCTAGAGGGAAAACCCATACCAGAGAAAACACATAAGAATCTTGGGCATGTGGATACAATCAAACCAACGGTGTACACATGCACTTGCTCTACTCAAAGCTTCCACCCTACAAGTTGCCCGCATGATCACGCGCGTCTCCCATAAACGCTCGGGCATGCGAGAAGAAGACACGCTAAAGCTGGTCAGGAGCCTGGTGATCAGCCGAGTCGCCTACAGTCTTCCATACTACAACCCAATCAAAAGCGAAATCCAACAGATTGATGCGATTATACGCAAATCATACAAAACAGCACTCCATCTACCGCAATGCACATCCACAGAGTAGCTTTTAGCACTAGGACTTCATAACAACTTTGAAGAATGAGAGAGGCACAACACGTCGCCCAGTTGCAGAGACTACAGCAGACTCCGTCTGGCAGGGAGCTTCTGTGGAAGTTGGGATGCAACGAACAAATACAAGAAATCCAGCGAACCGCGACTATCCCGGACGGCATACGAGGCACAATTAGAGTGACCCCCATCCCCAAGAACATGGACCCCAACCTACACGAAGAATGCAGAAAGGCGAGAGCCGAGTACATCCAAAAATCACTAGCCCGCCAGACAACAACGGTGTATGTGGACGCAGCCACATACCCCAGAAGGACGGGACAAAACAACCCCAACGCGGTAGCGGCTGTGGTAAACTCGGACATGCGGGAAATCGTCAGCGCGTCGCTACGGGACTGCACGGTAGTCGAGGCTGAAGAAGTGGCCGTCGCTCTAGCGGCAGCGGAGGGCTACCGGACTAAGCGATCCCTAACAATACTAACCTAGTCTCAAACAGCATGCTGAAAGTTCATGTTAGGCAGAATAGGTCACAAAGCGGTCCGCATACTCCGCTCTGGGGACCGACCCAAACAAAGCACAGAAGAAGAACCAATAAAACATAGGATGGTATGGACGCCGGGACACGCGGGAGTGGAAGGCAACCAAGCGGTCGACAGGGTAGCTCGAGGGTACACTTTCTACCGAGCTCCCTCCACAAGCGACCTCGAGGAAGCCGAACCTGTCCCTAGAGATTACTCGGCAATCTTAAACCACTACAACGGCTGCAGGAAACGGTACCCCCCACCACATAAATCTCTCTCCAGTGAAGACGCCGTCGCCTGGAGGCTGCTACAGACGGGCTCATACCCGAATCTAAATACACTCAACAAAATACAACCCACACAATACACAGACAAATGCCCATGGTGCCATGAAACACCCACGCTCTATCACATAACGTGGGCCTGCCAGAAAATAGAGGTGGCACCAAAAATACCAAACCCGAGTGCGGAGCAATGGGAAGGAATGCTCTCCAGCGACCGTCAGGACGTCCAATTTGGGCTAGCACAGCTGGCAGCGGCATCCAGCGGAGCCCTGGACTAGGGGCAGACGACCATTGCTAAGACGGACGACACACCTGACTCCGCCAAATTGCTCACCTACTCTCTAGAGCTCAATAAACGTTTTCCTTCCTTCCTTCCTTCCTTCCTTCCTTCCTTCCTTCCTTCCTTCCTTCCTTCCTTCCTTCCTTCCTTCCTTCCTTCCTTCCTTCCTCCTTCCTTCCTTCCTTCCTTCCTTCCTTCCTTCCTTCCTTCCTTCCTTCCTTCCAGCTTCAAGTCTGGACGTGTTTTTTTGCCGCGAAAACGCGGCAACCACAAACCGAGTATCCCCTTTCGCCCAGTTGTGCCCAAGCGCCACACTTGGCAACACACAGTATCCGGTTATCTGCAAAAGAACCTCAGCGCCTTAGCAGTAGTCGACCCCTATGCAGTTCCTGACTCACAGGCGGTCGTCCAGTACCTCCAAGATAGTAACCCAGGAACCTGTTTTGAATTTGAACCTGTTTTGGATTTATTATTGATGTTGAAGATTTGTATTATGCCCTACCTCACGACAAGCTCTTGACCACCGTGAAGGAATGCATCACACTAAAGAAAGATGAAGTAGCATTTACTGGTCGCAGCGGTATCACAGTAGAAGTCTTTTTAGAACTGCTTTCCTGTTAGCGGTGTTCAACGTTTTTGGAATGGCGCGGGACAATGTTCTTGCAAAAACAGGGTGCGTGTATCGGTTCTCGTGTAGCCCCGATACTCAGTAGTATTTTTCTATCAAAAGTAGACGTCGCGATCAGTGAATATCTTGACGGTCTTGCTTTTAAGATCTGGAGATATGTAGATTACTTTCTGGTACTAGTAAATAAGGGAGGTCACGCAAGGCGTGCGGTTGATGTGTTGAAAGTTTTTTAAAGAGAAAGACATAGGTCTAAATTTCACATTCGAAATGCCGGAAAAAGATCAGCTTCAGTTCCTAGATTTAAGATTGATATTCAAGGAGTTCCGCACTTGTTGGGTAAATAAACCACGCTCCAAAAAACCGATACTGAATTTTCGTTCAGGGCACACGAAACTGCTAAAAAACGGCATAGCCCTCTCCTGCCTAAGGTCTTCTCTAGAAAAATCTTGTGTGCACTCCGTAGCAGACGGTGTTTCCTCGCAGGTGCAACGACTGACCACGGCAGGTTTTCTTGCTCTCTTTTATAACCCGTACATGCGAAAAACTAATTGGCAATTGCAGAGGTCTCCGAACCACGAACTGAGGTGAAAAACGGGAGCCAAAAGGAAATCAGTGGTCATTCTCTACGTGCGTCGCATGGCACGCAATCTGAGGAATGTTGCTCGTCGTTTTAGTGTTGACGTGGTCTGTTCAGCACCCCTAAAGCTGCAACGTCTGTGTCCGATGACTGGGACAGATGTCCAAGAATGGAAGAAAAAAATGCACCCCTTTACGTGTTCGGTGCGGCACAGATCAAGATTTGTGGATTGTGTGCGTTCGGTGGTTTGCCAGATTCTTTTCACTTGCCAAAAGGTGTATATCGGACAAACCGGGCGCTGATTAAATATCCGCCTAAAAGAACACGAACAACCATCGTCAGATGTATTTAAACATTGTGTACAGTGGGAAGATAAAAAGAACATCAAGGCGATAATTCAGAAAGCATAGGTACTGTACCGGCACCGGGACCAGCGAACCAGAGAGATAATGGAAGCGTTTTTCATAAAGAAGAAAATTAGCGCGTGCATCAGCCAACCCTCTATCACATTATTTGATGCGGAGATACGATTCCTAGAAAATACCTGATTTGCCATGGGTCAGAGAAAAGGGCGCCCCGCGCTATCTTTTAAGTTGTTGAGTTGTTCCTTTTGTGATTGCCTCATGTTATTGCTGACTTCGCCGTTTTTTTATGTTTCTTTTATATGTGTTTCCTCCTGAATAAAATTTTAGTTGCGTGACAGCGCTTGTGCTGTGCACCTCTTCTTCGTCCGTCGTCTCTTTTCGCGCTGTATTTTTCCTTTCAAATGTACCTTACCCAACTAGCCCAACTTTCCATCCTATAACTTTGAGAAATCCTCTCAGCGTCAAAGTACTAAACCTAGCGTCAAAACTTAAAACCTTCGAAAAATACTCTCACCGTCAAAGTACTGAAAGTATTCGTTTTTACGCAATTATCTTTTGGCCAGTGAAACACATCCAGGAACAATGACTATGCAGAGAAAACTTCGAAACGTTGAAACCTAAAGAAAATAGGGTAGAACGTTGGGCCAGTTGGTGTAGCGACATAATTAAATACTTTGCGCAGAATAACACAGGGCGGGAGAAAGAAACACGCGCGCGCGCGCGCGCACACACACACACACACACACACACACACACACACACACACACACACACACACACACACACACACACACACACACACACACACACACACACACACACACACACACACACGCGCGCGCGCACACACACACGCACACACACACACACACGCACGCACACACACACACACACGCACACACACACGAGCGCTAACTTGCAACTGTATTTTCAGAAATGATACACTGCCTAGAATTAGCACCACGGAAGGCTGCGTGAGTAAGGCTTCGGTGGCCCTTCTCAAAGAACTCGACTTTCTCCGCAATGGATAGCCTGCTTTTGTTGTTAAAATCCGTTAAGTTCTGATAAGATTCTGCATGTGCCTATTCTTGATGCAATTTTTACTGTATCTATGAGCGTGCCCTTTCGTTCCCACACGTGATGTTCTGAATTTTGTACGCTTGCGCCCTCTCTGCTTCTTAAGGCGGTGTATCTTTTCTGAAAATACAGTTGCAAGTTTGCGCTCGTGTGTGTGTGTGTGCGTGTTTCTCCCTCCCGTCCTGGTTTATTCTGCGCGAAGTTTTTAATTATGACCTAACGAAACCTTCGAGAAAAGCCACCTCAGCGCCACTGATTGAAATGGTAGGTTTACTACCGCATGTGCTTCTCGCTTTCTTAATAAAATATGCCTCCACTAATTTTCGCTCAAATTTGTCTTTTCCGCACTTCAAAAAAATTGTTTTGTTTCGTTCCGGACGAGACTCTGAAAGTTTTGCAGTGGTCTACAAGGCAACATCCATGTTAGTTGCGCACGTTCCGCAAGTGCTCACTGGCACGTTCATTGAAACATAGACCGGTTTGCCCTATGTAAACGAGGCAGTAGCTAAGAGGAATCTTATACACAACTTGTGACCTGCATTTGGTGAACTGTTTTTTGATGTTTAATAGGGCAAACCGGTTGTTTCTACAGCTATGAAACTAGCTTAGACCAATGTACTTTTTGTGCATTTGGGTTGCTTTCCTCAGCCTTGGAGAGTTGGGAGGATTATATTTATTCCCAACCGAATAGAACTAGCGCACCTTCCCAATTCTTACCGGCCTATCTGCATTAATTCGTCTTTCGGTAAAGTGCTCGAACGTTTGCTGTATGGTAGGCTGTATTACTTTCTGTTCCAGTATAATCTGCTGCACAGAAATCAGTATGGTTTCACGTATGGCCGTAGTTCTGTTCAGGCTCTCTATCGTTTGCGGGCGTTATTATATACATATCAACAACAATAGCTTCCTGTGCTTCACATTTCTCTGGACTTCAGAGGTGGATTTGATAGTGTTTGGTACCCTTTGATTTCAAAATTTTTAAGAGAACATCTTTGTCCAGGAAATTTATATTCCCTCATGGCTTCTTTCCTATATAACCGATATTTCACCTATCAATCTCCTTCCTGTACTATTTCTGTACCTTCTTCTGTCGGCAGTCCGCAAGGTTCGCCTCTTTCACATTTACTTTGGAGCATTTTAATTATGACCTCTTAAATCTCCCGGTACCCTCACCTACCCGCATTCAGGCATATGCTGATGGCCCCGAGTTGTCGGCATTCGGTTCAAATGCTGTAACATTAATCCGAAATTGCTGTGCAAAGTATCGTGTTCACTTAAACCCTCAAAAGTGTTCTTATGTTTTATTTTTAATGATGTTCCGGCGTTGCGCAAACGTAAGCCAACTAAACGCCTAGACAATTACAGTCTCAAGTTTCAACCCAATATTAAATTTTTAGAAGTTGTTTTTGACTCCCAGCTAAGCTTTATTCCTCATGTTAATCAATTTCAAGTGGAAATTATTTGATCTACGGCCAAGCTACTTAATTGGTTCCATAAGGATGCATATGAAGATGAAAATGTGTGCATTCAAGATAATCTGACTAAAAAACCCGAGCACTTCTCTGGGAGGCAAAGCAATGGGCACGTGACAAGAACTATCGCTTCGTTTGGCAGAGTGGCGGCAAAGTTCTCGTCAGAAAGAAGGAAGGTAACACAGCCATTGCTATTAGGTCTAAAAATCACTTGCTCCCGCTTGCTTAAGTGTGTCTACAAGTGTTGTGACCCATTTATGCATATTACTTGTGACAAACTAAAGTCGCACCTTGGTAATAGGTGTCTCAGAGGTTTAAAGGTTTTTCATTTGAATATAAAGTCTGCCAGAAATAAACATATCAGTATTTAGATTTATTTTTGATATTATTGGCTTTACTTTTGATGTCATTATGCTCTCAGAAACCTGGTATACTAGTGACGACAATGTTTTTTTTTCAATACCTGGATATGATGTGTTCTACCTGAATCGCTCTTTACGCCGAGGTGGCGGTGTTGCCTTGTTAGCGAAAGAAAATCTCAGATGTGTCCTCTTGCCTGATTTTACCTCTTCGAAATGTGAATGCGAAATGTTGACAATAGCAATGTGTAACCATGTCTTTTCTGTCGTGTATCGACCCCCTAATGGTGATCACGCTACATTCTGTGCCTCTGTAGAAAGTCTGTTTCAATACTGCATAACTAATAAGCTTAACTTAATTTGCGGCGGGGACCTTAATATCGACTTTATTTCTAATACTCTTGAGTTAAAAGAAATGATATGGTTATACGAGACATATGGCCTAAATAATGTTAATTCTTCTCCAACTAAAATTAATAGTACGTCTTCGACACTAATAGATTTCTTTCTCCCAGCTCCTCCATCAAAAATTATGCATCTGGAGTCATAGCTTGCGAATTTGGTGATCACTTACCTGTATATGTAGTCATCCCAAATCATCAAAAACAAGCTAGCCTTCCGATTCTTTCAAGAAATGTTTTTATTTATTTATTCATTTATTTCAAAACAATGCAGGCAGCAGTGCTGCCCAGGCAGGAGAAGGTTACAAAAGGTAAGCTTACGAAGAACGCTCAAAGGTAATAATGTTAGTACATTCAACAACCGAAGCAGGCAGGCGATTCCATTTTTCGGTTGTGCGTATGATATAATTGGTTTTGGGGGAAAGGAAATGGCGCAGTATCTGTCTAATATATCGTTGGACACCTGAACCGCACCGTCAGGGAAGGGATGAAGCAGGGAGTGAAATGAGAAAGGAAGAGGTGCCGTAGTGGAGGGCTCCGGAATAATTTCGACCACCTGGGGATCTTTAACGTGCACTGACATCGCACAGAACACGGGTGCCTTAGTGTTTTTACTCCATAAAAACACAGCCGCCGCGGTCGAGTTCGAACCCGGGAACTCCGGATCAGTAGTCGAGCGCCATAACCACTGAGCCACCACGGCGGGGCGATTGTGCTTGGGAAAAAAGATTTTTCTGGCATTGTATGGCCTTATCACTTTTGTGTGGTTCAGCCTTGATGATCTTTGTGGTGCACAAAGTAAACACGAATCACGTGGCAATCCTGTTTTGTTATGATATAGTAAGTGCAAAAATTTTAACCTGGCAATCTTTCTGCGCATCTGGAGCGGCTCCAACTTATGCTGCCTCAGCATATTAGTAACGGAAGAACGTTTCCATTAATCGGATGAGATGAACCTGGCTCCAAGACGTTGGATGCGCTCCACCTGCTCGATGTTTTTTACATGATACGGATCCCACACAGTAGAGGTGTACTCTAGGACTGGTCGAATCATAGTGCGATATGCTACAAGTTTTACGCTCAATGGGGACCCTTTTAGTTTCTTGCGTAGGTAGCATAATTTCCTGAATGATTTCGAGCATATATCATGGAGATGCATATCCCATTTAAGATTGGTAGGAATCGTCAGGCCTAGATATTTAATGCATGTGACTGCATTTATGCATTGATCTCCAGTTTTGTAAGGATGTAAGGTAGGGGACGTTTCTTAGTTATAATTGTCATTGACGCACTTTTAAAAAAATTGATTTTAATCGCTCTTTGTTTAAACCAGTACGCGAATTTACATAAATTGGTACTTAGCAGTTGCTGACAGGAAGAATTCTTGATGACGGAATAAAAGACCCAATCATCGGCAAACAATTTTACAGTGATACCTTCATCAACATTTTGAGCAATATCATAAATATACATGAGGAACAAAAGCGGTCCCAGCACAGATCCCTGCGGTACACCGGACAGAACATGCGGACACTCAGACCTCATTCCACCACATTCAACAAACTGTCTGCGATTCTGTAGGTACGCTTGCAACCAACTGATAAGAATGTCTGGCATCCCGATTTCTTTTAGCCTCTCAATAAGCAAGTTGTGCGGGACACAATCAAATGCCTTAGATAAATAGAGGAGAATTGCATCTATTTGTTCGCGATTGTCAATGGCCAGAGAAAAGTCATGAATTACGGATAATAGCTGCGTTGAAGTGGACACGTTTTTACGGAACCCGTGCTGAAATTCGACAAAGAAGTTGACCGATTCAAGATAGTTGGATATATGATGAGCTATTATGTTCTCAAGCAACTTGCAACACGTACGTATAAGTGAAATAGGCCGGTAGTTTCCAGCATTTAACTTTTCACCGGACTTAAAGACGGGCACTAACTACTCTTGCGACTAACCAGTCACTAGGCAGGCAAGTTTGATCAAGTGAGGCATTAAAAATCACGTGAAGGTAGTAGGAAATGATCTCAGAGTACCGATGGAGAAAAGCATTAGGAATGCCATCGGTGCCATTTGACATTTTTGTCTTTATATTTAATAAAAGTGCATGTATGCCCTCACGGCTTAGGACTAAATTCGGCATCTTAAGAAAGGGAGGAAATGCATTAACGCTGGGGCGATATGACGAGGTAGAAATCTGAGTGAATTATCTTTGAAACGTATAATTGAATTCATTAGCAATGTCTTTAAAATCTGAATTAACATTAACATAAAAACGTAGCTGATCGACATTCTGCTTACTACCGGACAGAAAGCGGCAAAATTTGCCAGGAGAATCTTTCATAAAAAAAGCAAGGGTATTCTCATAGAAGTTTTTGTGCGCATTTCCCAGTTTGGAAACCAGATCTTCTTGGAGAGCATGCAGGCTAGCCTCACAACCCTTTGATTTCCGTTTCCGTGCTAAGCGTCGTTTCAGGTGGATGATATCACGGCTGATCCAAGGGTTGTGATGCCTCGTTTTCTTACGCCGGACAGGAATATATCTGTTAATGCATTCCATGACCATAGTCTTGAACCTGTTCCAAAGGAGCGAGACGTCACCTCCGTGTTCAAACTCGGGAAAATTAAAGTGCAAGGTATCAAGAACCGTCATCCCCAGCTGAAATATCACGAAACGTTTTCAGAGAAGGCAGTACTTTGCTCCCATGTGCGTTTAAATATATATGGACTGACTTATGATCAGCGATGCCTTCCGTGATAGACACATTACAATCTTCTGCAAAACTTTTAAGAAATATGAGATCAAGGGTGGTTGCAGTTGTTTCCGTCACACGTGTGGGAGCAGTAACCAGCTGTGTTAGGTCATGAGAAAAAACTGCATCAAGAAGAAGACGTGCACTCTCGGCATCATGCGATTCTGCTATTATTAAAGAGTTCCAGTTTATACCGGGCAAGTTTAAATCCCCGGCTAGCACAAATTTTTGATTAGGTCTTATTAAGCCTTCAAGATGATCAGTCAGTTTTGCGATGAAGGATACTGGGCTTCTGGGGGATCTATAAACGACGCCGAGTAGAGTGGAAAAGTCGCGATAGCTGATTTTACACCACATGCTTTCGTGATCTGTAATATGATCGACTAAGACGCATTCTATTTCTTTTTTCACTATCACAGCCACTCCAGCCTCTCGCCCATCGCGATCTCGCCTCACTATCTTATGGGAAGGGGGCACAATTTTAGAGTCAGTGATTTGGCATGACAGCCATGTTTCAGTAACTGTCAGTATATGGGGATCATGAAGAAAAATAAAGTCTTCAAGTTGACTGGCTTTGTTAGCAAGACTTCTTGCATTTAATAAAGAAAAGCGGAGCGATCGGACCTCGGATCATGTGGTCGCTTTAGCAGTATTAGGTTGGCGCAATTTCACTACTTTCGAGTCAATTTTCATAAAAAACGGTTTTTTTTTTCAAAATTAATGCACATCTGCCATTTGTTGCACTATGCAACCACCCTCGCTAGGTCACTATTTAGACGTACCTGGTCATCAACTGAGGACACCACTTCATGTAAAATACAGTCATCCGCGTACAGCTTCACGCGGACTGAAAGATCTGCCACAATGTCATTAATAAACAATAAAGAGTGCCAATAAACAATAAAAAAGCGCCAAGAACAAACCCAACCTTGTTGATGTATGTTTTGCAAAATATGGCTTCAATGCCTTGAACATCAGGCATCTCGAAAAATTGCAATTATGACTTCATTAAAATTGCCGCTCATCCACCTCTTTTGTCCCGGTCGCCACGAAAAACCTTATTTTCTTTCGGAAAAAATTCACTGTCAAATATTTCATTGCTTAACCAGGTCTCAGTAAGCATGGCAACGTGGGCGTCGTGGGAGAACAGCATGCCTTCAAGTTCTGCAGCTTTGTTTACGACGCTGCGACAATTTACGTTAAGGATTTTGAAAAACCTACTGTTCCCTTTCTGGTGTCACTTTTGATTCCTCGGGATTTTATACCGTTTGTTTCTTGCATTATCCCATCCGAACATGTTACCGTCAATGCTAAGCTTGTCAAACACCAGCTTATTTTTGGCACCGTTGCTCTTTTCCCGAGATGCACTTTCCCATAACTTTTTCTGACGTCACGAATTCTTTTTGAAAACTTCACTAACCGAAAAATCTGTGCCTTTCCTCTTTGGACATGCTTTCATTATTGAAGCCTTTTCTCGGTAGTCAGTAAATTTTATGATTACAGGGCGATTCTTTGTTGATTTCGTACCTAATCTGTGACACCTTTCTATGCTGTTTATTACCAATCCTAACTTCTCGTCAAAAATTTCCTTTGTTGTTTTGTCCCTAAGGCCTGCTTCTGATTCTTCATTCCCTTCTATTCCGTAAATAAGCAGGTTGTTCCTACGGCTCCTGTTTTCCAGGTCGTCTGTTTTATTTAGCAGGTATGAAACGGTGCCTTCCAGTTTAGTTAGAGTCGACTTCACGTCCTGCAATTACACACAAGAAAATACCTCTTTATTTTGTGTACGGTATTAACATCATATCATTATTAGAGGAGACCGAGTATAAATATTTGGGCCTATGGATTACTAACAACCCTTCGTGGTCAAAACACATAGACGCTGTCGTAGGAAATTCAATGCGGAAACTCTTTTTCTTGAGGCGCTCATTAAAGTCATCCCCACCTAGTGTTCGTCTATTGGCAAACAAATCCCTCATCCGTCCGTTACTAGAATATGCTGTAATCATCTGGGACCCTTTCACGGTAACAAACATTCAGAAATTAGAGCGAATACAGCGCAAGTTAGATTTATTTTTAACTCACATGGCCGTGAATCTGTAAGTGAGCTCGTGAGGCGAAATGGGTTACCCACAGTTGTGGAGCGCAATCGTGTTTGTCGATTAAAGTTTTTTTTCCAGCTCGTAAAAGGTCATTATAAAGTTAATACTTCTAATTATTTTGCTTACTCATCAGGTTATAACACGAGACAAAGGCATGCACTAACAATAACCCCTTTTAACGCTCGAAATAACTGCTTCAAATATTTTTTTCCGAGGACAATTACTGAATGGAATAAACTTAATAGCGAGACTGTTAATCATAATTCTTTAGTGATGTTTGAAAAGTACCTGCAAATGTTATGAACTTGCGTGTTTATATATATTTTGTTTTTTTCCCACCCTGCTATGATCTGTACTAGATCGCAGTATCTATATAAATAAAAAAACTTCATCCCAAATGTAGACATCGTTATCTACACGAAGTCTATCGTAGTCAAGAGATATCTTGCTGGCCAAAGATTTGAACTGCTTACCATACTTCAAATAATCATGACAGATCGAAATGTTGGAATCCTTGAGCTTAGAACAGTGTTGCAGCACACGCATCTTTTCGTTGTAGTCATAGAAGTTTAGTATGACTGGTCTGGGCTTATCACCTTTCTTTTTAGCCAGTCTGTGCACCCTTTCGACGCTCGTAACTGTTATACCCAGCTTACGGCTAAAGATTACATCAAGTATGTTTTTTTTCAAGGTGGTAGGATTTTCATCGACTTCCTCAGGGTGCCTAAACATTATTAGGTTACGGCGTCGGCTTCTGTCCTCGAAATCATCGAGTTTCTTTTGTTGTGCAGAGACAACCTTTTTTAATGAGGAGACCTTAGAAGATATAGTTCTTCAGTGTGCTGAGCTAGAACCTTGAGGGTATCATTAAGTTCAGTGAACTTTTCATTCATTGTTTTTTCGAGCTGATTTTGTGAGCCGGAAACATTTTCTTTGGAAGTCTGCAGAGCTACCTGCATGTCTTGTAACAACTTTTTAATGTCGCCGGGATGAGGTTCAGTGGGGGGAGACCCCGGGTTAGTCTCCACGTCTCCAGCGAGCAAGAGCAGAGTAACGGTCCATGCTTCATCAAGGATCAAAATGCACTCTGCCGGGCACCGCAGGACAACGATGCATCGATTGTCACTACGAAAACAATGCATACAGCGATTGGAACGAACCTGTGCAAATAGCAGAAAATGGTTCATTGCTGCGTCCGTGGCGGTCCCGCCGTGCCCTCTGAAGATTCCAGCCGCGTAGCTCCCTTTATGTACGGAAAGTGGTGGCGCTGTTGTTTTAGGGGGTGGGGCAGCTTGCGTCACGATGCAATGACTTGCTTCCAATACCACGTGGTTGTGGTCGACTGTGAGCCAGGAAGCGTCGCTTGAAGAATTCGTTGTCGAACATACTATCGTAGTCCACAGCGTGACCTGTGCAAATAGCAGAAAATTGTTCATTGCTGCGTCCGTGGCGGTCCCGCCGTGCCCTCTGAAGATTCCAGCCGCGTAGCTCCCTTTAAGTACGGAAAGTGGTGGCGCTGTTGTTTTAGGGGGTGGGGCAGCTTGCGTCACGATGCAATGACTTGCTTCCAATTCCACGTGGTTGTGGTCGACTGTGAGCCAGGAAGCGTCGCTTGAAGAATTCGTTGTCGAACATACTATCGTAGTCCACAGCGTGACCTGTGCAAATAGCAGAAAATGGTTCATTGCTGCGTCCGTGGCGGTCCCGCCGTGCCCTCTGAAAACTCTGGAAACTTGGAAAATTTTCGCCAAAAAATATCAAATATATTTTGGGAGAGCGTGCTTTCTTCATCTGATGCAAACATATCTTTTGATATCGTTTTTAACCTGTTAAGAACAACTTACGAAATAAGCTTTCCATTTCAGAATTCTTCCAGATCAAAAAATATCAGAAAAACATGTTTTACTCGAGATTTACTTGGTAAAATAAAAAGAAAGTATACAATGTACCAAGCATTTCTTAAGCAACGGGATCCCGAGCTGCTTCAATCATTTAAGAAGTATCGTAATAATTTAAACAAAGAACTTAGGCATGTCAGAGATAGCTGTTTCAATAATCTTTTGTTAGGATAATCTAAAAACGCGGCCGTGACATGGGAAAAACTAAACTCAATATTTCAAAACGTGCAGGCGTCAAAAGGAATTAGTGAAATGGTTGTGAATGGCACAACGACTTCAGGACTGATCTAGCTAATGTTTTCAACGACTATCTAGTAAATTTGAAGTTTCCTGCACCATCAAGAGACTGCACCCAATACTTGACTGGCAGTTGTCTTGAGACATTTTATTTGAGTCCAATTTCGGAAGCGGAAGTTTTCTCTCTTGTCATGAAATTAAGAAATACTAGCTCCAGTGATATCTTTGACATTCAAGCCCGCCCGATTAAATTCATTGCTGACATTATTGCTGTCCCACTTGACCATATTTTCAATCTTTGTGAGACAAGTGGAGTATATCCCGCACAGCTAGAGTGCTCAAAGATATGTGTTCAACACAGAAAAGGTGACAAAAATAATTTAGCGAATTACAGACCAATTTCTATATTACCAATTTCTACTAAAGCACTTGAAAACGCCATCCGCTCACGTCTGGTTTTATTTACAGATAAACATAACATCCTGACTTACTGTCAATAGGGTTTTAGGAAACATTGTTCCATCAAAGTTCTCCCGCTTCATCAAAAAGAGTTCATTCTAAAAAAGCTTGAAGAAAAACGATACGTCTTGGGAGATTTTAAAGACTTTACAAAGGCATTTGATTCTCTTAACCGGGGTATTTTGCTGAGAAAATTAGAATTCTACGGAATTCGTGGTGTTGGCCTGAAATTAATGGAATCATACCTTTGTACTCGCATGCAGTCTTTTTCAGTAAACAACAGCACCTCCACATTTAAATCTACTTTGTTCGATGTTCCTCAGGGCAGCGTTGTGGGACCATATTTATTTAATATTTACCTAAATGACATTGTTCACATTGGTGATGATACGAAATTCCTGATCTACGCAGATGACAGCAGCCTGTTTTTCGAGGGGGACGATTACGAAAAACTTGTGAATCGCTCAAACAGCACTTTATGTAAACTTCATGATTGGTGTTCCTGAACGGCTTTGTTATTAATACCCAAAAAAACTAACGCAGTCGTTTTCTGAGCGAAGGGCAGAGAAATTGTTCCAAATAATCTTCTTCAAATGCAGTGTCAGCCGATAGAAATTGTGACAGAATTTAAAACTCTAGGCATAATCTTTTAGAGCACATGTTGTGGGACTCGCACACAAATCATGTTATCACGACCCTGGCTCGCGCTATAGGATTAATCTACAGGCATCAAGACCTATTTCCTGTAAGCACAAAACTGCTAATTGATCATGCACTGTTCTTATCGCGCATAACTTAGTGCTTTTTAGTAAAAGGTGAAGACAACCTCAACAAACGTCAGAAAACTGACGATAATGCAAAATAAAGTAGTCCGGATTACTGCAAATTCTTCACTAGACCACTCAGCAGACAGCTTGCTTAGAAAGTTTAGACTGATTAACATAGAGAACTTGTATAATTATCACCTTCGTAAAAAGTTAAGGGAAGAAAAGAAACAAGGCATTAATTTCATAACTAATCTGGCAAACTTGTAAACGAATACCATTATACAACTAGACATCCTGAGCACTGGGAGGTCCATCGCAACCGCGCTAATTACGGTGAAGAAATGTTACGACGCACAGTACCAAGTGCAATAAATTATTTTTTTCGCAAAGAAATTGATCTGATCAGCATTTCGAGAACAGAATTCAGATATTTATTCCTTTAGTTGTTTAAGAATAGCGTTGAGGAAAAGTAATTCCTTCTTTTTTCTTCTCATTTTTTCTCAAATGCTACAAATATACTACCTCTGTACTACCTTTTATAAAATTTTTTTCTCAGGTTTTATCTCTATGCTCTGTGTTACTCTTACTTCTTCCGTTTGCTTTTATAACTGCTGTTCTTTCAAATCTTTGAAGTATTTTCAATCATGCATATTTACACTGCATTTCGTAGTTGTACATTTCACAGGAATTGTCTGTCTTTCACCTTTTTCTATTGATGCATAAGATATCCATCAAAACGTTTTTATGTGTGTGTGTGTGTGTGTGTGTGTGTGTATGCTGATTTGTATATGTATATTGTATGAGCTACTGTTTCCTATGTAAACAAGGGGCGTGGGAGCTTCTCAAGCTGCTGTTCAGAAGATTTTTCTTCCATGTCCCCATGTTTTGAGCAAACATGAAATAAACCGTATTCGTAATCAAATTTCCATTTTCTTGTTACTCCATCGCATTTGCGTCTAATATATCATCAGTTTATTCTTCCTACAATTACCTATGCCACCCCAACATGGTGGTTTCACTGTCCGCTTTCCAGACTGAGAGATCGCGTCTTATCGTTGCAACGCATTCAGCTTCTTGCACTTGCTGGTTCCTACAGTACTACGAGAACTGTTGCTCTTCATGTTCTTGCCAATGTTCCTCCATTGCTATTTATCTTGACCAATTACGTGCAGAGTTTATACTTTTTTACTTTACCGCAACCTGTTGTATACGGTAAGGCATTTTATCCCTGATCTAACAATCCCTCATTGAAATTATCTTTTGCTCAGCTTAGTTATCGGGAAGCCTTGACCTTTTCCTGCACGCGCATTGCATATTTACGCCGACGGGTCATTCACTCATTACTGTGCTGGTTTTTTTGTTCTTAGCTCCACAGAAAATCTTTTATACGTTCATCGCATACATTTAGCACCACCCTCTAGTGCCTATGCCGCGAAGCTTGTTGTATTCCATTCTGCTACTGCGTTTGCTTTTAATAGCTATCCTTCTATGCCCGTTCATTTCTACAATGATTCTCTATCTCTGCCTTCTGCCCTGTCTTCAGCTACTTCGTTTAACCCGACAATTATTTCCATCAAAAACGGTCTCTATCGTTTGTCTTCTCTTGCCTCATTTCTTCTATTTCATATCCGGGGTCGCTCCGGAATTTTTGGAAATGAGTTAGCCGACCAGGCTGCTGGTAGTGCTGGGTAATATGGCAATTTACAAACTTATACCCTTTCACACCGTTGCGTGCGTTCCCGTTTACACCATTCTTCACTTCTCTTATGGCGAACTTATTGGCAAGAGAATGATTGTGGCACGGAATTAACTGGATCCCTGATACGCTCAATATTCCTTCCATCCGTCTACCTAGGAGTCCTCTTACTACTTTACTCACTGGGCATGCATGGCTGGTTCTCTTCCTACTTTAAAAAAATTGGCCCACCTCCACCTTGTTCATGTGGTATGTCGTGCTACGATGTCAGTCATTACTTCCGGAATTGTTCTCTTACTGGTCCTTTCGTTTCCCGTTTAAAGCCTCTCTCCTCATCTGCCATTACACCGTCTACTTACCCCATTGTTTTGAATAACTCTGCTGCTTGTGTTGTATTGATTAAAATGGTTCACCTCATAAGCAGCACAATTCCAACACGTTTCCGATGAGTTCCTTCGTCACTCTCATTTCTCCTGCACTAGCTTTGCACAGAGAGGCACTCTGTATTCCTTTGATGGACATGGAGACATCTCGGTGTGGCCAGACATAGTGTTTGAACCAACCGTGGCTGTGACATTATCTGTCCCTTTGACTGTTCTGTGACTTCGGGTTTTCACGTTTTTCCTTTGTTTGTTGTTTTTATTCTCCTGCTTTTCACTTTAAATTAATTTTTTAGCGTGTAGCTCTTCTTTTCTTTTTGTATTGGGTTAAGCCCGGTAAAGCGTTGCTGGTCCGGGCTCCCTCTCTCTTTCATTTATCTTTTTTTTGCATTTATTCTGAGAGGACCAATGCAAGGGTAAAAGGGGGCCACTTACTTGACACACAAAGGCAAAATTAATTCAGTCTAGATACATTTTGTAGCGATATCGCGAAAACAAGCAGTCAGAAATTCAGAGCTAAAGAACCCTGAAACAACTTCTATGTGCTTTTAAACAAAAGTGTTTACGAAAAGCGTTTACCAATGTCGTGCGCGGCTGGCTTGGACACATCCGGAGCCTCAAGTAATCACGTACGGAACGCCGCCTGTATGTGGACAAGAGTGCGTACGCTGTGATCCGTTTCCTTTTGACTTCACATGGAACTAACGAGTCAAGCGGACGGCGACGGAGGGGAGTTCGGGGTGCGCAGACGACCCAGCTTGGCCGGGCCCCATTGTTCGCAGCCCGCTCCGAGAAGCAGCAACGAAGGCGCGTCGCCTTTCATCCCTACCGCGGCGACGCTGCCCAAGGCCATTACCCGGGCGGCGGTCGTTCAGTGTGTGGCTAGGAGGCAATTTTGAAGACGCGTTCCTCATGTTCACTGTGAGCGCTTATCAGCTCCATATGACTGCCGGGGACTTCCTGTGCACGTGGGGCATCAGGAAGAATTGGGGAGCGGCGGCGCCTTAAGTGGCACGGCTTTCGACAATCTGTGCGGCCCTCGCATGCTCTTTAAGCGAGTAGTCATGCCGCCCCGCGGGGGAGGATGGAGTGATCCGAGAGGGGAATTGTTAGTATTCGTGACAATGACCTGTCCCCTCTCCCCAATCTTTGATTGGGCGTGTTTTACGCTCCTCTGTCTCTTTTTCAATGTGTTTTCCTCTCCCATGTGTTTTATTGGATGTGTTTTCCTTTCCCCGGTCCTTGATTGGATGCGTGCTTGTGTTTTGACCTAATTGGTTGGTGTCCCCACTGAGGGCGGGGACTTAGGGATTAAAAGAAGACGTTTTGGTGGGACCGGGGGTTGATTTCGTCTGGTCGCTCTGCGGATCAATCACTATGTACATAGTTGTTCTCCTTGTTGTACCTTCCGTTCTGTCTTAGCTATTTTATGTGTGATTAAACAGTTTACTTCCTGAAGTTCCACGAGTAATGTGACTGAGCAAGTTTAGAACCTCAAGACGTAGGCATCCAACAACTTCTACCTTTCCTCTTCGGGCTGACATAAAAGAAGAGAAAGGGGTAAAAGGAACGCAACTGGCGCAGTCGACAGGATTGCGACGTCTTCCTACTCGAGGCAACTGAAGGAGGGCGGAAGTACAAGGCGGCGGACGAGCTATAGCGGGGCACGTCCAGAGGAGAAGATTTCAAGAGTGACAGCTGGTCAACGCCGACGTGACGCTGAAGGTCCAAGTCAGCGGGCAGCTGAAGGAACCAGGTGACCAGAGTCAAGGAGGGCGCTGTTGATCAGGAGGAGCCGACGACGACGCGGATGAAGGAGACGAGTTCCAACCGGGACCGTGCGGCGCAGCGACCAACTTCCGGGCCAGTCTTCCATGCTGGGGCACCGGCAGCCTCGTAAAGCGGAGCTTCGGTAGCCGGGCGAGTACCTTTCTGTTTCTGTCGGGCTTGTGCTTATGCCAAAGCCTTGGGTTTTGAGAAGTGACAGTGTTAAACAGAAAGAGATGGAGAACGGGGCAGGAAACGGAGAGTTGGCAGCCGCGGGTCAGGCAAATGAGGGTCCGACGTACCCTCTGACAGTTAGCGCGCCGGTGCAACAAATGACCGAGTTGCAAGTGCAATTACGAATTGCTGAACTAGCGGTGCAAAAGGAGCGGTTGGCTTTGGAAAATACAAGGCTGAATCTTAAGCAGAGCGGAACAGCGGGTGGGCTTGGTGAGAGCGCGGGAGCGAGCGGAAGAATGGACGAGGACAGAAGGTTGAAATTTGCTAACCTTATGAAAGGCGTCCTCACGCCGATGCCGCTTCAAGAAGCCCTGGTACCAGGGTGGTTCGAGGACGTAGAGGCCACATTGGGGTCATACGAAGCTCCAACCAAGTGGTGGGCTGGACTAGTTTTGCCACACCTAAGCGAGAGGGCACGCATGCTACTCATGCGGTTGTCCGCAGAGGAAAGGAGCGAGTACGCACTCCTGAAAGCTAAAGTGTTAGACGGCTTGAGGCTCACTGCCGCCGAATACAAGCGTCTTTACTCATCCGCGAACAAAAACCCAAATGAGACGTGGGAGCAGTTTGCGGTACGCCTGAAGAACTACCTGGAATACTATTTAAACAGCTGTCAGGTAACTTCGTTAGAGGAGTTCAAACTGCTAGCCGTCGCGGACCGACTAAAGGAAGCCCTCAGTGCAGAGGCGAGAGCGCACGTTGCTCTAAATGATAAGCCAGGGTTCCTAAAACCTAGTGAGATTGTCACGCTGGCAGAAAACCACGACGAAAGCCGAAGATATAAGGTCGGGAAAGCAGCGAGCGCGGCGGTGGCGACGAACGAGGCAGTCGAGGTAATACAGCGCGACGGAACCCAGTCCCGACCAAACAACACGCGGCCCCGGGGACGTGGACAGTGTTTCCATTGCCACGGGCATGGGCACATCGCAAGATTTTGCCCGAAAAGACAAACCGCGGAAAAGCCAGACATGGGGGGCGGACGCGCAGACCAGAAATCAGTAATCGCCCGAATATCGGTCCCCTTGCATGACAGGGAGACAGTGCACGGCTCAGTGGAAAGGCAGCCCGCGGAGGAGAAAGTCAGCGCCAGAGAGGTGACATTGTTGAGTAGCGGGAACGCTATAAGTGCGCGCATTGACTCAGGGGCCGACATCACGGTCATCCGCAGGTCGCTCGTGCCGCGATATGAATGCGCGGGGGCAACAATAAAACTCACCGGGGCTTTCGGAAAGCAGGTTGTCGCGGAGCTGGCGTACGTTCCCCTAGTAACAACTCAGGGAGCACCGCGAGTATCATTTGACCCGTCGGAGCGGGGCATACTGTGTGCAGTCACAGACGAGCTTATAACTGGGATAAGCGCGTTAATCACTCCCGAAGACTATGAACAGCTTCTGAGCGATCGTGTCCATGCGCAAGAACAGGGAGAAGCCGAGGGTTCTGACGAAGAAATCGAAGAGAGGGAGAAGCGGGTTGACAAGGTTCTAGCGGGCGCGGTAGCAGCAGATTGCAGCGAAGGGGAAACTGCGGTGGCACAGACGACGCGGCAACGGTTTCGCGAGGCGCAGATTGGAGACGAATCACTCCAGGAAGCGTGGGCTCAGGCTAGAGAGGGAACACACGGCATGGCGGTCCGGGACGAGCTTTTGTTCCACCAGGAGCCTGTTGCTGGGCATCCATGTACTCAGCTTGTCCTCCCAACCGAGCGACGCGCAGAGGTGTTAAAAATAGCGCAGCGCCGAGATCTAGAGGCACTGATCGAGGAGAATGGCCAGGTTTTCAGCAGCAGGCCCGGCAAATGCACGCTAGGAGCGCACAAAATCGTGCTAAAGGAGGGTGCTCAGCCACGGGCTGGCCATGCATACAAGGTCCCGATGGCGTATCGGAAGGAAGTGGAGAGGCAAGTAGATGAGCTCCTGGAGTGGGGACTAATATATCCCGTTGAGAGTCCTCATGCTCACCCAATGGTTTGCGTCGCTAAAAAAGATGGGGGGCTGCGCCTGTGCTGCGATTATCGGAAGTTGAATGCGATAACCGAGCAGGACGCCTTCCCGATGAGCCTACCGTCCGAGCTGCTGTTCCGAGTAGCGAAGGCCAACTTCATCAGCCTAATAGACATGCTGAGAGGCTATTGGCAAATATCCCTTGACGAGCAGGCACAGGCCCTCACGGCATTCGTCACTCTGGTGGGGCAGTACGCATGGAGGGTCATGCCCTTCGGCCTTCGAAATGCGAGTTCGACATTTCAGAGGGTCATAAACCAGGTACTAGCACCGCACCGCGAGTACGCATGCGCCTACATAGATGACCTCGCGATTTATTCAGACACCTGGGAGGAGCATTTGAGGCACGTTCGGGCGGTGCTCGCTTCGATCGCAGCCGCCGGGTTCACCGTGAACGCAGGCAAATGTCATTTCGCGAGACGAGAAGTCGAATTTTTGGGCCATGTGGTTGGGTCGGGGAAGCACAGCGCTAATCCAGGAAAGGTCAAGGCAATAGACGAGATGCCGAGGCCCCAAACAAAGAAGGAGCTCAGAAGCTTTCTGGGCTTAGCTAACTATTACCGACAATATGTCCCCGACTATTCTCGCGTCGTGCTCCCACTGACGAGCTTAACTAACAGGCGGACACCGCAGCGGCTCCCATGGGATGACGAGGCGCAGAAAGCTTTTGATGAGGTGAAAGCTTGCTTGAAGAGCGCATCCTCACTTCATGCGCCTGACCCAAGTAAGGAGTTCGTGCTCGCAACCGATGCTTCGGACTACGCGGTGGGTGCCTGCCTTGCCCAGTGCGATGACGAGGGCCGCGAGCAGCCTATCGCTTTTCTGAGCAAAAAGCTAAGCCCGGCTCCGACCCGCTGGGCGACTATCGAGAAGGAGGCTTATGCCATCATTTGGGCATTAGGGCGACTTGAAGTCTGGTTGTGTGGCGCACAAATTAGGGTCATAACGGACCATAACCCGCTCAAATATTTGACTCTGAGTAGTCCGCACAGCGCCAAGCTGACACGCTGGGCTCTCGCTCTGCAGAGATTCGATATCCGGGTCGAGCACAAAAAGGGGGAGCAAAACGCTAATGCCGATGCAATATCGCGACTCGTAGCTGCCAACTAGAGGCGTGGGGGTATCCGGGGCCTGGAGTTATGTCATGTATGGAGGTGTACCCTGAGGCTTTGGCAACGCATATGGTTCGGCAGCGGCAGATGGTGCTTCTTCGGCTCCGAGCCCGCGGCACGTTGGTCTGTTTCGGTTTTCTGTGTGTGCTTCATTCCAAGATGTTATGCAGCACACTTGGTGGGGAGGTGTCGTGCGCGGCTGGCTTGGACACATCCGGAGCCTCAAGTAATCACGTACGGAACGCCGCCTGTATGTGGACAAGAGTGCGTACGCTGTGATCCATTTCCTTTTGACTTCACATGGAACTAACGAGTCAAGCGGACGGCGACGGAGGGGAGTTCGGGGTGCGCAGACGACCCAGCTTGGCCGGGCCCCATTGTTCGCAGCCCGCTCCGAGAAGCAGCAACGAAGGCGCGTCGCCTTTCATCCCTACCGCGGCGACGCTGCCCAAGGCCATTACCCGGGCGGCGGTCGTTCAGTGTGTGGCTAGGAGGCAATTTTGAAGACGCGTTCCTCATGTTCACTGTGAGCGCTTATCAGCTCCATATGACTGCCGGGGACTTCCTGTGCACGTGGGGCATCAGGAAGAATTGGGGAGCGGCGGCGCCTTAAGTGGCACGGCTTTCGACAATCTGTGCGGCCCTCGCATGCTCTTTAAGCGAGTAGTCATGCCGCCCCGCGGGGGAGGATGGAGTGATCCGAGAGGGGAATTGTTAGTATTCGTGACAATGACCTGTCCCCTCTCCCCAATCTTTGATTGGGCGTGTTTTACGCTCCTCTGTCTCTTTTTGAATGTGTTTTCCTCTCCCATGTGTTTTATTGGATGTGTTTTCCTTTCCCCGGTCCTTGATTGGATGCGTGCTTGTGTTTTGACCTAATTGGTTGGTGTCCCCACTGAGGGCGGGGACTTAAGGATTAAAAGAAGACGTTTTGGTGGGACCGGGGGTTGATTTCGTCTGGTCGCTCTGCGGATCAATCACTATGTACATAGTTGTTCTCCTTGTTGTACCTTCCGTTCTGTCTTAGCTATTTTATGTGTGATTAAACAGTTTACTTCCTGAAGTTCCACGAGTAATGTGACTGAGCAAGTTTAGAACCTCAAGACGTAGGCATCCAACAACTTCTACCTTTCCCCTTCGGGCTGACATCAAAGAAGAGAAAGGGGTAAAAGGAACGCAACTACCAAGATCTTTTTTTGTTTAAACCATTCAGGCTTTCAGGCAGGCCAAATCAACTAAGGATCAGAAGAAACACCATAATACAAATTAGCAGGAAAAGTGAATTGTACCCAGTGTTTAAAAACGACAACACGGTCAAATAGTTCAAAGAACAAGGAAACAAAGTAAACAACCTTGAGCGGTACGAAAAAGAACCCATCTTCATAGTTTGTTCACCAATGAAGTAATGAGAAAATCTGACCTCGTTTGGTGCGTCCTTAATAGCGTTCTCAATCGCGGCTCTGACAGCGCAGTGAGAACACATTCGATTACTTTAGAAGGCAAAGCAATATTAAACGAGCGTTTCGCAAATTTTTTTTCAACGAATTCTTCTATTGTTATCAAGCAGTGCTAATGGTTCAAGCTGTATGCAAAATTAGCTGTAAGGACCCGCGAGAAAGCGCCAACTTAGGAATTGAATTTTGAGCACTTTCTTGTGACTTAAAAATAGGAACATACGTTAAGATAGGAACATCTCTGGCTTTGGCGGCCTTCAAATACGACTGACCAAACATGTCTTAGATAATCTCTCTGGTACTTGACCATATCTTAATTCTTGTCTTCCTACATGGTATCTTTCCGAAACAGTTAGAGGTTGGAAAGGTGAGGGTTTTGACAGAAACAGTCTCTAAACTCAGACATATTTCCATTTTACTAAATTTACAAAAAGTCTAGAAAAAATAACCCATTCTCGCGTGGTGTCATTCGGTATAAAATATCAAATAATCGCCCACGCGCAGTTTGGTTTATGAAAGGAGTCTCTATAGATGCGGCACTCCACATAACGAAGGAAATAATGTTAGACGCGTTAGAGCAAAAAATGCTATGAAAATTGGGTTTTGAAGGACGGAAATGGCGGTGTAATGCTGCTGCGTACTATTCTTTATTTTAGGCCATCACTTGTGGATGTTCTTACTAAGTCCACCGGACTCCTTTGAGGTCTAGGCAGTGAACTCCGAGCTCCCGGTATCGTGCACCACGCGCGGCCGTTCTCACGGCGGCGCAGCGGAAATGCGAAATAAACAAAACACGGAACAGGACGCTTTGCCCGAGGCCAAATGTTTATTGGGTTCTCCCAAGTCGCTGGCTGCTTGAATCTTGATCTGCGACACTTGCCGTCTGGCTTGGTCGTGCGGCTGACGGGGCAAGGTGCGACAACAAAGAGGGAAAAAGGGAGGTAATTACCTGACGTCCTCTCGCTGTCGCGGCTCGCTGAAGTCTCTCCCCGGCCACAGCCGGTGCCCTCCTATCTCGGCGCACTTGCCCGTTGTCACATTCGGCCAATCAGCGACCGCTCCGGCGGCGCCTGGCGGTGCGCGCTTGCGACCGGTTTTTGAGGAAGGAGGCGGCGCAGCGCTCTCGAGCAGACCTTCTGGCTACTCGCCCGTGGGGAAGGAGGAAAGCGTCCGCTTTCCTGCGTCTCCACGGTGCGCCTTGCCCGCCAGGGGTACGGCACTCCGAAACTCCCACACTCCTCCTCCCTAAAGACCGAACGTCCGCTGAGTTCAGCGGACGGTAGAGTGCAATGATCTCATTAAAGGCTTTAGCTTTATTTGCCGCTTACAAGTCCCTCAGCAGATCAAAATCCATAACCATGTCCCCGATCTCGTCGTCTTCTGGGGATGGCGTCGGGGCAGGAGGCTCGGTCCCTGGCCCGGGTTGTGCGACCAGGGCTCGGGGCTCCGGGGCGATCTCCACCCGAAGCACCATGGCCGCGAACACAGGCTCCCGAGACATCCGGGCCCGCACCACCTCGGCGTCGAGGCTGCTCCCCTTCAGCCGCTGCCGGTGGTAGCTGGAGGCGACGTGCGTGCGACGGCTGACGACCACGCCGCCGCACTCCGGGCAGTACGCGGCCGTCGGCTCCGGTGGCATCACGGCTTCCGGTGCGCCGCCAGGTGGTCCGCGATGGTGCTGTCCCGGAAAATGCAGGGGACACGCTCTCGCGCCCGGCCCGCCTCCACCTGCACCTGTCGGTCCCACTGCGCCACGCTCACGTAGGAGCGAATTGGCGCATCGCCCGGCACATCGCCAGTCTGATGCGTCCAGGCGGCGACGGACCGACACCGGGGTCCGGCTGTCCCGGGCGAAGCGGGTCCTCGGCGCCCGGCCGCCCGATCTGGGGGGCGAGGTGGGGGCGCGGCCCCCGAAAGCTGCTGATGGGGGCCAGGCCCTTGCGGCCGGCAAGCGTGGTGCTCCGCTGCACCGCGGCCTCCGTGCTGCCGCGGTCGCGGCACCGGCTGGTCACGAGTCCTCCGTGCCTATGGCCGGCGAGCCCGTTGCCGCTGGTGATCAGCCAGACGCTCGTGCACGGATGGTCGCTCCACCGACACTTGAGACGATGTCGGCATAGTGGTGCGTTCGATGTGAGCGCCGCGGTCACTGCGGCCTGATGACCATCCTCCCGCAGTGTCCTCTGGGAAACGCATTCGAGCTCCCCATTGGCTCTTTCCTTCGATTCTAATACGTCGCACCTTGCCATTTGGATAAGTCACGGTTCGGCTGAGGAGCAGGGATTGGCGGGGGTCATCGCGTGGTCCCCTTCTGGGAATTTTGAAGTCCACTGACCTCTTTGCGGCCTCGGCCACCCCTTTGCGCCGGTGGGTGCAATCTTCCGTGGTCCCTCCGTCCTTCGTCCGCTAATTAGCCTTCGGCGCGGCTCGGGCCCCCTTCGCCCCGTTGTCCCCTTAGCAGCGCTTTCGCTTGCTGCGGGTGTTGTAGGAGTGCCTTGGAGTCAGCGACCTTTCCCCGCGATTTCGCGTGGCCGGAGCATCTCTCTCCACGGCGACTTCCCTTCGGAAGTACCTTTTTAGCTCCCCTACATGGATGGGCCCGCTGAGTCGAGCCGAGTTCGGTTTCCTCACCTTGTAGTCAAGTGGAGAGAGCTTCTCAGCAACGATGAATGGGCCGACCCATTTGGGCGCGAGGCCTGCCGCAAATTTCGAGCTTGCACCGCTGAGCGCGTGATTGCGTATGAGAATCAAATCTCCCACTTGGAATTCCAAGTCACGATGCGCTCGATCGTAGGCCGCCTTCTGGCTCGCCCTGGCTCTCGCGCGATTGCGGCTGGCCTCCTTCACTGCGTTTTCTATGCGTTCTCGCACACACCGCGCGTAGTCGGCAGCTGCCGTCTCGGCTGGAGCAGTATCCCTCCTTTTGGCAGGGACAGTGTCCGTTGGCGCCTGTAACTCCCTCCCGAACATCAGGAAAGCCGACGTGAAGCACGTAGAGCGGTTTTCGCTCGTTCGCAGTGCGGAGGTGATGGCGTCAAGGTACTCGTCCCAGTCGCTGTGCGTCGGCATATGCACCGAGCAAAGGTTTGACATCGCGATTGCGACGCTCTGTCGCATTGGACTGTGGATGATAGCACGTCGTTTTCTGCTGCCGTACTCCCATTCCTGCGCACGTGTCACGAGAAACCTTTGACGTGAAGTACGATGCATTGTCGGTGATCAACCGGTCGGGGAATAATCCTGAGATTCTCGCCAGGATCTCCTTCGTAGTGGCTTTTCGCAGCGGATAGAATTCAGCGATCCCGCTGAAGTGGCATGTGACCACCAGCACAAATCTGTGCCCTCTTTCGCTGCGCAGCAGCGGTCCGATCAGGTCGCACGCCACGATTTCTCATGGCTTTGTGCTCACGATCGGCTGAAGCAACCCGATCGGCCTTCCCCCTCTAGGCTTTCACTCTTGACAGACATGGCAGGTTTGTACGTGTTGACGTACTTCAACCATCATTCCAGGCCAAGTAGCGAACCGACATAGTTTCTTCCATGTCTTTGGCGCGCTCCCATGGCCGTCCGCATCGTGGTAATGCTGCATCACCGCTTACCTGAGCTGGTGCGGGATGACGGCTTCGAAGCACTCGTTTGAGTCCTCTTTGCCTGGCACGTATTTCAGCAAAGCTCCGCCAGCATCAAGCTGGAAACTCTCCAGCTCAATCGCAGCACTGCAAGCTGCACTAGACCTCGCGCCTACCGCATTCGCTACGGTTCCCCGAGCGCCCTTTGACTAGATTCGTCGGGCGGTCCGTCTCTTCACTAAGACCGGCGACCAGCCTCCGACAGTAATACCCCTGTCACACGGGCACTTGTAAGGCCTTAGAAATTAAGGTCCTTTGCCCCAAAGGTGCGTGACGCGCGTCTACACGGCAAAGCGTCGAGACCTTTGCGATAAAGTTCCGTAGCAATAAAGGCGGCCGTCAGCGGCCTTAAAGTTGCTTAAAGGAGCAACCCAGACGGCAGCGCCAGCTTGCGAGCTCAAAGAATAAAAAATTGACGCAATTTTTAGTTTTGAAACCGTAAAAAAAGATCTAATTTATCTTATTCAATGGTTAATTTTGCGTTACCGTGCACTTAATCGTAGAGGAGGCTATGACTAAAGACATCCACACTGCTAAGAAAGGACTTGAACGCTTTTCAGCAGCCGCATCGACACGCACTTGCTTGCGCATCTCGCTTTGCTGTTTTTTCTTCGTTTGCTCTTTGTTGTGTGCGTGTTTTGAGTTTGCTTGTGTGCACAAAGACACAAGCAACAAAGCACGCTTCTCGAACACAACGAGGAGCCGAACGGAAAAGTGCGCCTACCGTGGTCGGACCGAGAACAATGAAAAAAAAAAGAAGAAACTTTGTTTCAAAATATCCGTTTCTCACCGTCAGAACGCTCGTTTATTATCGTGATAGCTACCTTTTCCAACATAAACGAATGCACTCTTAGCTGAAGTGCTACCGTCTGCTTTAATTTCATAATGTTACTAGCGCCGCTTCACACACAGCGGTGACTTTTGGCATTCACGGAGGCCGCGTTCTAGCTCCTTTGGATTTGCCGTGTAGCAGCGTCGCTTCTCATTTTCGGTTTTCCTCCTTTAGTGCAATAAGACAACTTTACCGCAAAGGCCGAGAAGAAGTCCCGTGTGACAGGGGTATAAGAGTCTTGCTGGTGAGCCTTGATAAGCTCTTCTCTGCTGAATGCCCTTTCGATGGGGCCTGCACACCAACGAGATGCGCGTGGAATCGAGCGAGATCTTTATCCCCTCGGCTCCGCTCTCCCGACGCGTGGGGAAGTTGCTGCGGCGGCTTCTCCTCTCCACCGCCTGGGGAGAGGTCATTCACCGGCGCGCGCAACAGCGCGTCAGCAACCACGTTTGTGGCCCCTTTTCGGTACCGCACTTCCAATTCGAAGCGCTTTAGCATCAGGACCCAGCGCGCAAGCCTTCAGCTCGGCTCACGAAGGCGGGTTAGCCATGTCAATGCCATGTGGTCGGTTTCGACCGTGAACTTGGTTCCTTCTACGTACATCTCAAATTTTCGTAGTGCGCAGATGATTGCCAAACAATCGTTTTCCGTCACTGAGTAGTTGCGCTCGGCCGGCGTCAGCGCACGGCTGGCAAATGCCACGGGTCAGAGTTGTTCGTCCCCCATCTGGAGTAACACTGCGCCCACTCCGAAATCGCAAGCATCTGTCTGGATCACGAATGGCCTGTTTAGGTCTGGCAATTTCAGTGACGCAGTGTCGGCGATGGCCTGAGCCAGTTGACGAAAACTCGTCTGCTCCTCCGCTCCCCATTCCCACGGGGCTGCCTTCCTTAGCAACTTTGTCAGGGGGAGTTGCAGGCGTATGCAGTTAGGAATGAACGGGCGGTAGTAGCCGACCTCGGCCTTCAGTCCCTCGGCCCTCGGCCCTCAGTCCCCAGCGAGTGCGGAGCAACTGACCACGGCGGCGGTCAGACCTGTGACGCAGCGAAGGGTGCTAAGAATCTCTGGCTCCGGACAGGCCGCCATTGAAATCTGAACCTGGCAACGTTTAACGCTAGAACTTTATCCAGTGAGGCTAGCCTAGCTGTGCTGTTCGAGGAACTAGCAGGAATTAAATGGGATGTGATAGGGCTTAGCGAAGTTAGGAGGACAGGTGAGGCGTATACAGTTCTAAAGGACAGACACATACTGAGCTATCGCGGATTATAGAATAGACGAGAACTAGGTGTGGGATTCCTCATTAACAATGATATAGCTGGCAACGTAGAGGAGTTCTATAGTATTAACGAGAGGGTAGCAGCTGTAGTAATTCGGCTGAATAGGAGGTACAAGCTGAAAGTGGTGCAGGCCTACACGCCCACGTCCAGCCATGATGACCAGACCGTTGAAAGTTTCCTGAGGACGTAGAATCGGCAATGAATAAAGCAAAATCACAGTACACTGTACTGTTGGGCGACTTCAATTCGAAGGTGGGCAAGAAGCAGGCTGACGACCACGCGGTAGGTTACGGTGGGATTGGTTCTAGAAATAGCAGGGGAGAGCTATTAGTCGAATACGCAGATAGAAATAATTTATGGATCATGAATACCTTCTTCCGCAAACGAGAAAACAGGAAGTGGACCTGGAAGAGCCCCAATGGTGAGACTAAAAATGAAATCGACTTCATACTAGGCGCTAAACCTGGCATCATTCAGCATGTGGCCGTCCTTGGAAAGGTGCGTTGTAGCGACCACAGAATGGTAAGGTCTGGAATGAGCTTAGACTTGAAGAGGGGACGGAAGAAGCTAGTGAAGAGGAAGACCATTAACGAGTTAGCCGTAAGAGGGAAAGTACAGTAAAGCAGCTGAATGGGCTAGTTGGTTTTGCATCTTGGTGAAAAAACAGCGCACAAGCAGACACAGACAGAAAGAAGGGGACAAGCGCTGAACTAGCAACTGAGGGTTTATTGAGAAGCATGGCGAAATATATACAGCACAGCATACAGCATTCAAAAAACATATAAACAGCACATAAAAGGCGGATAAGAAGCCAGCATCCAAAATCATCGCTTAACGTTGCATATCCAAGAATTGCATCTCTTTTGTTGAAAGAAGGATAGACGGGGTGCTGACACATGAGACGGGGTGCCGACACATAGCAAAAGCGGAGGACTCATGTGTCAGCACCCCGTCTATCCTTCTTTCAACAAAAGAGATGGAATTCTTGGATATGCAACGTTAAGCGATGATTTTGGATGCTGGCTTCTTATCCGCCTTTTATGTGCTGTTTATATGTTTTTTGAATGCTGTATGCTGTGCTGTATATATTTCGCCATGCTTCTCAATAAACCCTCAGTTGCTAGTTCAGCGCTTGTCCCCTTCTTTCTGTCTGTGTCTGCTTGTGCGCTGTTTTTTCACCAAGGGAAAGTACAGGAGTTTAGGATAGCGCTGCAAAACAGATATTCAGCCTTAACTGAGGAAGACGATCTTGATGTCCATACAATGAACGATAATCTGACATCAATAGTTACGGAGTGCGAAGTAGAAGTAGCCGGTAGGACAGTTCGACAGGATACGGGGAAGCTATCTCAGGTGGCGAAAGATCTGATTAAGAAGCGCCAAAGCATGAGGGCGTCTAACCTTACCCACAGAATAGAACTAACAGAGCTATCGAAGTTAATAAATAAGCGCAAGGTAGCCGACATAGGAAAGTTTAATATGGAGACAATCGAGCTTGCTCTAAAGAACGGAGGACGCCTAAAAGCAGTGAAGAGGAAACTAGGCATAGGTAAAAACCAGATGTATGCATTAAGAGACAAGCAGGGCAATGTCATTAGCAATTTGGATAAGATAGTTAACGTAGCCGAAGAATTCTACACAGACCTGTACAGTAGCCAATGTAATCAGAGCGTTAATGAGAAGGACCGTAGTGCACAGCAATGCGTCATCCCGCCAGAAATGAAAGGGGAAGTTAAGAAAGCCTTAGAAGCAATGGAAAGGGGAAAAGCAGCTGGTAAGGATCAGGTAACAGCAGATCTATTGAAGGACGGAGGTGACATCGTGCTATAAAAGCTAGCCACCTTGTATACGCAATGCCTTATGACCTCGACCGTACCAGAAGCTTGGGAGAACGCAAACACTATCTTAATTCATAAGGGAGACGCCAAGGACTTCAAAAATTACAGGCTGATCAGCTAACTATCCGTGGCCTACAAAGTATTTACTAAGGTAATCGCTAATAGAGTCAGGGCAACCTTAGACATTAATCAACCAAATGATCAGGCGGGCTTTCGTAAAGGATATTCCACAATAGATCATATTCACACTCTCAATCAGGTGATAGAGAAATGTGCAGAATATAACAAAAATCTATATATAGCTTTCATTGATTACGAGAAAGCATTCGACTCAATGGAAAACTGAGCAGTCATACAGGAATGCGTAATCAGGGGGTAGAAGATCCTTCTGTCAAAATACTGGAATATATATATATATATATATATATATATATATATATATATATATAGCAACTGCACAGCTACTATAGTCCTCCATAAAGTCAGCAATAAAATTCCAATAATAAGCAAGGACGTCAGGCAAGTAGACACGATCTCGCCAATGCTATTCACCGCCTGTTTACAGGAGGTATTC
Organism: Amblyomma americanum; assembly: GCF_052857255.1. NCBI lineage: Eukaryota > Metazoa > Arthropoda > Arachnida > Ixodida > Ixodidae > Amblyomma > Amblyomma americanum. Next base: position 7,084,736 of record NC_135499.1, read on the forward strand.
CGATGCCTGAATTGGGAACAGTTGGGAATAAGAATAAATGGAGAATACCTAAATAATCTACGATTCGCAGATGACATTGCCTTGCCGAGTCACTCAGGAGGTAAACTGCAAATCATGATCAATGAGTTAGACAGGCAGAGCAGAACGATGGGTCTAAAAATTAATATGCATAAAACCAAGGTAATGTTAAGCAGTCTAGCAAGGGAACAACAGTTCACAATTGGCAGCGAGAGCCTGGCAGTTGTGAAGGAATACGTCTACTTAGGGCAGGTAGTGACAGCTGATACAGATCATGAGAGGGAGATAACTAGAAGATTAAGAATGGGGTATAGCGCATATGGCAGGTTCTCGCAGATCATGAATGGCAGTTTACCAATTTCTCTCAGGAGAAAAGTGTACAACAGCTTTATCTTACCGGTACTCACCTAAGGGGCAGAAACGCGGAGGCTAACGAAAAGAGTTCATCTTAAGTTAAGGACAACGCAGCGAGCCATGGAAAGAAAAATCATAAGTGTAACGTTAAGTGACCGGAAGCGGGCAGAGTGGGTGAGGGAACAAACACTGGTTAAGACATCCTAGTCGAAATCAAGAAAAAGAAATGGGCTTGGGCAGGGCATGTAATGGGAAGGCAAGATAACCGCTGGTCCTTAAGGGTAACGGAGTGGATTCCAAGAGAAAATAAGCGTAGCAGGGGGCGGCAGAAGGTTAGGTGGGCGGATGAGATTAAGAAGTTTGCAGGGAAAGGGTGGATGCAGATGGCAAAGGATAGGGTTAATTGGAGAGACATGCGAGAGGCCTTTGCCCTGCAGTGGGTGTAGTAAGGCTGATGATGATGATGAGTAGCCGTCCATCCCGAGAAAGCGGCGCACGGCCTTCACGTCGTTCGGCGCTGAAAATTCCAGGATCGAGCGAAGCTTCTCCGGGTCCGGGGACACCTGTTCGCGCCGCACGCGGTAGCCGAGTAGGCTCACTTCCGCTCTGCACAGCTGCGCTTTGGCGAGGTTGAGTGTGAGGCCTGCTTCTCCGAGCTTTCTCAAGATATTCCCGAGATGATCGAGGTGCTCTTCGAAGGTACGGGAGTAGATGACGATGTCGTCCAGGTAGGCGAGGGCGTGATGCCATTTCGCGTCGCCGAGCACACGGTCAATCAGCCGCTGAAAGGTGCTCGGGCTTCCGGACAAACCGAAGGGCATCCTAACGAACTCGTAGAGACCTCTGTGGCATGTGAATGCCGTTTTGCACTTGTCGCCTGGTCGCATCTCTACGATAGCCCTTGCTAGCGTCCAGAATAGAAAAATACCTCGCTCCGCCGAGGTTTGAGACGATGTCGTCAATGCTTGGGAAGGGGTACGCATCTTTCTGTGTGACTGCATTCAGTCGCCTGTAGTCCACGCATAAGCGCGAGATACCGTCCTTTTTGGGGACGAGTACGACTGGGAAACCCCAGGGACTCGTTGAGCGGCGAACAATGCCCGCATCGAGCAGCTCTTGCAGCGCCGCGTCAATCGCCTGCCGTTTGGCGGGGCTGACCGGTCTGGGATTTGATTTCCAAGGCTGTGCGTCCCCCGTTTCGATGCGGTGCTGCACCACTTGCGTGCAGCCGGGGCGGTCCGCAAATATCTCCTCGAAGTCGCTTAACAAGGAGAATATGCGGCCGCGCTCACGCTCCGTCAAGAAACCCGTGATTGCGAGGAGACCGTGTAATTTGGCGTCCTTGTCCGCACAAAAGGCGCAAGGTCGGGGACAGGCCGCAACTGCTGACTCCAGCGGCTGGTGGGGGGGAGCGTTGTTCTCTGGGGAGGCATTTCTCCTCTCCACTTCGGCGTTTGACATCCGAGCAGTCGCGGCGGGCGCGGTAGCGAACTGCTTGAGTGGCGTGAACGGGCTTTTCCGGTAGCCGCCGTTGCCGATGTCAACTGCGATTCCGGATTTTGCCAAGAAATCTCGTCCTAGAATGGCGGGGACCGTGAGTCCAGGCAGATAAATGAAGCGCTGTCGTCGTCTACGCTGATTCCAGCGCACGACAAGGCGCGCAGCACCGCCGGAGCACGCCTCTCCGCGCGCAAGTTGGAGGGCCACGTTGCGCTTTAGCAGCTGAATGCCCTTCCGTCCCAGATGAGAGACTGCCTCGTCTCCGATGAGCGACGTGCTCGCGCCAGTGTCGAGCAGTGCTTTGAGCGTAAATCCTGCGATTGCAAGTTCTATGAACGGAGCACTCTCACTGCTCGGTGTTCCGACCCTGAACAGCGAAGGGGCCGCGATTACGGCTGCATCGCCCGTTTCCGCCCCGGCCGCCGGCGCCACAACCGGTGGCCTGCCTCGTTTCCAGGCCCGGTAGGGCACGCCCGTGCAATGTGACCCACTTGGCCACAGTTGAAACAGCGCACAGAGTTCCGTGCATGGTACAGGGATGGACGAGGCTGCTCTCGCGCACGGCCATCCGTGAGCGCCTTCCGAACCGGCATTTCAACCCGGTGACGCTGTCCGTCTGGAGGCGTAATCCCTTCGCGATCGTTTGACCGACCTTGGGAATCTCTGTCAGGCGGTTGGCGAGAGGCTGACCAGACTCCCGGCCGTGTCACCTCTGTTGCCCTGAGCCCGTATGAGTAAGGATCCAAGGCGCGATCCGAGACTTCGAAAAGCGCGCCTTGAGCCGGTGCCCGAGCGGATTCGCTTCGTGGGCGGGTGCTGCCGTTCCAGGCGCAGCTGGACTCCAGTGATTCCGATGGAGGTGGTGGGGGCCGGTACGCGCGGGCTGCCGAGATTTCGGCTTGTACCCGGCGCGCTTCCACAGCTAGCTCGTTCAAGTCTCCGCAGCGATTTCCCCGCAGACAGAGAGCAAACGTGGGGTGGCTCTGTCGGACTACCCTTCCCACTCGCTCAGCGTTCGAAGCTCCGGGATCGGCGTAGTCGTAAAGCTCCTGCATTGCCCTGACGTACTCGACCAGAGATTCGTCCGGGGCTTGCGTGCGCAGCTCCGAATGCCGCCGCATCCGCAGCTGGTAGTCGTAAGGAAGGAACTCGTCCCTGAACACCCTGCGGAAATCCGCGATCGTGCTCGCGGTGTGGCCGACCAACCGGTGCCACCGAGCGGCCTCATCAACGAGCGCAACGGAAATCACTCTCCGAAGCATATCATGCTCCCTCGTGCCTGTTGTCTGACTGTACTGGCCGAGAGCCAGCAAAAAGTGGTTAGCACTCGTTTGATCGCTGTAGCCACTGTACTTCGGGATCGGAGTTCCGATACGCGGGCTGGGCTGTGCGGATTGCCGCGCTTGCTGTAACGCGCTGGCCAGAACTTCGGCGAGATTGGTCGCGTTCGCGGGTGTTTCGCTGTCAGGAGCCGTGATGAGCGGTGACCTGGTCGCATGTGGCGCGGTCTCGGTTGTGCCGTTTGGCGGGTGTGAGACGGAGGTCGATGTGCCCGCCTGTTCCCAGGCGGCGCACGCCGATGATGGGTGAGCGCGTGCTGGTACCGTGGCATCTGGCGGAGTTTTCCGGCATCCACGGTGTTGCGTACGTCGCGCCTGCGACGGTGTGTCTGTTGAGCTGCGTCCGCTGCAGGAGTGCCTGGGGCAGGGCGTTCCCTGGACCCCTGGCCGAGCTCTGTGAGCCACATCAGATAAGGCAATGTAGACTGCGGATCCGCCATGTTCGCCGGGAGCGAGTTGCTCAAGCGCGTCTGCGCGTGAGAACCACGTTGAGGCGCCAGTTGTGGGGGTTCTTACTAAGCCGTCGAGCCTCCTTTGAGGTCTAGGCCATGAACTCCAAGCTCCCGGTATCGCGCACCACGCGTGGCCGTTCTCACGGCGGCGCAGCGGAAATGCGAAATAAACACAACACGGAACCGGACGCTTTGCCCGGGGCCAAACGTTTATTGGGTTCTCCGAAGTCGCTGGCTGCTTGAATCTTGATCTGCGACCCTTGCCGTCTAGCTTGGTCGTGCGGCTGACGGGGCAAGATGCGACAACAAAGAGGGAAGAAGGGAGGTAATTACCTGAAGTCCTCTCGCTGTTGCGGCTCGCTGAAGTCTCTCTCTGGCCACGGCCGGTACCCGCCGATCTCGGCGCACTTGACCGTTGTCACATTCGGCCAATCAGCGACCGCTCCGGCGGCGCCTGGCGGTGCGCGCTTGCGACCGGCTTTTGAGGAAGGAGGCGGCGCAGCGCTCTCGAGCAGACGTTCTGGCTACTCGCCCGTGGGGAAGGAGGAAAGCGTCGCTTTCCTGAGTCTCCACGGTGCGCCTTGCCGGCCAGGGAAGGGTATGGCACTCCGAAGCTCCCACACACTTCAATAAAAAGTTTTTCACTACCACCACCGGTAATTGTCTCACATCTGAGTGAACAACCGAAGCGCGCCGAACGAGATGGGAAGAAGGTTGCAGCGAAAGATGAAAGGGAGCTATAGGTGCCATAGTGGAGGGCCCCGGAATAATTTCGACGAGCTTGAGATCTTTAACGTGCCCTTCGCATAGCAAACAGACGCCTTTGAATTTCTTCTCCATCGAAACATGGGCGCAGCGGCCAGGTTCGAACCCGGGAACTACAGTTAAGTAGCCAAGCACCCTATAGCCACCGCGACTGGTGTGGAAAGAAACAACAGTGCAGATTAGGCACATTTATTGGTTATTCGAAGTCCTCCGGCACCATTAGCCTTGAAACCAGCTTATTAAAGTTAAGTGATTACGATTTCGGGCCGGTTTTCATGCAACATATTCATGTTGCATTGTATCGCTCCTCCTTCTAGTCTCAGAAGGGCCTGCAGTGTTCTGTAAATAAATTTGCTAAATTTCTTCCTTCAATGTAGCCACCAGCCAGTTTTTATCAATAATCATGTTTGATGTGACAGCATATCGAGCAGGATTCGCTCGGGGAAGCATTTTGGGCCTCTTCTGTTTTCTTTATTCTCAATTATTTGGTTAACACTGAGAGAGCGTAGAAATCGACAACAAAAGTAAAAGAAATGATGTTGACTTCGCGCCAAAAAATCTTAACGTAGACACAACATCATACTTCATATCGGGGCTAAAAGTATTCAAATAGTGCCTCAAGATAAATGCCTCGGTCGAGCTTCTGATCTGAAAGATAAATATGCCGCTAAACAAACAAAATTTTAGAAGTATCGTTAATTCGCTCGCAATAAACAATAGTAATACAAAAGATATTTCCTTCAGGCCAAAAAATTGCAACGTAGACGCACAGTCCACGCTTTATTTCGGCTCTACAAATGCTGAAATATCACCTCAAGTTAAATGCATCGGCGTTGTGATTGAAAAAAAAATGTCCTGGAATGCTGACATTAGAATCAGTAGCAGCTACCGCTTCCGTATTACGGGTATCCTGTCCAAATTGCGATATTGCGCACCTGTTAGCATTAAACGCCTAATTGAAAGTGCCTTGTTCATTTCACATATCAACTACTGCCACTTAGTGTTGGATACAACTGGTTTGTCAAATCTTACAATACTTTATATTACACAAAAAAGGCAATTCGTACAGTTTACAAGCGCTGCATATGATGAAATGAACGGCTGCGCAAATCAGGACACAGACAAGAAAGAGACACCACATGCGCACTGTGGCATGTGGTGTCTCTTTCTTGTCTGTGTCCTGATTTGCGCAGCCGTTCATTTCATCATGCACCAACTCGCCCCTCAGGCCGTTATTCTGTTGCATATGAAAGCCACACGGGACCCCTGTTCAAGAAAATGAACATAATCACACTTCTTGACATTTAAAATCAATGCTGATTAAATGCTATACTAGCAGAATTAAAAGAAAACATTTTAGGGGACAGAAAACCTGACTCGTAAACAACACGCAAGTAATACTCGCCGTACTGAAATTTGAGAAACACCTCGAGCACGCACTTGGTTAGCCAGATGCTAAGCGATTTGCCCCAACTCTTTTAAACAAAGGAAATATTTCATAACAAGAATATTGCTTTTTTAAAACATATTGCATTCACAATGTCTGCATTTTTTTCTGCACTTCACTATACGCTCTATACTTCAATAAACTCGTTTCCTATATTCTGCTTATCATTGCTGATGTCTTAAGATTGTATCAGGTAGTCCGTGTTTGATAGGTTGTTTTTTTAATCCTCGTTGACAATGCAATCATTAGGAACCAGGGAAACGGTCAAGCGCGGTTACAGGTTTTTTGTTTGCGGTCCTCAGCAACTGTAATACTAATCCTGATGATCAACCCGACTGCGCCCACTGCAGGACAAAACCCTCTCCCATGACTCTTCAATCAACCCTCTCCTTTGCCAGCTGCGCCAACCCTATGTCTGCAAACTTCTCAATCTCATCCGCCCACCTAGCTTTCTGCCGCCCTTTGCTACAATTGCCTTCTGTAGGAATCCACTAGGTTACCCTCAAGGACCATTGGTTATCTTGCTTGCGCAGTACATGCCCTGCCCAAGCCCATTTCTTCCTGTTGATTTTGACTAGGATGTCATTAACACGCGTTTGTTCCCTCACCCACTCTGCCCGCTTCCGGTCTCTTAACGTTACACCTATGAATTTCTTTCCATGGCTCGCTGCGTTGTCCTTAACTTAATCTGAACCCTTTTCCTTAGCCTCCACGGTTCTGCCCTATAGGTGAGCACCGGTAAGATACAACTGTTATACCTTTTCGCTACGGGGATATTAGTAAACGTCCATTCATGATTTCAGAGAACCTGCCATATGCGCTCCACCACATTCTTATTATTGTACTATTTCCACCTTATGATCCGGATTAGTGCTCACTGACCGCCCAAAGTTGACGTATTTCTTTATCACTGCCAGCACCTCGTTACCAACTGTCAACTGCTGTTTTCTTGCGATAGAAGAGGAAAATATGCAGCGCAAGAAACGCGGGGACAGCAGAAGCAAGACAAACAAAAGCGCTGTCAGCGCTTGTGTTTGTCTTTCCTCTGTCGTCCATGCGTTTCTTGCGCTGCATATTTTCCTCGTCTGTCATGAACCAACAGGCCCAAATTTCCACCCTTCATCAGTTCTCTTGAGACACTGTTAAACATTACTATGGTTTCCTGCATGTTATTTTAAACCCACCGTTCTGCTGTGCCTGTCTAACTCATTAATCATGCTTTGCAGTTTATCTCCTGAGTGACTTAGCAAGGCAATGTCAGCAGCAGATCACAGACTACTCGGTATTCTCCATTAACTCATATTTTCAACTGTTCACAAATAGGACCCAGAATACCTTCTGCAAACAGGCGGTGAATAGCATTAGCGAGAAAATGCTGCCGTGTTTGACACCTTTCCCTATTGAAATTTGATTGCACGGTGTATGGTGGCTGAGCAGTCTCTATACATAATATCTTCCAGTATTTTGACAGAAGACTTTTGAGCACCTGATTCTGCAATGCCTGCATGACTGCCGAGGTCTCCACTTTGTCAAATGCTTTCTCGTAATCAATAGAGGCTGGTTACATTGTACGAATTTCTCTCTCACCTTATTGATAGTGTTTATATGGTCGATAATCGAGCTTCCTTTATAAAAGCCTGCCTGACCCTATGCTTCATTGAGAGCTGCGGTTCTCCTCACTCTATTAGCGACAACCCTAGTATCTTCTAGGGAACGGACAGTAGCTGATCGGCCTTGAATTTTTCATGTCCTTGACGTCTCTTTTTTAATTAATTAAGGTAATGGCAGCGTTCTTCCAAGTTTCTGATACACTCGAGGTCAGAAGGAATTGCGTATACAGGGAGGTTAATTTTAACGACCACAATCTCTTCTCTATCTTCCTACAGATTTGCTGTTAACTGATCATCACCAGCGGGATGTCTCTTTGCGGTGCACTACTAGCAAACGAATGAATGATTGATTGAATGACACAACAAGCAGAATTACAACCATACAAAATACTGTTCACAAGTGGTGCCAGATCGCAATTGGCAGTTTCCGACTATTCGTCAAGAGTAGATTATATAACAGCTGTACCTAAACGTAGTCACGCATTCTCGAATGGGGCAGAAACATGGAGGCTAATGAAGAGGGTTAACCTTAAATTGAAAACAAAGCAGCGAGGTTTCTAAAGCAAAACGATACGTTAAGAGACACGAAGACAGCTTACTGGTATAGGGAAATACGCGTTAGTAATTTTTTAGCTCAAAGCAAAAAGTAATGAGCTGAGTCAGGGCATGTAATGCAAAGGCAAGGTAACTGATGGTCTATAAATAAATGTAAGGGGGTGGATTCCAACAGAGGGAAAGCATGAAGCATGGCAGGCGGCGTGAGAGGGTGAGGAGAGAAGGCAAATGAGGACGTTTGCGAGAATAAAATGGCCGCAGCTGGCGCGGGACTGGGTTAAGTGCAAAGATATGGAAGAGGTCAGTGTATTGATTTGTGTTTGGTTTGACGAGTGATGATGATAGCTATCGCAGCCCGAAATGCGGCGAGGGAGTGTTTAGGCACGTGGGGTTTATCGTCCCACAGAGACTGTGGCTATGCGGGACGCTGTATTTGAGTGCTTCGTGTAATTTCGACCGCCTGGAGCACTTTAACGAGCACTGACACCGCACAGCACTCGGGCATTTATTTTCCCTCCATTAAGATGCGACCGCCGCGACTGGAATCAAACCCGCGTTTTTCGGGTGAGCAGCCAAGTACCATAATCCATGAGCCACAGCGGCGGCCCCGTTGAGAGAATGGGCGTTCCATAATGATGATGCAGTACTCGTACATTGCTCCCATTGCCACCACAGTAGAGAAACGCGATAAAGTATAGGAGGCCATGTCGTTGAAATGGCTGTCCGTACTGTCACACGGTGTCGACGAAGGCAGCATTCGTGCAGCTACCGCACTGTATCGATGCCGTATCGCCAGCTGCGTGTCTCCCTCGCCGCAGGCATCTGGCGGGTTCGATCGGCGACTCGGAGCCCGTCTATCTGGGGCCCATGTGGCCCGGTTCACGCAGTCCGCGTCCGGGCAGCAACACCTCCTTTGCTCTCAACTGGGCAGCCTTGGAGAGGATTGTGCGCTCCAACTGCTCTTCCTTCAGGACAATATCCAGGTGAGCTTACCGCCAGAACAGGCAGGCAGCGCAAATTACTGCCTCCATGAGAAGTGCATGTTCTACGACTGCAGTGCACGGAATGCAGCTTGTCATCATTAGCCGAACTTCAAAGGCATCAGGCTAACCCTTTCAGTTAATGTTCTCTCTCGGAGAGGGCGATCACCTTGTCCGACAATGTTTTTAATGAATAAAGGCTGCCAGACCCTCTCTCACCCCCTGCTATGCTTGTCATGTTTTCCAATTCAGTAGTTTTTATTTATTTATTTATTAAATGCTCTACCAACCGCGCCATGTGGGATTACATTGGGGGTTGTGGCCAGGACAACACTAAAACAATTGGTAAAAGAAGGAAATGCGAGTGAACTAAATATGTGAGCAGCCGAATATAGAGTCAAACAATTAAGAATACAGGCAACACTTTTACAACCCTAGAAAAAGCAAGGGCTTAATTGTTATGCACATACCGCAAAGAGGAAAATAATGGGGCGGTGGAGGTGATCGTAGTGATATCACGTGGGAGTTTATTTTATTCGTGAATTGTTTTGGGGAAAGACATCGTGGAGAGGCTCATTTTACATCTGATCGCCTCAATTTCACAGGCATGACCTAGGCGCTTTTGGACGTATTCGAGATGGTGGTGGTGAAAACATTTATTAGGAAGGGCCAGGAGGTATGTTTGCATCAGCCCGTAAGGGGCCGATCCTTACAAGCACTTGGTGGAGGTCCCTAGTTTGGGACCCCAGTGGTGGTGGCCGCCGCCCAGGCGTGCCCGACAAAGGCTTGTTGGGCCTGTAAGTCGTGGCAGCCGAGCAGGGGCGCCTCCAAGTCCTCCCAGGTTGGGTTGGGGATTTGGGGAATAGCAGAGTTGGAGCGGCAGGCCCACACCATGTGATTGATGTCAAACGACACCGCTCTACAGTGTGGGCAGCTGCCGTTAGAGGAGGGGTCAAATGTTTTAGTGCTGCCGGGCAGAGCAATGTATTGGTAATAAGGCGCAGAAGGAGCCAATTACCCGCCTTCCTGACGTCTTTATATGGCGAGGGTAATGGCAATGACTGTTTAGCGAAAGTATGCGCTAAAAGCGACACAAGAAGACAACACACACACGACACAAGCACAAACTAACAACTGTTTATTCCTTACGGAAGATGCGTTTATATACGCAACGTCAGTTTTTAGGAAAGGCAACCTTCCTGTGTGTAGGCGGAAATTGGAACGTGTGTAAGCACTTCATCTATTGCACTTACAAAAAACGAAATTGATATAATAATAATAATAATAATAATAATAATAATAATAATAATAATAATAATAATAATAATAATAATAATAATAATAATAATAATAATAATAATAATAATTATAATAATAATAATAATAAGTGGTTTTGGGCGGAAAGGAAATGGCGCAGTATCTGTCTCATATATCGTTGGACACCTGAACCACGCCGTAAGGGAATGGATAAAGGAGGGAGCGAAAGAAGAAAGGAAGAAGGGGGGCCGTAGTGGAGGGCTCCGGAATAATTTCGACCACCTGGGGATCTTTAACGTGCACTGACATCGCACAGCACACGGGCGCCTTAGCGTTTTTCCTCCATAAAAACGCAGCCGCCGCGGTAGTATGATAAGTGCAGATGCTGGGTCGTGGTGATGGTCACGTGTTTGGTGACGGGAAGGTTGCCTTTCCTAAAAACTGGCGTTGCGTGTATAAACGCATCTTCCGTAAGGAATAAACAGTTATGTGTTCGCGCTTGTGTCGTGTGTGTGTTGTCGTCTTGTTTCGCTTTTAGCGCATACGTTTGCATAACGTTGTGTTCTGGGACGTTTGAGGGGGCGTGTGCGTAGTGTGCAGTGGCCGCTACCGAGGGCCTCCTCGCGGTTCAGCCAGTCATCGTGTCGTATGTTGCTAGTGAAGGTTAAGTCCAGTAGTTTTCCTGTACGCACGCACAAGGGTCACTTCTGAGCTGTAATGCTAGTATCGCGGCACCACTTTGCCTACGAAGGTGAGCGCTGCGACGTCTGATTTGCCAAGAGCGCGGAGATCGGGAAGCTCTCCAGCACGCTACTGGATCTTGGTTTGGAAGAACTGACTAGTCTCGTGCTTGGCCACGTGATTACGCCGCGGCACACGTCTCCAGTTAGTTTCAGCTGGCCGTACATGGAGAGCTGGCCCTCCGATGATGTGAGTTCAATGTCACGCAGAAGCTTGTCCGCAACATGCGTCTCTCGGGTGCCTGCGACGATTAGTTTTTGCTCCCATGTGGGGAGCAGGCTGAGTGATGCTGCGGCCTTGGCGCCCATGTAGGCCGCGAACGCTGCTCCCAGCTCGCCATGTTGGCACAAATCCTTGACAGGACGCTCAACCGGGGCTTCAGGATGATGACAATGTCTTCGGGATGATGCCGTGGAAGCGGTGTGACGTTCCTTGTGTGTGCTACGAGGTTCCGCGTTCGACGGTGCGGCGTAGACGGAGCCCCCAGTGGCGGCGAAAGCACAACCGGACCCCTTTCATGTTTCTACTGTATATGGCTGCAAGCAACTTGAGTGAGATTGCTTTTGGGCCTGCCGCCGTGGACCGCACGGAGACGACCCAGATGACAGCGGCATCATCAATTACCGAGCCATACTCGTTGAGAGTGACGACCAGAACGAAGGGGTTTAAGCCCAACCGGACCCCCTTTCCATAGTGTCAGCACGAGTCGAACGCCGCCGCCGCCGCCGCCGCTGGGAGACGGGCGTTATCTTCCCCAATTGGCGTGGCCGTTCCAGGGCGGCCTCGTTTCGGCAGGCCTGGCCCCGTGGCAAGACGGCGGGCCTCATCAATCAACCCTCCCGAGCACATCCCAGGACAAGGGACCACTTTTCCGGCCTTTTAGTGACCTCGCGTTCCGGCCTTGAGGGGCGAGTGTCATTTGATGGAGAACGGAGGCCGGTGACCCGCGGGAACTGTCAGCGGGCCAGAGCGCGCCTTACCACAGCCGACGCTATGCGGTACCTCGAAGACAACCTTCTTTCCCTCGGACTCAACACGTGAGGGGGGGGGGGGCGAGACCATAAGTGCGGTGGTGTGTTTGTGCGCCCAAGTGAAAGCCCTAGCCCCCCCCCCCTCCGGCGTGGGCGTCCTCACCCTAGGGAGTGTGGGGAGAAGAGGATATAAAAATCGACAAGCAGTACGGAAGAAGGACGCTCAGGACGACATCGTTCGCCAAGGGGGCCTTCAGCGCCGAAGCCCGACGGCGTGCAGCTTCTGCCAGCAACCGTTCGAGATCAACTCCGGAGCCCCTCCATCGTCCCCATGAAGTCGTCGGCACGTAAGCTTGGACGCCCCAGCCTCTGATGTATAATCTTCGTCATGTGTAATTATTGAATATATCTGTTTGTTTAAACTGAGCCATACAGTGTCTCTTTGCCTCTCCGTCCCGTGTGGACCTGCGCATTATGGGGGGTCATCACACTGGTGTCAGAAGTGGGGTCTCAAAAGCAAATGTCCTCTGAATGCTGCGACATTCATGACTTCAAAATTGTAATCAAAAGGGAATCACGGGACTGATTGTGGGAATTTTACCCCCATTTGAGAGGCTTGAGGCACCGGAGGGCTTGAAAAAAAAAATGTCTGTATCTGAGGGAGCTCCCACTCCACAGCCGTCGCTCGGAGCAAGCATGCTGGCATTAGGAAGCGTCATTCCGACGTTTACAGGAGATAAGACAGGGGTTCCAATCTGCGATTTCTTTTCCATGCTAGAAGAGGTTGGGAAAATGGGGGGATGGTCCGATGCTCAAATGCTAGGAATGGCGAGGTGTAAGATGGCAGGAGCTGCTCATGATTTTGCATGGCGAGACGAAAAAGTAAAATCCACAAAATCATTTGCGGAATTTAGGAAGCTCGCGTTTGAGCATTTCGACACTGAACCACGTCACGTGCGGGTACAGATGTTCCGTGACGCCGGACAGATGGTAGGGGAGGACGTGCGAACGTTTGCGTCGCGGCTTCAGCGCTTAGCGCGCGATACGTTAAGCAGGGAGGAGGAAGGAGACCAGCTAAAGAAGAAATACGCGGAGGATATACTTAAAGAGGAAATGACCGCTTTGTTCGTGGCTGGTCTGCAAGACCCCGTGCGCCGGTTCGTGCTCTCGCGCAAGCCGAGCAATTTCGACCAAGCCGTGGAGGCCGCATTGGATGAGGAACGAAATGAGGCGTTAACGACAGCCGCAGCGAGAGTACGCGTCATAGAGAGAGCGGTGCTCAACCCTGAGGTTGCTGTCTTGACAGAGCGATTAGATCGCATAGAACAGCTGCTATCTCAGCAGGTGGAACGCCAGGTTGAAGCGCGCGCTCAACAGCGCCCATTCGCTGGAAACCGGAGACCGCCACAAAGCTACAGGCGCGGTATGCGAGATTTTGAAGAAATCGTATGCTTCGCTTGCCAGGGTCGCGGACACATCGCCAGGTTCTGCCAAAACGTGCGCCGTGGGGAGCCACAAAGAGAAGCAGGCGAGACACGCCCTAAGCAAGCCTACAGCGGGGCTCCAGATACCGAGACAAAAAAACTAGATAGTCCTCCCCAGCCTGAGGAGCGTGGGGAGGGAGCAGTGGATGATGAGGTGGTGGTAGTTTGTGTGGCCGACGAGGCATGCCCTGTTGTGCGTTGCAAGTTAAATGGTTGTTGCATGGAATTGTTGATAGATACGGGGTCAAAGGTGACATTGCTTAAGGAGAGCAGTTTTAACACGCTTCGAAGGAAGGGGGACCGCGAGGTGTTGGAAGCGTCTGGTGGTATGGCAAACAAATTTGTAGGCATAACGGGGGATCCTCTTGGCATAAGTGGACTCTACCGGTTACACTTCCCTCTCGGCGGAATTGCATTGGAGCACCCCTGCTACGTATGCCCGGACACGGTGTCTCTGCCAAACGGAGTGTCAGGCATATTAGGGCAGGATTTTTTGAGAAAAGGGAAGGTAGTAGTCTCATTCTCTGAGGAAGAGGTTAATACGGGCGGTTCAAAAGTTCCGTTTTTGAACAGGAGAGGGCCTGAGATTCGCATTACCGATATTGACACCCGTCAAACAGTGGGATCATTGGAGAAGGTATATTCGCGGGTTTCCGTCAGGCTGGTCGATGAGGCGGTCGTCCTTCCTTGGTCGGAGCACATTTTGTACGCGTTTGTGCCTTCAGATGTAGAGAGCGGCGCCGTGGGAGTGCTTGAGCCGGTCGACTCTCTCAGCAATGGCCTGAAGGCAGCCGCAGGGCACTATGAATGGAAAAGAATGCCGATGGGTCTGGCCAACAGCCCTGCTGTCTGGCAGAGAACCGCTGATGTTATCCTGGCAGGTCTTCTGGGGAGGCTGTGCTTCGTGTATATGGATGACAATCATATACAGTGACAGTTTTGAGAACCATTTGCGCGATATTGAGCATGTTTTGGTGCGACTAAGAGGAGCGGGTCTCAAGCTGAAGCCCTCTAAGTGCCAATTCCTCAAAAACGAGGTGAAATACCTCGGGCACGTTGTTTCAGCTGACGGCGTGCGACCGGACCCCGAGAAACTAAGGTGTGTCTCGGATTTTCCATCCCCGACTAGCGTCCGCCAGGTCCGGCAGTTTCTCGGCCTGATCGGTTACTACCGAAGGCACATAGAGGAGTTCGCCAAGCTCGCTAAGCCGCTCACCGCCTGAACAGCCAAAAATGTCGCCTTTCGCTGGGACAAAAACGCGGAGGATGCTTTTGGGGCCCTGAAAAGGAAGCTAATGAGTGCACCGCTGTTGCGCCACCCGGATTTTAATTTGCCCTTCGTTATGGCCACAGATGCGTCAAAGTTCGCAGTTGGTGCCTTGCTATCTCAGGTTATCGAGGGCAAAGAACATCCCGTTGCTTTTGCTAGCCGACAGCTGAGCCCCACAGAGCAAAAGTACGGAGCTACGGAAAGGGAGTGCCTTGCCGTTGTCTGGGCAGTAAAGCACTTCAGATGCTACCTTTACGGCCGCAAATTCAAGCTAGTCACAGACTGCCATCCTCTGAAATGGGTGATGAGTGTCAGGGACCCTAGCTCGCGACTCGCTAGATGGAATCTACACCTGCAGGAATACTGCTTTGAAGTTGAGCACAAGTCAGGAAAGACACATCTGAATGCTGATGCACTCAGCCGCACAGCTGCCGTGGCAGCTATAGATGAGTTTGTCCCCGTAGTCGACCCCTCCGAATTACGCACAGAGCAGTGCAAAGATCCTGACCTGAAGCGAATAATCGAAAGCTTAGAGGGCGCACCGTCTCACCCCGAACAGCTAGGTTATTTCATTGGAAAAGACGGCACCCTGTGTCGGCGCACGAGGCCAACCAGGAAAGGGAGACCAGAGAAAACCGCTTGGGAGAGAGTCGTCATACCTCGGTCGTGGACAGAAAGGGTTCTTCGCGCGTTTCACGATGCGCCATGCGCCGGTAATTTTGGCGTAGCGAAGACACGCAGGCGTGTGGAGCGTTTGTACTTTTGGAGTGGCATGCGACAGGATGTTAGAGACTACTGTGCGAAGTGTCATTCCTGTCTCGAAAGAAAAACACCCAAGGGACGAAGACCAGCTCCAATTCAGCCGTTCCCTGAGGTTTCGGCTCCCTTCGAGCATACAGGTATGGACATAATGGGCCCATTGCCCACGACCACTTCCGGAAACAAGTACATTTTAGTATTTGTCGATCACATTTCAAAATACGCGGAAGCGGTAGCACTCCCAGATCAGAAGGCAGACACGGTTGCAAGAGCATTTGTCGAACAGATCGTGCTCCGACATGGACCCCCGAGGCAACTCTTGACAGATCGGGGAACGAACTTCGTGTCGCAGCTAATGAGGAGAGTTTGCGAGCTGCTTAAGATCGCTAAGAAGCAGACAACACCGTACCATCCGGCTTGCAACGGCGCGGTGGAGCGACTGAACCAAACCGTGGCCGGGTTCCTGTCGCATTTTGTTTCGCGCGACCAGCGGGACTGGGACTTGTGGCTCCCGTATGCAATGTTTGCCTACAATTCCGCAGCACACGAGAGCACGGGCGAATCGCCATTCTTTCTTCTCTACGGCCGAGACCCGGACCAGCCTAGTGAAGTGCCAGAGGGCCCCCGTCGTCTCCCATACGCTTCACTGGACGACTATAAGGTTGAGCTAGAATCGCGATTGCAAGTGGCGAGGGACATCGCAAAGGAGGACTTAAAGAAAGCGGCGAAGCGCAGGAAGGAGGTGCACGATCGCAGTGCTAGAGACGCGCCGTTTGATGTGAGGGACAGCGTGTACATTGAAAACTGCCAAAGGCAGATCGGGCTAGCTCGTAAGTTCCAGACGAAGTGGAGAGGACCGTGCGAGGTTGTCGAGAAGCTTTCTCCGGTAAACTTCAGAGTCCGAGACGTGAACCGGCGCTTGATAAGGATACACGCAAATCGCCTCAAGTCGGCACCGGTTCAGCATTCACGAAATGAGGAAAGGGAAAGCGCCGATTTTGATGGGGACAGAAGTGAAGCGGAGCGCGCAGATAGTTCGCAAGAAACGCCCTCTCCTGCATTTGTTCGGCAGGCGCCAGAGGTGACGGCCGGAATGCCACCGGATTTACTTCATGCATTGCTAGAAGAAGAAGCGCGCGAGGTTGCCGCGCAGATAACGCCAGGAGAGGCTCCTGCCACGAGCCCTCGCGAGTCCCAAAGTAGACAAAGGGTCACAGACTTACTTAGTATGACTCATGAAGGCCGATATCCGCTGCGAAATCGGAAAGCTAAGTCGGACTAATGGCGTAAACAGAGCGGAGTTGTGAACTGGTTAGAATTGTGTAATGCCGCAGCTCATAACATTGCTATGTGCTTATGTGTTAAGTTATCGGAGTTGGTAGTTAAACCTTTTTGTCATTAACTAACACCTTCACAGGAGAGCATGCGGAGCGCATGCAGAACCTGCCCTACTTCCTTTCGTTATCTATATTTTTGTCTGTGCCGTGATCATGCTAGAAGTGGGAGCTCCTTTGTAACTGTGGTAAATTTATTTCGTCCAGTTTGGACTAGAAAGGAGAGGCTTGGGTGCTGAGTTTCATGTTTATCTGTAAAAGAAGATCAGTGCTGCCCCTGGAGACGCCAGTTATGACAGCGGAGGCATATGGTGTGCAGTGGTGTTGAGTGCATCGAAAAGTGTTTTGTCGGACGCACTGTGCGAGGCGATTCAGAAAGACAAGGGGAGCTGCATGGACTCAAATGTTCGGAGAACATTCTTCTGGAGGGTGAGCGAGTGTGACGTTCCTTGTGTGTGCTACGAGGTTCCGCGTTCGACGGCGCGGCGTAGACGGAGCCCCCAGTGGCGGCGAAAGCACAACCGGACCCCTTTCATGTTTCTACTGTATATGGCTGCAAGCAACTTGAGTGAGATTGCTTTTGGGCCTGCCGCCGTGGACCGCACGGAGACGACCCAGATGACAGTGGCATCATCAATTACCGAGCCATACTCGTTGAGAGTGACGACCAGAACGAAGGGGTTTAAACCCAACCGGACCCCCTTTGCATAGTGTCAGCACGAGTCGAACGCCGCCGCCGCCGCCGCCGCCGCTGGGAGACGGGCGTTATCTTCCCCAATTGGCGTGGCCGTTCCAGGGCGGCCTCGTTTCGGCAGGCCTGGCCCCGTGGCAAGACGGCGGGCCTCATCAATCAACCCTCCCGAGCACATCCCAGGACAAGGGACCACTTTGCCGGCCTTTTAGTGACCTCGCGTTCCGGCCTTGAGGGGCGAGTGTCATTTGATGGAGAACGGAGGCCGGTGACCCGCGGGAACTGTCAGCGGGCCAGAGCGCGCCTTACCACAGCCGATGCTATGCGCTACCTCGAAGACAACCTTCTTTCCCCCGGACTCAACACGTGAGGGGGGCGAGACCGTAAGTGCGGTGGTGTGTTTGTGCGCCCAAGTGAAAGCCCCCCCCCCCCTCCGGCGTGGGCGTCCTCACCCTAGGGATGTGGGGAGAAGAGGATATAAAAATCGACAAGCAGTACGGTAGAAGGACGCTCAGGACGACATCGTTCGCCAAGGGGGCCTTCAGCGCCGAAGCCCGACGGCGTGCAGCTTCTGCCAGCAACCGTTCGAGATCAACTCCGGAGCCCCTCCATCGTCCACATGAAGTCGTCGGCACGTAAGCTTGGACGCCCCAGCTTCTGATGTATATTCTTAGTCATGTGTAATTATTGAATATATCTGTTTGTTTAAACTGAGCCATACGGTGTCTCTTTGCCTCTCCGTCCCGTGTGGACCTGCGCATTATGGGGGGTCTCCACAGCGGCTTTGGTTTCCAAAAGGATCCGATCTTACATTGGGGCTCGCCGTGAGCGCTGCAGCACGCGCAGCAGCGTTTTGCTGCGTTTAGCGGCCTGCTTTCTTGGCGTCTGCTTTCTTGGAGGTAGCGTTCCGTTTGCGGGAGCGGCGTTCGACTAGTTTGAAAAGCCTTATGTTCTCAAAGGGCGCAGAATCCAGGCTATCAGGCGTTGGAGTTGCAGAAAGGTAGGACCAGACCATGATGCCCGTGTCGTAGCTAAGTTGTACAGTTTGCGAAGGCATCTTGCCGCGGGTGGGCGACTCACTCACGGCCGGGCGCCGGCGTGGCGTTAGGCCTAACGCCGCCGCCATGATACGCAAGTTAACATCGGCCCTAAAAGACCAAAATATAGTCCCACCTGGGTACGAGTGGTATCCACAGGTAGTTGTCAACTTCACTAAGACAGACGGAGCTGTGTTGATGGGGTTCCGGTCGAAATTCCGTGGCTCCAGCCAAAAGTTGGTGGAGCCGATGCGCTGCACGTTCTGTCGCTCCGCGCGCTCACAGCGCCACGTATTCAAGATGACGAAGGTAATGCCCACATTAACACCAATTTTATTGTGAAATACACTGGACGGTTTCTAGTGCAATTCCTTCCCACCTGGAGTGATTCCCTTCCAAGGTTATCCTCTGCTGCAGAGACACTAAAATTTATTCGATAATTGGCATTTACAAATCACACAGCAAAATTCTGGATTATTTCAATTTTGTGAATGTCTACCCGCCGTAAAAGGTTCAGAAACTACAAGTTTATTCTATTACTGGTTGAATATTTGTTTTATACAAGAGCTCTTTATCATTAGGCGTAAAATTCTTCGCATTTCTGCGAAGAAAACTCATCACTCTGGATGCCTTGCTAATAATGCCTTACGGACCGCCGGTCATCGTCCCTTCGTATTGGAGGCTCTGCCCATACCCGCTTGTTCTTCTCGCTTTCAGTCAGGGTATTGGTCCTATCGCATTATTATTCCCAAGAACGCACTGCTCATACCACAAGCCCCTTACACGTCTTACAACTCGAACGCGACTTCTGGCTGAGCACGCAACCAGGACGGTTACGCTGACCGCAAGCACAATTTTTCCTCGCCTCTCTCCGTGTCACCATCTTCCCAAAACGTGGCCCAGTTTCAGTACGATTGCTCAATGTCGATTCCCATTTTCCGTGCGTTCCAAATACGAAGCATAATCCAAGCTCACCTTGATTGTAAAAACCGCTCTACTACAGTTCTCTCAGTTATCATCATCACCACCCTGTCTTGTGCCAACTGGGGTCCCCGATCCCAGCAAATTTAATAGTCTCATCGCCGACTTAACTTCATGCCGCCCACTGCTACGCTTGTCTTCTTTTGGAAGTAATGTTATTATCTGCAGCCATTATTTCATAACTAACAATGAAGGTTCTGGAATGTATGTTCCGAAGCTTCACATCGGCCATGAGCATCGCCGTACAGAACGGCTCCGAATTAATTTCAACCGTCTAGGATGCTTCGCACAGCATTGCGATCGCTCAACACACGGGCGCGTTCCCCTTTCTTCTGCACCAGGAATAGAACCACCGCAGCGAAATTAATACCGCAACCCTAGGCTTAGAAGGCAGCGCCAAGGTTAAAATAGTTTAATTTCAGAACAACGTCACCCTTGGAGAGACGAAAAATGCCGGCCACTGTATCGGTCATTTTTCCTCAGTGATTCATGGATGAGGTATCTACCAAAAATTGAAAATTGGGTTTATTGGGAAAAGGAAATGGCGCAGTATACCTATGACATCTCGGCAGACGCCTGAACCGCTCTCTAAGGGAAGCGACAAAGGAGGCGGTGAAAGAAGAAAGGAAGACAGTGGTGCCATAGTGGAGGTATACCTGGGAATTTTAACATGTATTGGCATCGCACAGCACACGACCGCCTTTTGCGTTTCGCCTACATAGAAAAGCTACCGCCGCAGTAGGGTTGGAACCCATGTACACCGGTTCAGTAGCCGAGCGCTCTAACCACTGAGCCACCACGGCGGGTCGGTATCTGCACGCTTCCCACATATTTTTTAACGCTTAATAAATAAAATGCTACCTTGTCGTACTGCCTGCTGAGATACCTGCGCACTCGAATCATATCGAAAAATCAACTGCACATGCGTCTGTGCTAATGGTCAGCCTAACGCTTATCTGCTAACTGTCTTATTGCTGAATGGGCTCTCACATTCTGTAATTTAAACAACTGACTGTAAGTACCGTGTTACACTAGCAGAAAAGCACTGGAATTAGATCAATTCCCAGGGTCGTGCAAACGACCAGCCTTGTGCCATACATTTTTTTCCCTACGTGCGGCTCACTGCTTCAGTTCTTGCTGTACCGCGAAACCAATAGGCATCCCGCATATGCGCGCGATATTGTTGTGGCGACGGATAAAGAGGATTCAGTGATTCTGACTAGAGTTCCCTGTCACAGCGAGACGTGTGCAGTCACTTCCTTGCCCGTGCAAGCAGGGATATAGAGGCTATAGGCGATTGTGGCGAGGGTTGCCTGCCAAAGTAGGCTGTTTGCGGCCGGCGCCTGCCACATGGTTGAAGAAATATAGAAGCGTTCACCGATCATCCCGATGGTGAGCTGCCACAGAGGGCCATGTGCGGCCGCTTTTCTGGGCCATGTCAGCAGGGATATAGATGTTTTACTGATTGTGGCGAGAGTTCCCTGCCATAGCGGGCTGTGTGCAACCGCTTCCTGTCGAGATGAAGCAGGAATAACGAGGCTTTCACCGATTGTGGCGAGAGTTCCCTGCCACAGAGCGCCGTGTGCAGCCGCTTCCGGGCCCATGAAAGCTGGGATATAGAGATTTTCACCGATTGTGGCGAGAGTTGACTGTCACAGCGGGTCGTGTGCTTCAGCTTCCTGTCGCGTGAAAGCAGGGTTATATATAGATCCTTTAAAAGATTTCGGCGAAATTTTCCTGCCAAAGCGGGCTGTTTGCAACCGCTTCCTGTCCAGTGGAAGCAGGGATATAGACCCTTTCACCTACTGTGCCGAGAGTTCCCTGCCACAGCGGGCCGTGTGCGGCCGCTTCATATTCCGTGGAACCAGGTTTACACAGGTATTCACCGATTCCGGCGAGATTGACACACCGGGCCGTGTGCGGCGACTTCCTGGCCCATGGAAGCAGGGATATAGAGGCATTCACCGATTGTGGCTACAGTTCCCAGCAACACCGGGCCGTGTGCGGCCGCTTCTTTTCCCGTGAAAGACGGGATAGAGAGCTCTACAACAATTGTGGCGAAAGTTCCCTGCCACAGCGGGCTGTGTACAACCGCTTCCTGTCCAGTGGAAGCAGGAATATAGACGCTTTCACAGATTGTGGCGAGAGTTTCCTGCCACAGCGAGCCATGTGTGGCCTTTTCCTGTCCCGTAGAAGTAGGGATATTGAGGTTTTCGACGATTGTGGCGAGAGGTCCCTGTCACAACGGCCCATTTGCGGCAGATTCCTGTCCTGAGGAAGCAGGGATATAGAGACATTAGCCGATTGTGACAAGATTTCCCTGCCACAGCGAGCTGTCCGCGGCCCCTTCGTGTCCTGTAGAAGCAGGGATATAGAGGCTTTAGCCGATTGTGGCGAGGGTTTCCTGCAAAAGCAGCCGTATGCGTCCGGAGCCTGCCGCATGCATGCTGGAATACAGAGGCTTTCGCCGATCGTCCTGACGGTGAGTTGCCACAGGGGGCCACGTGCCGGCCCTCACTAGTCAATGCTGGTAGTGATACAAGATGTTTTCATCGGTCCTGACGAGGTTCCCTGAACAGCGTGCCGTGCGCGGCCTTTTCCGGCCCATAGAAGCAGGGATATGAAGGCTTTCGCCGAGTGGGGCAGGAGTTCCTTGCCACAGCGGGCCGTGTGCGGCCGCTTACTGTCCCGTGGAGGCAGGGATGTAGAGCCTTTCACCATTTGAGGCGGGAGTTCCCGGCCACAGCGGGCCCTTTGCTGCGGCTTCCTGTCAATGTGGAAGCAGGGATATAGAGGCTCTCGCCGATTGTGCCGAGAGTTCCCTCCATCAGCGGGCCGCGTGGGGCTGCTTCCTGGCCCATGAAAGCAGTGATATAGAGGCTTTCACCGATTGTGGCGAGAGTACCCTGCATAAGCGGCCGTGAGCGGCCACTTCCTGTTCCGTGGAACCAGGAATATAGAGGATTTCACCGATTGCGGCAAGAGTTCCCAGCCACACCGGGCCGTGTGCGGTCGCTTCTTATCCCGTGAAAGCCAGGATAGAGAGCCTTGCAACAAATGTGGCGAAAGTTCTCTGCCACAGCGGGCTGTCTGCAACCGTTTCCTGTTTAGTGGAAGCATGGATATGTAGCCTTCTTTTAACATATTGTAGCGAAAGTTCCCTGCAAGAGCGGGCCGTATGCAGCCGCTTCATGTTCCGTGGAACCAGGTTTCCAGAGGTATTCACCGATTGAGAGTACTCTGCCACACCGGGACGTGTGCGGCGACTTCCTGGCCCATGGAAGCAGGGATATAAGGCTTTCATCGATTGTAGCGAGAGTTCCCAGCCACACTGGGCCGTGTGCGGCCGCTTCGTTTCCCCTGAAAGCAGGGATTGAGAGCCTTACAACAAGTGTGGCGAAAGTTCCCTGCCAGAGCGGGCCGTGTGCGGCCGCTTCCTGTTCCGTGGAAAAGGGATATAGAGGATTTCACCGATTGTGGCGAGAGTTCCCTGCCAAAGTAGGCTGTATGCGGGCGGCGCCTGCCACATGGTTGAAGGAATATAGAAGTGTTCACCGATCATCCCGATGGTGAGCTGCCACAGAGGGCAATGTGCGGCCCCCTACTGGTCCATAGAAGCAGAGTTATAGAGGCTTTCACCGATTGTCGCGAGGGTTGCCTGCCACATGCTTGCAGGAATAGTCTTTCACCGAACATCCTGATGGTGAGCTGCCACAGGGGGCCATGTGGGGCACTTTAGTGGCCCATGCAGGCAGTGATAAAAGAGACTTTCACCTTTCGTGACGAAGTTCCCTGCCACAAATGGCCGCGCGTGGCCATTCCTGGCCCTTCGAAGCAGGGATATAGACGCTTTCACCGATATTGGCGAGAGTACCCAGCCACATCGAACCGTGTGCTGCCGCTTTCTGGCCCGTGGAGGGAGGCAAGTACAGGTTTTCACCGATTGTGGTGAGTGTTCCCTGCCACAGCGATCCGTTGGCGGCCGATTCTTCTCCCGTAGAAGCAGGAATACAGAGGTTTTAGCCGATAGTGACGAGTGTTGCCTGCCAAAGCAGACCGTATGCGGGCAGTGTCTGCTAGATGCATGCTGAAATACATAAGGGGTCCATGTGCCGGCCTTCACTGGTCGATACAGGCAGTGATACAACAAACTTTCATCGGTCCTGACGAGGCTCTCTGGCACAGCGTGCCGTGTGCGGCCTTTTCCTGGCCTATGGAGGCTTTCACCGAGTGTGGGGAGAGTTCCCTGTCACAGCGGGCCGTGCACGGCCGCTTCCTGTCCCGTGGAAGCAGGGATATAGAGGCCTTCACCGCTTCTGGCGAGAGTTCCCTGCCGCAGCGGGCTGTGTGTGGACGACTCCTGTCCAGCGGAAGCAGGGATATAGAGGCTTTCTCCGATTGTGGCGACGGTTTTCTGCAAAAGTAGGGCGTATGCGGGCGGTGCGTGCCACATGCTTACAGGGATATGGAGGCTTTCACCGATTATCCTGATGGTGAGCTGCAACAAGGGGCCGTGTGCGGTGCCTTACTGGCGCATGCAGGCAGTAAAGAGGCTTTCAAAGGAGGTGACGATGTTCCTTGCCACAGCGGGCTGTGCGTAGCCGCTTCCTCGGCTATGAAAGCATGGTTATAGAGGCTTTCACTGATTGTCGCGACGGTTGCCTGCCAAAATAGGCTTTTTGCTGCCAGCGCCTGCCACATGCATGAATGAATATAGAGGCTTTCACCGATCATCCTGATGGTGAGTTGCCACAGTGGGTCGTGTCCAGCCCCTGCTGACCCATGAAAAAAAGTGATATAGATGTAATCGTCGATTGTAGCGAGAATTCCCTGCCACAGTGCTTTGTGCGGCCGCTTCCTGGCCCGTGAAAGCAGGGATATAGAGGTCTTCGCCGATTGTGGTGCGAGTTCCTTGCCACAGCGAGCCGTGTGCGGCCGTTTCCATTCTCATGTAAGCAGGGATATAGAGGCTTTAGCCGATTGTGGCGAGGGTTGCCTGCCAAACTAGGCCGTATGCGGCTTGTGCCTGCGATATGCATGCTGGACTATAGAGGGTTTCACCGATCGTCCCTATGGTGAGCTGCCACAAGGGGCCATTTGAGGGCCCTCACTGGCCAATGCAGGTAGTGATACAAGAAGCTTTCACCGATCCTGAGGAGGATTTTTGCCACGGCATATCATGTGCGACCTTTTCCTTGCCCATGAAGGCAATATATAGCGGCTTTCACCGATTGTGGCGAGAGTTCTCGGCCACATTGGGCCGTGTGCGGCGGATTCGTGTCCTGTGGAAGCAGGGATATTGAAGCTTTCACCGGTTGTGGCGAGAGTTCCCTGCATCTGCAGGCCGTGTGCGGCGGATTCCTGTTCCGTGGAACCAGGGCGAAAGATGCTTTCACCGATTGTGGCGACGGTACTCTCCCACAGCGGGCCACGTGCGGCTGCTGGCTGGCCCATGGAATCAGGGATGAACAGGCTTTCTGCAATTGAGGAAAGAGTTCCCTGCCACAGAGGGCGGATGCGGCCGATTCCTGTCCCGTGGAAGCAGAGATTTAGAGGCTGTCACAAATTGTGGCAAAAGTTCTCCGCCACGCCGGGCCGTGTCCGGCCGCTTCCTGTCTCGTGGAAGCGGAAGAAGGGTTAGAGTTTCACCGATTGCGGCGAGAGTACTTCGCCAGAGCGGGCCGTGTGCCGCCGCTTCCTTGCTCATGGAAGCATGAATAGAGAGGCTTTCACCGATTTTGGCGTGAGTTCCCTGCCACAGTGGGCCGTGTGCGGCCGCTACCTGACCCACGGAAGCAGGTATATAGAGGCTTTCACTGACTGTGACCAATAGTTCCCTGCCAGAGCGGGCCGTTTCCAGCCGCTTCCTGGCCCATGGAAACAGGAATACAGAAGCTTTCACCGATTATGGCGATAGTTCTCTGCCACAGCGAGCTGCGCGATCCGATTCCTGTCCCGCGGAAGCAGGGTTATAGATGATTTAGCCGACTGCGGCCACGGTTTCCTGCCAAATAGGCCGTATGCGGCCGGTGCCTGCCACGTGCATGCAGGAATATACATTTTTCCACCGATCATCCTGATTGTGAGCTGCCACAGAGGGCCATGCGCGGCCCCATATAGATGTTATTATCGATTGTTGCGAGAGCTCCATGCCCCAGCGAGCCGTGTGCGGCCGCTTCCTGGCCCATGGAAGCAGGGATATAGAGGCTTTCACCGATTCTGGCGAGAGTTCCTCGCCACAGCGGGCCGTGTGCGGCCGCTTCCTCTCTCATGGAGGCAGGAATATAGAGGCGGTAGCCGACTGTGGCGAGGTTAATTGCTTGAAAAAGTAGGCCGTATACGCCCGGTGCCTGCGATATGCATGCTGGGTTATAGATGCTTTCACCGATCCTGACGAGGTTCGCTGCCACAGCATGCTATGTGCGACATTTTCCTGACCCATGAAGGCAGGGATTTATAGGCTCTCGCCGCTTGTCGCGAGAGTTCCCGGCCACAGTGGGCCGTGTGCGGCGGATTCATGTCCTGTGGAAGCAGGGATATAGAAGGTTTCACCGATTGGGGTCAGAGTTCCCTGCATCAGCAGGCTGTGTGCGGCCGCTACCTATTCGGTGGAAAAAGTGACATAGTAGCTTTCACCGATTGTGGCGACGGTACTCTGTCAAGCGGGCCACGTGCGGCCGCTTCCTGGTCCGTGGAAGCAGGGGTATATAGCCTTTCACCGATTGTGGCGAGTGTTCCCGGCCACATTGGGCCGTGTACGGACGCTTCCTGGCCCATGAAAGCAGGGATATAAAGAGGCTTTCACCGATTGTGGCGAGAGTTCCCTGCCCCAGCGGGCTCTGTGCTACCGCTTCCTGTGCAGTGGAAGCAGGGATGTAGAGGCTTTCACATTTGTGGCAAGAGTTCCAGGCCACAGCGGGCCGTGTGCGGCTGCTTCCTGGCCCATGAACTCAGGTATATAGATGCTTTCACCGACTGTGGCGAGAGTTCCCTGCCACAGCGGGCTGTGTGCTGCCGCTTCCAGCCTGGTGGAAGCAGAGATATAGAGCCTTTCACCAATATTGGCGAAAGTTCCCGGCCCCAGTGGGCCTTGTGCTGCGGCTTGGTGTCCAGTGGATGCAGGGATATATAGGCTTTCACCGATTGCGGCGAGAATTCCCTGCCAAAGCGGACCATGCGCGGCCGCTTCCTGGCCCACGAAAGCTGGGATATAGAGGCTTTCAACGATTCTGGGGAGAGTTCTCTGCATCAGGGGGGAATGTGTGGACGCTTCCAGGCCCATGAAAGCAGGGATATAGAGGCTTTCACCCATTGTGCCGAGAGTTCCCTGCCACAGCGGCCTGTTTGCTGCCGCTTCCTGGGCCGTGGAAACAGGTATACAGAGCCTTTCAACCAAATGTGGCGAAAGTTCCCGGCCACAGTGGGCCGAGTGCGGACGCTTCCTGGCCAATGAAAGCAGGGATATAGAGATTTCCACCGATTGTGCCGAGAGTTCGCTGCCACAGCGGGCTGTGTGCTGCCGCTTACTGTCCGGTGGAAGCAGGGATATAGAGCCTTTCACCAATTGTGGCGAGAATTCCCTGCCACAGCGGGCCGTGTGGGGCCGCTTCCCGGCCCATGGAAGCAGGGATATAGAGGCTTTCACCGATTGTGCCGAGAGTTCCCTGCCACAGCGGGCTGTGCTGCCGCTTCCTGTCCGATGGAAGCAGAGATATAGAGCCTTTCACCGACTGTGGCGCAAATTATCTTCCACAGCGGGCTGTGGGTTGCCGCTTTCTGTCCCGTGGAAGCACGGATATAGAGCCTTTCACCAATTGTGTCGAGAGTTCCCTGCCACAGTGGGCCGTGCGCGGACGCTTCCTGTCCAGGGGAAGCAGGGATGTAGATTCTTTCGCCGATTGTGGTGAGAGTTCTCTGCCGCAGCGGGCTGTGTGCAACCGCTTCCAGTCCTGTGCAAAAGGAATATAAAGGCTTTCACCGACTATAGCGAGTGTTCCTGCCATAGCGAGGCGTGTGCGGCCGCTACCTGGCCTATTTAGGAAGGGATATAGTGGCTTACCCCGATTGTGGCGAGAGTTCCCGGCCACAGCGGGCCGTGTGCGGCTGCTTCCTGGCCCATGAAGGCAGATATATAGAGGCTTTCACCGATTCTGGCGAGAGCTCTCTGCATCAGCGGGCCGTGTGCGGACGCTTCCAGGCCCATGAAAGCAGGGATGTAGAGGCTTTCACCGATTGTGCCGAGAGTTCCCTGCCACAGCGGGCTGTGTGCTGGCCCATCCTGTGCGGTGAAAGCAGGGATATAGAGCTTTCACAAATTGTGGCGAAAGTTCCAGGCCACTGTGGGCCGTGTGCATCGGATTGGTGTTCTGTTGAAGCAGGGACATAGAGGCTTTCAACGACTATGGTGATTGTTCCCTGCCACACCGGGTCGTGTGCGGCCGCTGCCTGGCCCCTGGAAACTGGGATATAGAGGCTGTCACCGATTGTGGCGAGTTCCCTGCATCAGCGGGCAGTGCGCGACCACTACCTGGCACATGGCAGCAGGGATATAGAGGTTTTAGCCGATTGCGGCCAGGGTTTCCTGCCAAAGTAGGCCGTATGCGGCCGGTGCCTGCCACATGCTTGCAGGAATATACATTCTTTCACCGATCATCCTGATGGTGAGATGCCACAGAGGGTCATGCGCGGCCCCCTACTGACCTATAAAAAAAAGGGATATAGATGTTATAATTTATTGTTGCGAGTGTTCCCTGCCCCAGCGAGCCGTGTGCGGCCGCTTCCTGGCCCGTGGAAGCAGGGATATAGAGGATTTCGCCGATTGTGGCGAGAGTTCTCTGTCACAACAGGCCATGTGCAGCCGTGTCCTGGCCCGTGGAAGCAGGAATATAGAGCCTTTCACCGATTGTGGCGAAAGTTATCAAAAGCGGGCTTTGTGAAACCGCTTCCTGTCCTGTGGAATCAAGGATATAGAGGCTTTCACCTTCTTTCGCGAGAGATCCCTGCCAAAGCGGGTATTGTGTGGCCGCTTCCTGAACAATGGAAGCAGGGATACAGAATCTTACCTTGATTGTGGCGATATGTTCTGCCACAGCGGGCCGTGTGCGGTCGCTTCCTGGCCCATTCAAGGAGGGATATAAAGCCTGTCACTGATTGCGGCGAGTTCCCTTCATCAGCGGACCCTGTGCGGCCGGTACCTGTCCCGTGGAAGCAGGGATATAGAGGCTTCCACCGATTGTCGTGAGCGTTGCCTGCCAACGTGAGCTGCATGCGGCCGGCGCCTGCCACATGCTTGAGGGAAGAAAGATTCTTTCACCGATCGTCCTGATGGGCTAGCTGCCACAAAGGGCCGTGTGCGGCCCCTTAGAGACCCGTGGAAACAGGGATATAGAGGTTTTCGCCGATTGTGCTGAGAGCTCTCTGTCACAACGGGCCATGTGCGGCCGCTTTCTGTCCTGTGGAAGCATTGATATAGAGGCTTTCACCGATTGGGGCGAGAGTTCCCAGCTGCAGCGAGCCTTCTGCGGCCGCGTCCTGGCCCGTGGAAGCAGGAGTATAGAGCCTTTCACCGATTGTGCAGAGAGTTATCTCCCACAGCGGGCTGTGTGCAACCGCTTCCTCTCAAGAGGAAGCAGAGATATAGAGGCTTTCACCGACTGTAGTGAGAGTTCCTTGCCAGAGCGGGTCGTGTGTGGCTGATTTCTGGCCCAAGGAAGCAGGTATATTGAGGCTTACTTCGATATTGGCGATAGTTGCCTGCGAGAGGGTGTCCAGTGCGGTGGCTTCTTGGCACACGAAAGGAGGAATATAGAGGCTGTCACCGATTGTGGCCAGTTCCCTGCATCAGAGACCGTGTGCGGCCGCTACCAGTCGAGTGGAAGTAGAGATATAGAGGCTTCCACCGACTGTCACCAGGGTTTAATAATAAAGTAGGCTGTATGCGGCCGGCACCTGCCACATGCATGTTGGAATATAGAGGCTTTCACCGATCATCCCGATCTTGAGCTCCCACAGAGGGCCATGCGCGGGCAATTGCTGGCCATGGAAGCGAGATATAGATGCTTTCAACAATTGTGGCGAGAGTTTCCTGCCACAGCCAGCCGTGTGTGGCAGCTTAATGGCCCGTGGAATTAGGGATATAGAGGTTTTCGCCGATTGTGGCGATTGTTTCCTGTCACAACGGGCCATGCGCGGCAGCTTCCTCTCATATGGAAGCAGGGATATAGAGGCTTTAACCGATTGTGGCGAGAGTTTCCAGCCACAGAGAGCCGTGTGGGGCCGCTTCAGGTCCTGTAGAAGCAGGGATATAGAGGCTTTAGCCGATGCGGCGACGGTTGCCTGCAAAAGTAGGCTGTATGCGGCCGGAGCCTCCCGCATGCATGCTGAAATATAAAGGCTTTCACCGATCGCCCCGATGATGAACTGGCAGAGGGGGCCATGTTCCGGCACACAGTGATCAATGC
This sequence comes from Amblyomma americanum, assembly GCF_052857255.1. Lineage (NCBI taxonomy): Eukaryota > Metazoa > Arthropoda > Arachnida > Ixodida > Ixodidae > Amblyomma > Amblyomma americanum. The sequence goes on from NC_135499.1 coordinate 7,114,742, forward strand.
AGGCATTGATACAAGGTTTCCCCAGTCCTGACGAGGTTCCCTGCCACAGCGTGAAATATGCGGCCTTTTCCTGGCCCGTGGAAGCAGGGATATGGAGGCTTTCAGTGGCTGTGGCGAGAGTTCCCTGCCACAGTGGGCCATGTACGGCTGCTTCCTGTCCCGTGGAGGCAGGAATATAGAGCCTTTCACCAATTGTGAAGAGAGTTCCCGGCCACAGGGGGCCGAGTGCGGCGGCTTGGTGCCCTGTGGGAGCAGAGATATAGAGGGTTTCACAGATTGTGGCGACAGATCCCAGCCATAGCGGGCAGTGTGGCAGCTTTTTGGCCCATGGAAGCAGGGATAGAGTCTTACCCCGATTGTGGCGAGAGTTTTCTGCCACAGCGGGCCATGTGCAGCCGCTTCCTGGCCCATGAGAGCTGAGATATAGAGGATTTCACCGATTGTGGCGGCGGTTCGCTGCCCCAGGGGGCCGTGGGCGGCGGCTTGCTGTCCCGTGATAGCAGCGATATAGAGACTTTCGCCGATTGTGGCGAAATTTCTCTGCCACAGCGGGCTGTTTGCAACCGCTTCCTGTCCAGTTTAAAACAGGGATATAGAGGCTTTCACCTCTTGTAACGAGAGTTCCCTGCCGCACCGGGTCGTGTGCGGCCGCTTCTTGTCCCGTGGAAGCAGAGAAATAGAGGCTTTCACCGAATTTGGCGAGCATTTCCTGCCACTGCGGGCTGTGTGGCCGATTCCTGTTCAGGCAGAAGCAGGTATTTAGGGTCTTTAGCCGATTGTGGCGACGGTTTTCTGCCAAAGTAAGCCGTATGTGGCCGGTGCGTGCCCAATGCATGCAGGAATATAGAAGTTTTCACCGATCATCCTGTTGAACTTCCACAGGGGGTGTACGGTGCCTTACTGGCCCATGCAGGTATTAATACCAGAGGCTTTCACCGGTCGTGGTGAGGTTCCCTGGCACAGCGGGCCGTGTGCAGCGGGTGGCTGGCCATTGGAATCGGGGATGTAGAGGCTTTGTGCAATTTTAGCAAGAATTCAATGCCACAGCGGGCCGTGTGCGGCCGCTTGCTGTACCGTAGAGGCCGGAATAGGGAGGTCTTCACTGATTGAGGCAAGAGTTTCCTGCCAGTACGGGCCGTGTGCGGCCGCTTCCTGTCACGCGAAAGCACGGATATCGAGGGTTTCAACGATTGTGGCGCGAGTTCTCCGCCACAGCGGGCTGAGTGCGGCCGCTTCCTGCCCATGGAAGCACGAATATAGAGGCTTTCACTGACTGTAGCGAGAGCTCCCTGCCACAGCGGGCTGTGTGCGGCCGCTTCCTGGCCCATAGAAACGAATACAGAGGCTTTCACTGATTGTGGCGAGAAATCCCTGCCACAGGGTGCTTTGTGAGGACGATTCGTGTCCTGCGGAAGCAGGGATATAGAGGTTTTAGCCGATTGTCGAGACAGATTTCAGCCAAAGTAGGCCGTATGCAGCCGGTGCCAGTCACATGTATGCAGGGATATAGAAGCTTTCACCGATCTTCTTGATGATGTGCTGCCATATGGGGCCGTTTGCTGTGCCTTACTGGCCCATGCAGGCAGTAATACAAGAGGCTTTGAAAGGGCGTGGCGATGTTCTCGGCCGCAGCGGGCCGTGTTCAGCTGCTGGCTGGCCCATGGAATCAGGTATGTAGAGGCTTACTGCAGTTGTGCCAAGAGTTGCCTGGCATAGCGGGCTCGTGCAGCCGCTTCCTGTCCCGTGGAAGCCGGAATAGAGAGGTTTTCACCTATTGTGGCGAGAGATTCCTGCCAGAGTGTGCCATGTGCGGCCGCTTCCTGTCCCGTGACAGCAGGGATAAAGAAGCTTTCACCGATTGTGGGGAGAATTCCTTACCACAGCAGGCTGTGTGAGGCCGATTCCTGTCCCGTGGAAGCAGGGATACAGAGGTTTTAGCACCATGTGGTGAGGTTTCCTGGCAAAGTAGGGCTTATGCGGCCGGTGCCTGTCATATGAATGCTGGACTGTAGAGGCTTTCCCCGTTCGTCCCGATGGTGAGCTGCCACATGGGGCCATGTGCCCGCCGTCACTGGCCAATGCAGGCAGTGATACAAGATACTTTCACCGGTCCTGACGATGTTCACTGCCAGAGCGTGCAGTACGCGGTCTTTTCCTGGCCCATGGTAGTAGGGATATGGAGGCTTTCACCGATTGTGGCGAGAGATCCGTGCCACGGTGGGCCATGTGCTGCCGCTTTGTGTCCCGTGGAGCAGGGATGTAGAGCCTTTCAGCAATTGTGGCGAGTGTTTTCGGCCACAGTGGGCCGTGTGTGGCGGCTTCGTGTCCTGTGGAAGCAGGGATATATAGTTGAATCCGGCTAAAGCAAAATCGCTGGGGCACGCGAGAAATTTTCTTGTCGCGAAATTTCGCTGTCGAGAAATTAACCAAAAAATGCTAGGCAATAACTCCAGCAAAACATAGTTTTATTGCCAGAAATGTGTGAGCTTAGTCTGCTTGCGTTTCACTGCTAGCAGCGGCGTCACGCGACTCTCGCACTCTGTTAACAGCGACATCGCAACGTCGTCATCGTGTGTGCCAAAGAATTTTGTAATAACGTTTAAGGGATCCAGTACCTGCTAGAGGCTGTCGGGGCAGGTAAATCTTGAGCGGAGTCGTCTTCATGATCGGACGGCTCTTCCGGCTCGCGAACACTTTTGATGATGTTTTCATCGCTTCGTTCCTCGTGCACAGTCACGTCCACATCACCGTCGAGGATATCGTACAGCGCTATGTCAGCAGCAACGTTTCCATCTTCCTGGAGTGATTTCCAAGCAACGTCAATCCCCGAAGTCGATGACGATGGTACACTTTCTGCGGCTGCAGTCGAGCTGGTCACCTTGCTGTCAACAAACCCGGCGTGCTTGAAGCAGTTGCGGATCACGCTGCACCGCGTTGATATCCATGTCGCAGCCATCATTTCTAAAGCCTTGAAAAGATCGAATTCCTTCTCCCACCAGTGTCGGTGTTAAGGAGAGGCCGCTGGATCAACCTCTCCCGGTAGGAAGACTTCATGCTCCGGATCATGCCTTGGTCCAAGGGTTGAATGACTGAGGTACAGTTCGGCAGGAAGGACTTCAGCTCCACACTTCACAGCTTGACGTCGTCAATGCGGTGCGGTGAACAATTGTCCAAGAGCGAACAAACCTTTCGATTTTGTCTGCTCATGTCGCGGTCAAGTGCCGCCACCCAGTCAGCAAAAATGACAAGGGTCATCCACGACCGGCTGTTTGCCACGTTGCCACGTACTTGACAGGTAGGCTCCTGTTCCCCTTGAAGCAGCGCGGTTTTGCACTTTTGCCAATAACTGAGGGGGGCATTTGTCAGACCCATCCACATTTGTGCACAGCAGCACAGTCACTCGTTTCTTGCTATGTTTGCCTCTGTAGCAACGCTGCCCTTTAAAATCAATCATCTTCGCTGGCAGCACCTCATAAAAGAGGCCCGCCTCGACTGAGTTATAAATATCAGACGGAGCTTAACTGCTCACTATGTCAGTCATGTTGTCTGCCGCCCATGCTGATGCGGTGTCAACGTTCGCAGATGCCAATTCACCGCACAAAACCTTGCCGACGATGTTATGCCTTTATTAAAATGATTCAGCTATCCTATGCTTGCCTTAAAGTCGTTCAGCCCTAGCAAACAAGCATAATTTAGGACCTTCTGCTGTACAATTTTGTCGTTCAGCGGCATGTTTGTTGCTCGCATATCGACGAACCAAGCATAGACAGCCTTGTCGAGCTCTTTATACGTTGGCTGCGTCACTTTCTTCTGCTGCGCTGAAGTTCTCGATGAAAGTGCCTTCCTAATGCTGTCCTTATTCCTCAAAATCGTCGATAGCGAACTCGGCGCGATGCCAAAATCTGCGGCAATAATTGCCTTCTACTTCCCGCTTTCCGCTTCGGCGATAATTCTATCCTTTTCTTCTAGCGAAATAAACTTTCGCTTCTTCGTTGGCGGCGACATGGCAGAGGCGATCGACGAGATCAGACTGCAGCGAGAGATCGATGCTGAACACACACCGACACACGAGAAAATGGCGACAAGCGCTGCAGAGAAGGCAGGGAGGGGAGGCTGCCTACTGAATCTGGATTCGTCTTTGGCCCTCGTACTGCCAGCGGCCTTCGCACGGCGCCAAAAAATCCCCTCGCTGCTTCCCTATAACAAATACACGACTCCCAACAAATTTTTTTTAATAAAGAATACACGAAAATGTAATAAACATAAAATCCGTGCATTAATTAGCTGCTCCAAGCCACTGCTTTAGAAGGGAATAATCTCGTACAGCACTCAACTTTTGAAGAAAGGCGGGCTACTGACCGGTGAAGGCTCGCGAAAAATTCATAGAAGGGAATGCGTGCTAACAACGTAATTCGTTTTTGACGAAATTTTAATACATTAACTCCTATGGGGATCTCGCGGGGTATGAAAAATATTTCAGAAGGGTATATGCTAGGGCTTGTTGGTTCATAACTTCAAGGTGAAAAACGTAGCGCAAAGAAACGAGTACACAGAAAGACAGACAACACACGGCGCTTACTTCCAACAATGGTTTATTACAGAAAGAAAAAGTGGTTTTATAACGAAATCACGATCAACACGCCGTCACACCATGAGCTAGCAAACCGTATCAGCCAGATATGCGAGCTCTTTCGCCATCAATGATACAGAGGGGGTACTCACACAATCATCTTTCAAAAGTGATATCCATTCCGCTTCTATGATTTCTCGTGTCAACCGGTTATTGTGCACTTTTAAAACCATGCATTGTTCAAGAAGCGGTATGCAGTGACATGACCGGCAGTGGACTGACAACCCTTTTCCACGCATATCATCTACGTCACGCCCATGCTCTCGAAGCCTATCATTCAGGCATCTGCCGGTTTCCCCTACATACTGCTTGCCACAGGAAAGAGGAATTTGATAAATGACATTTTCAATACAATGGACAAACTTTTTCCTATGTTTTTTCGTACAACCAACACCGTTTTTAGATTTTTTGAAATGATTCGTACACAGATGACTCAACTTCTTAGGCGCCGAAAAAACCACTCTGGCTCCCGAACGTTGCGCTATTTTTTTGAGATTATGAGAAAACTTATGAAAATAAGGAATGACGGCAACTTTTTCTTTCTTACTCATGGCTTCCTGGTTATCCTGGCCTTTTTTATTGCAGACTTTCTTCAAAACTCCTTCCGCCACAGACACTAGGACATGGGAAGGGTAACCAGCATTCTCAAGCCTCTTACATTGCTGAGAAAAACTTTCATGCATGAGGTGCGGGCAAGACTTCTTCAAACAATTAAAAAATGAAAGGCTAGCAATAGATCTTTTTACGAGCTTAGAATGGGCTGAATGAAAAGGTAACAATGGTTTTTCGCCGCGGGGTTTGAACATCCAGCACGTCCGATCATGATGCATTGTGATGCTGATGTCAAGGAATTGGATAACCCTGTTTTCAGGTAGTTCAAACGTTAGTTCAAGAGGACTAAAATGGTTACGAAAAAGGTTAAGAACATTAAGAACATCATCCTTAAAGGAACTGTCATTACTGTTAAGAACAATCAGAAAGTCGTCTACGTACCTAAAAATATTGATTACATTGGTATCTTTTACAATATCAGCAAACGACCTATCCAAACGGGCTAAAAACAAATCGCTGAGGATGGGTGCAATGCAGGAACCTATACAGATGCCATCTTTCTGAAGATAAGGTTTTTCATCCCATACAATGAACGTTGACTTGAGATATAATTTCAAAAGTTCTATAAATCCATTCACCGAGATGCCAGAAGCATTTTGAAAAGCAATCGGCCCTTGCTGGTCTATATATTCTTCAATACAAGATAACAAAGCATCATGCGGAATGGAATAATACAGATCTTTTATGTCCACAGAGAAAGCGCATAGGCCTTGTCCTTCATGTGACCTGAAAAAATCTAGAACCTGCTCGGAATTACGGACAAGAAAGGGATCCTGAATAGAAAGCAGCTTTAGTTTTTCTTGTAGGCACATGGCAACCGATTTTTGCCAAGTACCATTCTCGGATACAATAACTCGGAAAGGAACATCAGTTTTATGGGTTTTGGCACTGAAGAAAACGTGAAGGAAGTCCTTTTTACAATCCGTAATTCTTTTGAAAACAGAACCAAGGTCTAACTTTTTGCACAGTTTCTTCGCTTCAGCTTTTTTCTTTAAAATGTTTACAGTTGGGTGGCAGTTGAAAGCGGAGGACAGAGCTTCACACGCTTTTTCATTAAACATACCAGACGGAAACACTGCAAACCCTCCTTCTTTATCCGCAGAAAGGAGGCACAATGAATGCTTCTCGAGATACGACTTAACACGATTTACAGGAAGTCTGGAAGGCTGCCACTTACATCTCACCAAGGTATCGACGCCTGCCGAAACACACCGGTCAGCCTCTTGTTCAGGGACGATTCGGGAAATCTGGTGAACGAACGTGAGCCGCTCCGCTGAAGACGTACTTGGTTCCAGAGCAAACTTAGGACCCAACGATAGAACAGATTTCACATGCTCAGGAAGATCCAGTCCTTGCGGGGTATGGATGACATACCGGGGTGAAGATGGCTTGTTGCCAAGCTGACTTCTGAGAGAGCTCAGTTGTCGCTGCCAAACGAAGTCCGTAGTCTGACTGACAAGCCGCTGGCACTCTCGAAGCTTGTTCCTTGCTGTGGATTGGCTCGACCTTTGGTGAACAAGAAGATGCAGCAATTCCTTGTAGAGACGAGCTTGTCGAAACGACTCAGCCTTCAGAATCTTGCACACTCTGACGCCATGTCCTCGTGAAGGGATAAACCCACCGAAGAGACGCTTCACCTCATCTGGTAGAAGATTATTCCGGCAGCAAAACGAGAATGTCCTAGCGCGACTGGTTGCGACAGCAATGATGGCTATGACAGTCGAAGTATCCACAGAACACATAAAAGGGCCCGTTGTACTAGAAATATATTTCAGAAGGGTATATGCTTGGGCTTGTTGGTTCATAACTTCAAGGTGAAAAACGTAGCGCAAAGAAACGAGGACACAGAAAGACAGACAACACACGGCGCTTACTTCCAACAATGGTTTATTACAGAAAGAAAAAGTGGTTTTATAACGAAATCACGATCAACACGCCGTCACACCATGAGCTAGCAAACCGTATCAGCCAGATATGCGAGCTCTTTCGCCATCAATGATACAGAGGGGGTACTCACACAATCATCTTTCAAAAGTGATATCCATTCCGCTTCTATGATTTCTCGTGTCAACCGGTTATTGTGCACTTTTAAAACCATGCATTGTTCAAGAAGCGGTATGCAGTGACATGACCGGCAGTGGACTGACAACCCTTTTCCACGCATATCATCTACGTCACGCCCATGCTCTCGAAGCCTATCATTCAGGCATCTGCCGGTTTGCCCTACATACTGCTTGCCACAGGAAAGAGGAATTTGATAAATGACATTTTCAATACAATGGACAAACTTTTTCCTATGTTTTTTCGTACAACCAACACCGTTTTTAGATTTTTTGAAATGTTTCGGCGCCTAAGAAGTTGAGTCATCTGTGAGTTGAGTCAGCTGCTTTCTATTCAGGATCCCTTTCTTGTCCGTAATTCCGAGCAGGTTCTAGATTTTTTCAGGTCACATGAAGGACAAGGCCTATGCGCTTTCTCTGTGGACATAAAAGATCTGTATTATTCCATTCCGCATGATGCTTTGTTATCTTGTATTGAAGAATATATAGACCAGCAAGGGCCGATTGCTTTTCAAAATGCTTCTGGCATCTCGGTGAATGGATTTATAGAACTTTTGAAATTATATCTCAAGTCAACGTTCATTGTATGGGATGAAAAACCTTATCTTCAGAAAGATGGCATCTGTATAGGTTCCTGCATTGCACCCATCCTCAGCGATTTGTTTTTAGCCCGTTTGGATAGGTCGTTTGCTGATATTGTAAAAGATACCAATGTAATCAATATTTTTAGGTACGTAGACGACTTTCTGATTGTTCTTAACAGTAATGACAGTTCCTTTAAGGATGATGTTCTTAATGTTCTTAACCTTTTTCGTAACCATTTTAGTCCTCTTGAACTAACGTTTGAACTACCTGAAAACAGGGTTATCCAATTCCTTGACATCAGCATCACAATGCATCATGATCGGACGTGCTGGATGTTCAAACCCCGCGGCGAAAAACCATTGTTACCTTTTCATTCAGCCCATTCTAAGCTCGTAAAAAGATCTATTGCTAGCCTTTCATTTTTTAATTGTTTGAAGAAGTCTTGCCCGCACCTCATGCATGAAAGTTTTTCTCAGCAATGTAAGAGGCTTGAGAATGCTGGTTACCCTTCCTATGTCCTAGTGTCTGTGGCGGAAGGAGTTTTGAAGAAAGTCTGCAATAAAAAAGGCCAGGATAACCAGGAAGCCATGAGTAAGAAAGAAAAAGTTGCCGTCATTCCTTATTTTCATAAGTTTTCTCATAATCTCAAAAAAATAGCGCAACGTTCGGGAGCCAGAGTGGTTTTTTTGGCGCCTAAGAAGTTGAGTCATCTGTGTACGAAACATTTCAAAAAATCTAAAAACGGTGTCGGTTGTACGAAAAAACATAGGAAAAAGTTTGTCCATTGTATTGAAAATGTCATTTATCAAATTCCTCTTTCCTGTGGCAAGCAGTATGTAGGGCAAACCGGCAGATGCCTGAATGATAGGCTTCGAGAGCATGGGCGTGACGTAGATGATATGCGTGGAAAAGGGTTGTCAGTCCACTGCCGGTCATGTCACTGCATACCGCTTCTTGAACAATGCATGGTTTTAAAAGTGCACAATAACCGGTTGACACGAGAAATCATAGAAGCGGAATGGATATCACTTTTGAAAGATGATTGTGTGAGTACCCCCTCTGTATCATTGATGGCGAAAGAGCTCGCATATCTGGCTGATACGGTTTGCTAGCTCATGGTGTGACGGCGTGTTGATCGTGATTTCGTTATAAAACCACTTTTTCTTTCTGTAATAAACCATTGTTGGAAGTAAGCGCCGTGTGTTGTCTGTCTTTCTGTGTCCTCGTTTCTTTGCGCTACGTTTTTCACCTTGAAGTTATGAAAAATACTTCGTTGTGGCAAAAATTTCATTGAAGTGGCATTTGTTGTGCCGGAATTCCACTGTAGAGGCTTTCAACGATTGTGGCGAGAGTTGCCTGCATCAGCGGCCTGTGTGCGGCCGCTTCCTGTTCCGTGGAACAAGAGATATACAGGCTTTCACCGATTGTGGACAGACTACTCTCCCACAGGGGCTGTGTGCGGTGCTTCACTGGCCCCTGCGGGAGTTCCCCGCCACAGCGGGCCATGTGCGGCCGCTTCCTGGCCTATGGAAGCAGGGATATAGAGGCTTTCACCGATTGTGCCGAGAGTTCTCTGCCACAGCGGGCAGTGTGCGGCCGCTTCCTGTCCGGTGGAAGCAGAGATATAGAACCTTTCACCGATTGTGGCGAGAGTTCCCGGCCACAGTGGGCCGTGTGCGGACGCTTCCTGTCCAGGGGAAGCAGGGATGTAGATTCTTTCACCGATTGTGGTGAGAGTTCCCTGCCACAGCGGGCTGTGTGCAACCGCTTCCAGTCCTGTAGAAAAGGAATATAAATGTTTTCGCCGACTATGGCGAGAGTTCCCGGCCACAGCGGGCCGTGTGTGGCTGCTTTCTGGCCCATGAAGGCAGATATATAGATGCTTTCACCGATTGTGGCGAGAGTTCCCTGCATCAGCGGCCATGTGCGGACGCTTACTGGCCCATGAAAGCAAAGATATAGAGGCTTTCACCGATTGTGTTCGGCTCCCACTGCCGGCCGGTTACCCACCGGTTTCTTCAAAATGAATACAAGCCATTCGCCAGCCTGGTGCTCGGCTTCTCAGGGTGCATAGCATGGAAAAGGAGTAGAGACCGAAGCGGTGGCCTTGTGGTAGAGCATCCGCCTCGCATTCGGGAGGTGCTGGGTTCTATCCCCAGTGCCGCCGGGTACCCACCGGTTTTTAATGGGTGCAAGATTTCTCCCGGCCTGGTGCTCGGCTCTTCTTGGTGAGATGCTTGGGAAAAGGGTCTTGACAACAGTTGCTCTGATGGATCAGCAATCAGTTCCGCCGTCAACAACGTTAAATACGCCTCGTGCGGTAGAAGCCCATTTGTGGCCCTTTTTCACCGCAGTGGTGGCCGAGTGTTTGAGCATCCGCCTCGCATGCGGGAGGTGCGGGGTTCGATCCCCAGTGCCGCGGAGTACCCACCGGTGATACAATGGGTACAAGCTTTCCCCTGGTCTGGTGCCCGGCTTATTTAGGGTGAAGTGCTTGGAAAATGGGTCTTTGACCCATTTTCTTTCACCGACTGTGGTGAGACAACTTTGACACGGGGGGCTGTGTGCGGTGCCTAACTGGCCCATGCTGATAGTAATACAGCAGGCTTTCCCCGGCCGTGGCGACGTTCCCTGCCATAGCGGGTCGTGGGCAGCTGCTGGCTGGCCCATGGAATTAGGGATTTAGAGGCTTTCGGCAATTGTATCAAGAGCTCCCTGCCACAGCGGGCCGAGTGCGGCCGTTTCCTGTTCCGTGGAAGTCGGAATAGAAAGGTTTTCACCGATTGTGTCGAGGGTTTTCTGCCAGTGCAGGCCGTGTGCGGCCGCGTCCTGTCCCGTGGAAGCGGGGAAAAAGAGGCTTTCATCGATTGTGGCGAGAGCTCCCTGCCACAGCGGGCTGTGTGCGGCCGCCTCCTGGCCCATGGAAGCAGGGATACAGAGGCTTTCACCTATTTTGACGAGAGTTCTCTGCCACACCGGGCCGTTTGCAGCCGCATCTTCTCGAATGGAAACAGGGATTAGAGGCTTTCACCGACTGTGGCAAAAGATCTCTGCCACAACGGGTCATGTGCGGCCGCTTCCTGGACCATGAAAGCAGAGATATAGATGCTTTATACGATTGTGGCGAGAGTAACATGCCACAACGGGCCATGCGCAGCCACTGGCTGGCCCATGAAATCAAGTATGTAGAGGTTTTCTGCAGTTGCGGCAACAGTTCTCTGCTACAGCGGACCATGTGCGGCCGCTTCCTGTCCCGTGAAGCCGGAATAGAGAGGTTTTCACCTATTGTGGCGAGAGATTCCGGCCAGAACAGGACATATGCGGCAGCTTCCTGTCCCGTGGAAGCAGCCATATAGAGGCTTGCCCCGAACTTGGAGAGCGTTCCCTGCCATAGCGGGCTGTGACCGTGTCACATGTATTAAGGAGCCTAAATTAAAATTTACAGGAAAAGGGTGTGAAGAAGACGACGCAAATTAAGCGAAGAATAAAGAGGAAGAAGAAGCATTCGTTGAGGTGGAGAGAGATGATTGGTGGAGAAGCATTCGGTGAGGTGGACAGAGATGATTGGTGGAGAAGAGAAGAAGACGACGACAAGGCTTACGTGGACTAACACCGAGGCTATAAAAGGGCGAGTGAGAGCGAGGCACGGGGGGGAACAGCAGAGAAGCGGAGGCTCCGGCGGGTCAGGGACACATCGGCTGGAAGAGAGCGACGCCGGCTACTGCTCCGGTGAGCTCGCGTTCTACGACATCGCATCGTGGACTTCCTGCCGTGCCTGAGCCCGTTCCGGGGAGTCAACAGAGGACGCTACCACCTGCTACGGCCCGGGGTGTCTCCAGCGCTGTTGCCACCCATCCGGGTGGTGCCCCGACGCCAACAACACCGGCATCACCTCCACGGGCGCTTGGACTGGGAGCCTGTATGACACAGCCAGCGACGCCGCCAGCGGCGCCAGCCCAAGCACGTCGAACACCGCCAGCGACGCCAGCCCAAGCCCGCCGAACGCAGCCTCGACGCCGGCTACGGGATCCACACAACGCCGCAGCCACACCGAACCAACCGTGAGCACGAACGCCGACCGCGAATAGTAGAACACTAGTAGTAGACGCTAGTAGCAGTGTGCCCGGGTCGTGTGTATTTATAGTCTTTGTGCTTTGTGTTAGTTTTGTAAGTTTTGTGTTCTAGTGTGTGTGCCACGTAGGATGTATTAAATGTGCGTTTGTGTGGGTACACCCGTCGCCTAGTCCATTCTTTCGGTCCGAGTGTTCTCCGGAGATATCCGTGACAAAGATAAGTGTCGAGCCTGCTAGGATTAATTTCCTTTTTTCTTTTTTGCTTTGTCTCGGATTTTTTCGATCTCTCGACGTTAGAAAGTATGGACTTGGCAAAAACGTTAGAACTCGCGCTCAAGCTAGGGTTAAGCAAGGAAGAGGCGATGCGTCTCTATGACGAGGAGGGAAAGAGGAAGAAAGAGGAGGCAAAGAGGCAGAGAGAGGAGGCAGATAGGCAGAGAAAGGAAAGGGCGCAAGCACGCGCAGACGCTCGTGAAGCAGAAGAGCGTGAGGCGAAAAGAGCTCGCGAGGCAGAAGAGCGAGAAGAGAAAAGAGCTCGCGAGGCAGAAGAGCGAGAAGCTAGAAGAGCTCGCGAGGCAGAAGAACAGGAGAAAAGAAGGATAGAACGGAAGGAGTTTATTTTGTGGAAACAGGTGCATGTCGCGGGAGGATATGAGATCACGGACAATAATCAGCGTTCCTTAACGGGTACAGAATCTCCTAGACCACCCCAGCCAGAGTTTGCCCAAGGAAGCTGATGGCTCCTTTTGATGACAAGAGAGATGATTTGGATGCATATCTGCAACGATTCGAGCGGATAGGTTTGGGGCAAGGCTGAGAGCGCTGTGAATGGGCCACGGCATTGAGCATGTGTTTAGTCGGAGAGGCGCTGAATGTTTTTGGAAAGATGCCTGCTGCTGATTCCATGGACTACGAGAAAGTCAAAAAGGCACTCCTACAAAGATTCAGCCTTACGGCAGAGGGTTATCGTGAAAGATTTCGAACCGCGAAACCTGAGGATTCGGAAACAGCGAAGCACTTTTCCTGCAGGCTGACCAACTATTTTGATAGGTCTGTTGATATGTCAAACACAGGAAAGAGTTTTGAAGGTGTGCGTGACAAGCTGGTCACAGAGCAATTTGTAGCGTGCTGCAGCTCAAAGCTGGCGCTATTCCTGAAGGAAAGAAAGTTGTGTTCATTAGAAGTGTTCACCGACACTGCAGACCAATTCCTCGAGGCTCAATGGCTAAGAAATTTGAGTAAGGCAAAGGAGGAAACCAAAAAGGTCCTAGAGACAGATGCGGCAAAACCAAGAGCTTATGGCGGTGCGTCTAAGGCGCCAGTAAGATGTTTTCTCTGCGGCAAGGTGGGACATCGTGCAGCTGACTGTCGGACTAGTAGCGCTGCCGAAAAAACACAGATTGTGTGTCAAGGTTGTAAGAGGAGGGGTCATACACTATATGAGTGCCGATACAGAACTCAGGACAGAACTGCATGCGTTGTCGACTCTAGGGTAGAACTTGTCACGTCACCCGAAGTTCCACAGTTGAAAGGAGAGCAAACGCCGCTGGAAAATGAGGCAGTGAGTGGAACACCAAAAGTCGAAAGCAGCAATGCCAGTGATGGTTGGGCAAATAGGGGACCGTCCTATATTGGTGCTTAGAGACAGCGGAGCTAACACAGTCTTGGTTCGTAGAAGCCTGGTGATGGACGAGGATCTTACAGGGGAAGCGTCGGCCGTCACTCTTGTAGATAGCACAGTAAGGTACCTTCCTGAAGCGAGGATCCTAGTGTCCACGCCATATTATACTGGGCAGGTAGTGGCAAAATGCGTAGACCAACCCATCTACGATCTCATCTTGGGAAACATTACGGGTGCAAGAAGCGTTGAAGACCCCGATCCCGAGTGGAGGATGCTCGACGGTGAAGAATATCCAAAGGAGGAAAGGCCTGCGACAGCTCAGAGGGGTGAAGTCAGTGTTTCGTCGGCAGTGGAGACAAGAGCTCAAGCGACAGCTCGAGCAACGCAGCGTCCGCTCTCTGCTCCTGTTACGATGTGCCTGAGCGTAACACCGGGCGAAATTGCAATTAGGCAAAAGGAAGACCCGAGCTTGAAGGCTTCCTTCGAAAGAGTCGGGGAAAGAGTGAAAAAAAAGAAGAGTTGGATGTCATTCGAATATCAATTGTTAAATGGTCTGCTGCACAGGGAATGCTTATTTAGTTCAGGAAGGCGGGTCCAACAGCTGGTGTTACCAAGAGATATGCGAGAGACCGCACTACGCTTAGGACATGACGCCATTATGGCCAGACACCAGGGTGTTCAAAAACGGTGTCTAGGATCACCGAGGAGTTCTTTTGGCCGGGTGCTCAGAGTGACGTTAAGCGCTTTGTTCGCTCATGTGACGTGTGCCAGCGCACAGTTCCGAAGGGAAGAGTTGGTCCCGTGCCTCTGGGCAAGATGCCAGCCATGTACCTGTACCGTTGCAGCGAGTGGCGGTTGACATTGTGGGGCCAATCTCTCCAGTATCCACCAAAGGCAATAGATATGTGCTTACTCTGGTTGACGTGGCCACTCGTTATCCTGACTCTATTCCACTGAGAACTATTGACAGTATCCAAGTGGCGGAGGGTCTTGTGAAAATGTTTTCGCGTTATGGGTTCCCGAGGGAAATTTTGAGTGTCCGGGGCTCGAACTTCATATCGGAGCTAATGACGGAGGTTAACCGCCTTTTGTCATTGAGGCAGTTATTGACGACGCCTTACCATCCCATGTGTAATGGGCTTGTAGAGCGGTTCAATGGCACCCTCAAAAATATGATCAAGAAAATGTGCCAGGAGAGACCTACTGATTGGGATAGATATCTCACAGCTCTTTTGTTCGCTCACCGCGAAGTACCGCAAACGAGTCTTGGTCTCTCGCCCTTCGAGATGTATGGGAGAACCGTTAGAGCTCCACTTACAATACTCAAAGAGCTGTGGGCTAATAAGGAGATTGCATCAGATCTCAAGACAACCAATAATAGCCATCGCCGATAATATTGTGTCTTCACCGATAAGTCTTTCTAACACCTTGGAGATGGTTTGGGTTGAACTCCGTGTTCATTTCAGGAAACTGATTCTGGGCATATGCTACCGTTCTCCGTCTTCGTGTGCAACTTTCGTTGAAGATTTGCATGATGCTCTTAACATGATCTCAGTACGTTATCCAGGTGCGGCAATCCTTCTTGCTGGTGACTTCAATTATCCCAGCATCGTGTGGACTAATACTCGCCGTATCCTCGCCCCTTTTCTACCGAATGCAATTACTTTTTGCGAACCTGTTTGGATTTCAACCTTTCGTAGCTAGTTACCAAACCAACTCGAGTCACGCCATCATCTTCCAATATATTAGACCTTGTGTTAACCAACGCGCCGGATCTTATTCCTTCAATTTCCTACTTACCTGGTCTTAGTGATCACTCCTTGCTTCATTTTGATGTAAAAATTAAAATTCCTAATCGCCGGAGCATGTTCAAGTCTATTAGGGATTACAAACGGGCGGACTATGATGAAATTAATCGTGAAATGGCTCTTTTCTTAAACAGCTTTTTACCAGAATTTTCACAGCGTTCTGTCCACACTAACTGGGAATTGTTTAGGGACACTGTTGAACGTCTCACTAATACATTTGTGCCACTAAGACTTTTGCGGTGTAATAGACAATCACCATGGTTTAATGACATTTTAATAAGGCTATCCAATAAGAAAAAGCGTTTCTTTCGCTCGGCCAAATCATCGAATTCGCAACAACGATGGGACGGTTACCTTTCTGCAGCCGCTGAGTACAAATTAGCTCTGAAAAGTGCTAAGGACTCCTTCTTTAACAATACTTTGCCTGCTCTCTGATTAATAACCCTAGACAGTTTTGGAACACTGTGAACCAGAAAGATAGTTCGTCAATACTACTTACATCTTCTGACGGCGTTGCATATTCACCTAATGAATGCGCTAGTGTTCTTAATAGTGTTTTTGTTGCTGCATTTTCTGGCAATGTTTGCCTTACCAATCAGGAGTGTCCGGTCTTGGACGCTTTTCCAATGGATCCAATTCTTTTTGACACAACTGGCATCCTGAGAATAATTGAAAACCTTAAAATTTCTTCCTCCTGTGGCGTCGATAACATTAATTCGAAATTTCTTGTTAATGCAAAGATGTACAGTTCAATGATCCTTACCAAACTGTTTGACCAGTCTCTGGAAACAGGCTGTATTCCCAATGACTGGAAGGTTGGGAGGGTGATTCCGTTGCACAAGTCTGGCGATAAACATTGCCCTGATAACTTTCGCCCTGTGTTGCTCACCAGCATTCCATGTAAAATCATGGAACATGTCATCTACTCTCATCTTGCTACCTTTTTAGAATCCAATTGCTTTTTCAGTAATGCCCAACACGGCTTCCGTAAATCATTTTCATGCGAAACGCAACTCATATGCTTCACAAATGACTTGCATTGCATTCTAGATCGCGGATACCATGCTGATTCTATAGTTATGGATTTTTCTAAAGCATTTGACAAGGTTTCACATGAGCTTCTTTTTCTTAAACTAAACAGCCTTAACATCGATTCCACATTACTTGCATGTTTGCATTGTTTTCTTTCAAACCGAAGTCAGTTCGTAACAGCAAATAACGTCAATTCAGATTCCTCGCCTGTTGGCTCTGGTGTGCCTTAGGGGTTCGTTCTTGGGCCCCTCCTCTTTCTCATTTATATAAACGACTTACCAACTACTATATTGTCTTCCGTTTGTCTTTTTGCCGATGACTGTGTTATTTACCGCGAAATTAATGACGATAATGATACATCTGTTCTTCAGTCAGATATTAACAAGGTACTGGATTGGTGTAACCTGTGGAATATGAAGCTAAACATTACTAAATGCAAGCATTTGGCCATTTCTCGTCTTTCTACTACACACTCTACCTACTGCTATAATGGCATCACTCTTGAAACTGTGTCGTCTTATAAATATCTGGGTGTTCATGTCTCTTCTAACCTGTCTTGGAAACCTCATGTTGACTACATTATAAATAACGCTAACCGCATCCTTGGATACCTTCGCAGAAACTTTTCATGTGCACCAAGTTCATTAAAACTATTACTTTACAAAACTTTGGTCCGCTCTAAATTGGAATATGCTTCATCGGTGTGGAATCATGGGGTCGAATCTCTCATTTCTGACTTAGAATCAGTTCAAAACCGGGGTTGTCGTTTCATACTTTCCAACTATCATCGTACTAGTAGTGTAACTGCCATGAAAGCTAACCTTTCCCTCCCACTTCTTTCCCATCGCAGGTCAATAGCTTCATTATGTACTTTTCACAAAATTTATCATAATCCTTATCTTAAAGAGATGTTGTTAAAAAGACCATCGTATATTTCAGCACGCAGTGATCACCGCCACAAAGTTTGGATCCCTCCTTGTCGCACGAGATGTTTTCACGATTCATTCATACCCAGAACTTGCGTCAGCTGGAATCACCTTCCCCACGATATTGCTGAAATTACTGATACTGTTGCCTCTCGTAATGCTGTTACTAATTTTATATAAGTCTGTCTATATCTATGTTTTATTTTATTAGCTGCTGTTTTCTTTTGTGGTTTGTTTTGTGTAATGCTGCTTTCTGCTAGTGCTGTTATTGACATTAAACCAGTGTGTGCTTTAACTATATTCAAATTTTTTAGCTGCTGTCTTGTTTTTTGTACTTGTATGTTATTCCCACTCCCCTCTGTAAAGCCTAACGGCCCTGAGGGTAAATAAATGAAATGAAATGAAACATACACATACCTTCTTGAGTTGCGGGACAAGTTGGAACAAACATGCAGGCTTGCACATCAAAGCGTAGAAAGGGCGCGCGAACGCTATAAGTGCTACTATTACAAGAACGCCACTCACAGGAATCTGAATCCAGGCGACAAGGTTCTCATCTTGCTACCCAGGGATCATAATAAGTTACTGATGCAGTGGAAGGGCCCTTACCTTGTGACGCAGAAGAAAAATGACATGGATTATGAGTTACTGATAAATAACACCAAGAAGGTGTTCCATGCAAACATGTTGAAAAAGTACAAAGAAAGAGTTCTCGTTCAGTGTGCCCCCAAGGTAGCATGCTCGGTAGGAGCCGAGGAGACAGGTGATGTTGTCGAGATGCCCACATGCAGTGGGAAGAAAACTGTAGGTTGGGATAAGGTGTTAGTTAACCCCAATTTCAATGAAGACCGAAGGTCCCAGATAAAGGCCCTACTCCAAAGCAAAGAGGACGTGTTTTCAGATGTGCCGGGCAAAACGGATGTCATATGTTGCAGACTAGATCTCTCTACAGATAGACCAATCAGCGTGAAGCAATACCCACTACCTTTAGCAGTACAAGAATCAATAGAAAAGGAGGTGCGGGATATGTTGGAGCTTGGTGTGATTGAGAGGTCATGGTCAGCATACAATGCGACTCTTGTGGTTGTCAAAAAACCTGATGGTACTAACCGACTGTGTGTAGATTTTCGGCGGCTAAATGACATCATAGTACTCGATGCAGAACCCATACCAAAAGCGGACGTGGTGTTCTCTAAGGTGGCTCAAAAAAGGTTTTTTTCTAAATTTGACTTAGCTAAAGGGTATTGGCAAATACCGATGGAAGATTCTTCTAAAGAGAAGACTGCCGTTTCGTGCTCGGCGGGTTTATTCCAATTTAAATTCATGCCTTTTGGTTTGAAGACAGCATCTGCAATATTTACGAAGCTGATGAGGAAGGTTTTGGATGGGCTCCAAAATGTAGAACACTACATTGATGATATCCTAGTGGCAACAGATACGTGGGAAGAGCATGTAATTACGCTGGAAAAACTATTCGATAGAATTCAGCAAGCCAGGTTGACCATAAAACCGGCAAAACGTGAGGTGGGCTTTGAAGCCATTTCTTTTCTCGGACACAAGCTGGGGATGGGCCGCATCGCGACGAAAGACGACATCTTGGACAAAATACAGCAGGCTCAGACACCGACGACCAAGAAGGAGGTACAGTCGTTCCTGGGGTCAACGGGATACTACAGGGACTTTATTCCCGATTATGCCCACATAGCCGACCCGCTTGTCGAACTCACTAAGAAGGGGGCAAGCAATAGCTGACTTGGACTGCCGAACATGAAAATGCATTCGTGATGTTAAAAGGGTGTATGGCAAGACCGCCCGTTCTGCTTGCTCCGAATATGGATAAAGAGTTTGTGCTTCGCACTGATGCATCAGACCGAGCTTTGGGAGCCGTACTCTTGCAAGAAGAGAATCGCGTGCTACATCCGGTATTTTTTGCAAGCAAGAGATTATCGGCTAGTGAAGGCAACTACTCCACTGTTGAAAAGCAATGTTTGGCGGTTGTGTGGGCGGTAAAGAAATTCCACATTTATCTGTATGGGAGACATTTCAGGATTCAGACAGATCATCAGCCGCCTGAATACTTAACCAAGGCCAAATGAACAATAGTAAAGTTATGAGATGGAGATTGGCCTTGCAAGAATACTCATTTCAGGTAGAATATATTAAAGGCAGAGGTAACGTTGGTGCGGGCTTCATGAGTAGAGCCCACTGAACACCTCTAGGTATCTCTGGGATTTATCTTGTTGTTGTTGCTGTTGTCAGTGTTATGTGATTATACAAGGGAGTGTGTTGTGGACACGAACATGTTTATTAAGGACTCTGTGCGGACCGCGGCAGTGGTGTGTTAGTGTTCTGGAAACGCAATTTGGTGTGCTGTGTTAGTGGTGTGCGTTTGGTGTGTGCTGTACCTCTGCGGTGTAGTGTGTGCTGGGTGCAGAATCGCTCAGAAGATAGCCGATTGGCTGGATAGCTTGGAGATGAGGGTGACGTGAGCAGTTTTTCATGGAAAAACTCTTGAGAGTGGGGGCCCTTGTCACATATATTAAGGAGCCTAAATTAAACTTTAAAGGAAAAGGGTGTGAAGAAGACGCAAATTAACCGAAGAATAAAGAAGAGGAAGAAGAAGCATTCGTTGAGGTGGAGAGAGATGATTGGTGGAGAAGCATTCGGTGAGGTGGACAGAGATGATTGGTGGAGAAGAGAAGAAGACGACGACAAAACTTACGTGGACTAACACCGAGGCTATAAAAGGGCGAGTGAGAGCGAGGCACGGGGGGAACAGCAGAGAAGCGGAGGCTCCGGCGGGTCAGGGACACATCGGCTGGAAGAGAGCGACGCCGGCTACTGCTCCGGTGAGCTCGCGTTCTACGACATCGCATCGTGGACTCCCTGCCGTGCCTGAGCCCGTTTTCGGGAGTCACCAGAGGCCGCTACCACCTGCTACGGCAAGGGGTGTCTCCAGCGCTGTTGCCACCCATCCGGGTGGTGCCCCGACGCCAACAACACCGGCATCACCTCCACGGGCGCTTGGACCGGGAGCTTGTACGACACAGCCAGCGACGCTGCCAGCGACGCCAACCCAAGCACATCGAACACCGCCAGCGACGCCAGCCCAAGCACGCCGAACGCAGCCTCGACGCCGGCTACGGGATCCACACAACGCCGCAGCCACACCGAACCAACCGTGAGCACGAACGCCGACCGCGAATAGTAGAACACTAGTAGTAGACGCTAGTAGCAGTGTGCCCGGGTCGTGTGTATTTATAGTCTTTGTGCTTTGTTTTAGTTTTGTTAGTTTTGTGTTCTAGTGTGTGTGCCACGTAGGGTGTATTAAATGTGCGTTTGTGTGGGTACACCCGTCGCCTAGTCCATTCTTTTTCTGGTCCGAGTGTTCTCCGGAGAGATGCGTGACAGTGTGGCCGATTCCTGTCCCGAGGAAGCAGGAATATAGAGGCCTTCACCGATCATCCTGATGGTGAGGTGCCTCAGGGGGCTGTGTGCGATGCCTTACTGGCCCATGCAGGCAGTAACGAAAGGGGCTTTCACCAGTCGTGGCGATGTTTTCTGCCTCAGTAAGCCGTGTGCAGCCGCTGGCTGTCCCAGAGAATAAGATATGTAGAGGCTTTCGGCAGTTGTGGCAAGAGTTCCCGGCCACAGCAGGCCAAGTGCGGCCGCTACCAGGCCCGTGGAATCCGGAATAGAGAGGTTTTCACAGATTATGGCGAGAGATTCTGGCCAGAGCGGGCCATGTGCGGCCGCTTCTTGCCCCGTGGAAGCAGGGATATAGCGGTTCCACATAATGTGGGGAGAGTTCCGTTCTAAAGCGGGCTGTGAGTGGCCACTTCCTGGACCATGGAAGCAAAGATATAGAGGCTTTCACCAATTGTGGCGAGAGTTCCCTGTCATAGCGTGCTGTGTGCTCCCGATTCCTTGCCCGTGGAGGAAGGAATATAGAGCCTTTCACTGATTGTGATGAGAGTTCTCGGCCACACCAGTCCATGTGCAGCCGCTTCCTGTCGCATGGCAGCAGAGATATAGAGGCTTTCACCGAATTTGGTGAGCGTTCCCTATTCCAGCGAGCCCTGTGCGGCCGCCTCCTGTCCCGTGGAAGCAGGGATATGTGTGTTTTCGCCGATTGTTGCGAGAGCTCCCTGCCACCGCTAGCCGTCTGCAGCCGCGTCCTGGCCCGTGGAAGCAGGGATATATAGCGTTTCGCCGATTATGGCGAGAGTTATCTTCCACAGCGACTGTGTGCAACCGCTTCCTGTCCAGTGAAAGCAGGGATATGGAGGTTTTCACCGATTGTGGCGAGAGTTCCCTGCGACGTCAGGCTGTGTGCAACCGTTTCCTCTCCAGTGGAAACAGGGATATGGAGGGTTTATCCGACTGTGGCGCGAGTTGCCTGCCACAGCGGGTAGTGTGCGGCCGCTTCCTGGTCCATGGAAGCAGAGATATAGAGGCTTTAGCCGATTGCGACAAGGATTGCCTGCCAGCGCATGCCTTATGAGGCCGGTGCCTTCCATTTGTATGCTGGACTATAGAGGGTTTCACCGATCGTCGGGATGGAGAGCTGCCACAGGGGGCCATGTACCGGGCGTCACTGGCCAATGCGGGCAGTGATACAAGAGGCTTTCATCGGTCCTGACGACGTTCTCTGCCGCAGCTTGCCATGTGCGGCCTTTCCTGGCCCATGGAAGCAGGGACATGGAGCCTTTCACAGAGGGTGGCGGTAGTTTCCTGCCACAGCGGGCCGTGTGCAGCCGCTTCCTGTCCCGTAGGATCCGGAAAAATGAGGTTTTCACCGACTGTGGCGAGAGATTCCGGAAAGAGCGGGCCATGTGCGGCCGCTTCCTGTCCCGTGGAAGAAGCGATATAGAGGCTTTCACCGACTGTGCGGATAGTTCCCGGCTAAAGCGGGCTTAGTGTGGCCACTTCGTGGCCCATGGAAGCAGAGATATGGAGGTTTTCACCGATTGTGACGAGGGTTACCTGACATATATATAGCGTGCTGTGTGCGACCGGTTCCTGTCCCGTAGAAGCGGAAGCAGGAATATAGAGGCTTTTAACGATTGTGGCGAGAGTTCTCTGCAACAGCGGGGCGCGTGCGGCCGCTTTATGTCTTTTGGGAGCAGGGATTTAGAGGCTTTAACCAATTGTGGCGGGAGAACTCTGCCACAGCGGGCCGTGTGCGGCCGCTTCCTGCCCATGAAAGCAGGGATATAGAGGCTTTCATCGATTGTGGCGAAATTTGCCAGCCAAAGTAGGCTTTTTCCGGCTGGCGCCTGCCACATGCATGAAGGAATGTAGAGGCTTTCACCGATCATCCCGATGGTGAGCTGCCACAGAGGTCCGTTTGCGGCACCTTACTGGCCCATGAAACAAAAGGATGTAGATGTTATCACCGATTGTGGCGAGAGTTCCCTGCCACAGCGGGCCGTGCGCGGCCGCTACCTGGCCCATGAAACCAGGGAAATAAAGGCTTTCACCGAGTGTGGGGAGAGTTTCCTGCCACAGCAAGCCGTGTGCGTCCGCTTCCTTTCCCGTGGAAGCAGAATTACACAGGCTTTCAACGATTGAGGCGAAACTTCCCTGCCACAGCAGGTCGTGTGCTGCCTCTTCCTGTCCCTTGGAAGCAGGGACATAGAGCCTTTCACCAATTGTGGCGAGAGTTCCCGGCCACAGTGGGCCGGGTGCGGCAGCTTCCTGGCCCGTGGAAGCCGGGAAATAAAGGCTTTCATCGAGTGTGGCGAGAGTTCCCTACCGCAGCAGGCCGTGTGTGGTCGCTACTTATCCCGTGCAAGCAGGGTGATGGAGGCTTTCACCGATTGTCGCGAGGGTTGTCTGCAAAGTAGGCTGTATGCGGGCGGCGCCTGCCACCCGTATGCAGGAATATAGAGGCTTTTACCGAACATCCCCATGGTGAGTTGCCACATGAGGCTATGTGCGGCCCCTTAATGGCCCATGCAGGCAAGGATACAAGAGACTTTCACCGGTCGTGAAGAGGTTCCTACCACAGCAGGCAGTGTGCAGCCGCTTCCTAGCCCATGGAAGCAGGGATATAGAGGCTTTCATTGATTGTGGCGAAAGTTCCTGGCATCAGCAGGCCGTGTGTGGCCGCTACTTGTCCCGTGCAAGCAGAGTTATAGAGGCTTTCACCGAATGTCGCGAGGGTTGCCTGCCAAAGTAGGCTGTATACGCAGGCGGCGCCTGCCACACGCATGTAGGAATATAGATGCTTTCACCGAACATCCCCATGAAGAGTTGCCTCAGGAGGCCATATGGGGCCCCTTAATGGCCCATGCAGGCAAGGATACAAGAAACTTTCACCGGTCGTCAAGAGGTTCCCTACCACAGCGGGCCGTGTGCGGCCGCTTCCTGGATGAAGGAAGCAGCGATATAGACGCTTTCACCGATTATGGCCACAGTGCTTTCGCTGCCACAGTGAGCCGTGTGCGGCGCTTCATGGCCTGTGGTAGGAGGGATATAAAGGTTTTCACAGATTGTGGCGAGAGGTCCCTGCCACAGCGAGTTGTGTGCAACCGCTTCCTGTCCAGTGGAAGCACGGATATAGAGGCTTTCACCGATTGTGGCGAGTTTCCTGCCGCAGCAGGCCGTGTACGGCCGCTTCCTGGCCCATGGAAGCTGAGATATAGAGGCTTTCATCGATTCTGGCGAGAGTTTCCTGCCCCAGCTGGCCGTGTGCTGCCGCTTCCTGTTCCTTGGAACCAGGGTTATAGAGGCTTTCATCGATTATTGCGAGGGATTTGTGCCATAGCGGGCCGTGTTTGGCCGCTTCGTGGCACATGTAGGCAGAGGAAATTTGGTTCGTTTTTTTGGGCAAAGGAAAGGCGCAGTGTCTGTCTTACATGTCGGCGGTTACCTGATAAAGAAAGGAAGAGGTGCCGTAGAGGAGGGCTGCGGAATAATGTTGACCACCTTGGGAGTTTGACGTGCATTGACATCGCACAGCACACGGACTGTTTAGCGACTCCCCTCCACCGATACGCAGCTTCCGCGGTCTTGTTATAGCCCGGGAACTGCGGGTCAGTAGCGGAGCGCCCTATCCACTGAGCCACGGCGGCAGGCGGAGGCTTGCACCAGTTGTGGCTATGTTTCCCTGCCCCAGGGGCCGCGTGCGGCCGCTTCTTTGCAAATGGCGGCATGAATATTAAAATGAAAGTTGTTTTGTTGACCGGGTTTCAAACAAACACGGGGTTTACGAACTATGCCTTGCGGCTGGCAAACGCCTTCGTGATAAATTGAATTCTGTATCCGACCCCTTATGTCCACCTACGGAAACAGGAAGACGATCCCCATGAGGTTATCCTTCACAGAAATATATTAAGCCTGGCTTGGACCTCCCAATCACTACTTCAAATAGCCTTTTTATGGCCCTGGAGGTCGTGAATACTTTCCGGGAGCTCCGGGAGGCGCACCTTACAAGACAGTACATGCGCTTGTCGCAAACGGAGTCAGTTCGCACTCTTCTTGCTCGACTCCATAGCCAACAAATCACTTTCATGGAAGAAAGGTTTCGCATCCCAGAACTGTGGAGACGCGCCCTACTTGTGTGACCTTTTCCAGCCAACAGGTCACATGAAGATTATAATTGTCGCCGCTTGGCAAGAGCGGAAGGCGCTAGACCGACATTGTGGTAACAGAACAGGTGTATACTACGTGGACGCCTCCGGCTTTTATGACGGGGGATGGTACACGGCCGCAGTAGTTCACAACGGAAACACAGTTAACGGCCGCACCTTGAGAGCCCGCATGCAACACACTCTTAAGAGGTCGCCATCGCTCTCGCGGCCTCACATTCTGATTCAACATACATAATTACAGACTGGCGAGGGGCCTTTCCGAACGTCGAAAAAGGCTGCCCTCCCTTACTACCCAATCAGATCTACATAAATCGCATACGGGACCACGCACCCCGTTACCTTATATGGATCCCTGCTCACTGGTATTGGCAGCAAATGATGCACCAGAAGCAGCCAACCGCGCGCTCTCTCACTGAGCTGTTTTCTCCTCCCCACCCGATCAAGAACCCGACCTTAAACTTGTCTATATCCTCAAAGATATTACAGCATAATATTAAAATAGTCACCGCCTTTACCCCCACCTATTTAAAGGCCTCAAGAAGGCGGATGAGCGGCTCCTCCTCCGTTTTCTCACCAATACATTGCTGTGCCCTGCAGCCCTAAAACATATTGACCCTTCCTTTAGAGGCAGCAGCCCGCACTGTAGAGTGGTGTTTCGGAATCCTATCACATGGTGTGGGCCTGCCCCTCAAACTCCACCATTCCCCCTGTAGTATGTCGTTTCTGCTGAAGGAGGAATCCCAACATAAAAACGTAACAGATGTTTATTCGATTTTCGATGGCAGCGGACGAGCATACCGACGCTACGCTCGTCTCGGTAGCGGAAGGTAGGAAGCGCTCGTCCCAAGGAAACAGCCTGTTTTTGTAGCCACCATCTGTGACGCATGCCTCGGTTGACGCTGCGATGGTTCTATGTTTTATCGGGACCGCAATCCAGCGCAGAGCCGTGTTAGGTTGGGCCGGGTGATAAAAAGGCAGAGGTTGCGCGGAAATATTCGCAGAGCTTCTCGCCACTTCACCCCCCCCCCTCAAGCAGTGAAGAGCCCTAAGGGTTTGTAAAAATGAGTGCAGCGTACCCGACGTTTATAGCGTGTAGTGACAGATGCAGGCTGCCATGTCGGGGGTCGTGGATGGACGCCTGTGGCTGCACTGTTATTTCCTGTTTCGGCGGAGTCGATGTAGGCTGCATTCATCAGTCGATAGAGACGCGGACGTCGCTCCCTTTGACGCGCAGGGTGAAGGTTTCGTCGTCGCGACGGAGAACTGGGTAGGATCCCTTGTAAGGTGGCTGGAAAGGACTGTGGACGGTGTCATCGCGGAGAAAACTGCACGTGCACGTTGCCAGATCCTTGAAGACGAAACGGGCAGTCCTGCAGTGGTGAGCTACAGGTGACGGGCGGAGGGCTGCGATGGTGCGTCGTAGCCTGGCGACGAAATCGGTAGGATCTGACGTCGTGGTGGTGGATGGCGGTGCAGCAAGAATTTCGCTTGGTAGACGGTTTGGTTTCCCGTAGACGAGCTCTGCGGGTGTAACCTGAAATTTCGGCTTATAGGTGGCCCGAAGACCTAGGGCGACGGTTGGGATGGCTTCGAGCCATGTTGAGCCCGGGTGGCACATGATGGATGCTTTTAACTGACGGTGGAAACGCTTGACCATCCTGTTGGCGCAGGGGTGGTAGTTGGTCATCGAGCGCTCAAACCCGAAGGTTCTGCCCGAGGAGCCTGAAAATTGAGCGATTTGAACTGTCGTCCCTGGTCGGTGGTGACTCGGCGAGGAGTCCCGAAGCGAGCAATCCGGCCGGCGAAGAAGGCCGAGGCGTGTTCTTCCGAGGTGATTCCCTCGATGGGCCATGCCTCAGTCCATCGAGTATACCTATCGATGGCGGTGAGGCATTAGCGATAGGGTCCAGCTGAGAGTAAGATCCCTATGCTATTGAGGTGGACGTGAAACCGTCCAGAGGGCTTGGGGAATGCTCCGAGCTGTTAAGTGACATGCCTGGTGACATTAGCGCGCTGGCATGGAATGCAGGAGCGCGCCCAGGTGCGGCAATCCCCCTGCTTGAAGCTTGTAGAGGGTGTATGCCGGGATGGCTGAGATTACGCAGCTGGTTGAAGAGGCCACTGCGATGGGAAAGGGGCACGTAAGCCAGCTTCGTGTTGGTGACATGTCGCAGTAGATAGTCGTTGTCGGTCCAGGTAGGTGGATTTGTAGCTGTAGTGAGGACCCGCCCTTAAGAAGTTCTTGCAGTTCGACGTCCGTAGTCTGAGCCTCGGCGAGAACGTCAGCTGTTAGCTGCGACAAGCCGATAGCTGCCACACGTGAAAGCGCGTCGGCGACCACGTTGTCCTTCCCGCTGACAAGTTGGATGTCGGTGGTAAACTGGGCAATGAACGAGAGCTGGTTATGCTGAACCGGCGGGTGTTTGTCGTTAAGTTGAGAGAAAGTATAGGTCAGAGGTTTATGGTCTGTGTGGATAGTGCAGTACTCTCCTTCGAGAATGTGGCGAAAGTGTTGAACTGCTTCGTATATCGCCAGAAGTTCTCTGTAGTAAGCTGGCGAACTCGATGAAGCTGGGGTCGTGGTTTCGTTGGTGGGACTGGCCATCGTTTTCTGAGCTGATAGTTTCTTGGAGAACGCCAAGGGATGCCAGGTGTCCTCAGCGCGTTGCATAAGGGCGGCGCTGACGGCGAAGTTAGTGGCGTCAGTGAAGAGCCCCAAGGGAGCGTCTGGCACGGGATCAGAGAGAAGTGTGGCGTTGCAGAGAGCAGCTTTGCATTCTTCCAAAAGTTGCGTTAAATCAGGTGTCCAAGTGACGGGTTGTTTTCCTCGTAGTCCAGCCAAGGCATCATGGAGGGGAGCCTGATTGTCGGCTGCTTGTGGCAAGAAACGCCTGTAAAACTTCAGCATGCCGAGGAAACGGCGAAGGTCTTTAGAGGTGTTGGGTTAGGGGTAATTTTGGTAATTTTGCAGGTCTGAGATGCGTTGAGGCAAAGGTCGAGATCCTTCTGATGAAAATTCGTGGCCGAGAAATTTGACGACTGAGGCGCCGAGCGTGCTCTTTCGGTCATTGACAAGTAGGCCGTGGTCATCGAGTTGTTGGAAAAGACGACGAAGGTGTGTGTGGTGTTCGTCGGCGTTACGGGAAAAGACCAATATGTCCTCAAGATAGACGAAGCAGAAGTCGAGGCCGCTGACGACTTCATCCATCAAACGTAGAAAGGTTTGTCCAGCGTTCCTCAGGCCAAAGCTCATGAAGGGAAACTCGAACATTTCGAAAGGGGCAATGATCCAGTTTTCGGGACGTCTTCCGGATTGACGGGTATCTGCGTGTATGCCTACACCAAGCCTAGCACGGAGAAAACGTGGCAGAAATAAATGCGATGGGCGAAGTCCTGTATGTGGTGAAGGGGATACCTCTCCGGAATGGTGCGGGCTTTGAGGGCACGGTAGTCCACACAGGGCCGCCAGCCTTCGGTCTCCTTTTGGACGACGTGAAGAGGCGAGGCCCATGGGCCGTCGGAGCAGCGGGCGATTTCCTCACGGAGCATGGCTTCGAACTCTGCTTTGGCTATGCGCATGCAGTGCAAGGCGTGACAGAAGCAGCAGAAAACCATAGGGCCTGGGGTGGTCCGAATTTAGTGCACAATGTTGTGCGGCACATTTCGTGGTGACCCGCTAGGACGCGTGAAACCGGGAAATTCGGCGAGGTTGGCGTGGTACGGCGAATGATTTTCAACACCGAGTGCTTTGATGCTTGGCTGGTTTGTAGTCGTTCGCTGTCCTGGCGAAGAATGTTCCGTTGTCGGGTCGATTAAACGGTTGTGGCGGCAGTCCGGAAGGAGGTTTTAGTGCGCCAAATAGTCTGAGCCGATGATTAGCTCGATGACGTCGGCGATGACAAAATTCCAATGAAGTCCACGGCGTAGGTTTTTAAACTGTACGCGCAGGCGGAGCGAGCCGTAAGTCTTGATTGTGCACCGGTTTGCCGCGCTGAGCTCCAAAGACGTAGGAGGACGGGTACCTTGAACATGGACTCCTGGGTAGCAGCAGATGTCGGAACCGCTCTCGACAAGGAACCGCTGCTTTGTAATTTGGTCGGTGACGAAGATGCGACGGCCGCCAGGTTGGCAGCTCACGGTCGTGTCTACGAGCTTCCGTTCGCGTTTCCTTTATGCCCAGCGGATCTGGGTGGGCAAGATTGTCGTGATCTGACCCCGAAGCGTCGATTGCAGTAGCACCGGTCGTCGTCAGCAGGCAGCTGCGACGGGCTGGTGTTACGGTCATTGCTTTGTGAGCGGAGCGTCGGCAAATGTTGATCCAGGCGTCGTTGAATGGAGCTGAGCTGTCGAGTGATGTCGTCGATACGGCGCGCAAGCTATGTGGTACTCAGCGGTGTGGTGACAGCCTGAACGGTGGGCGACAACTGCGGCAAAGAGATCTCGATGACACGATCAGCGACACCGGCAAGTTGGTCGAGAAGTAGTGTAAGCTGAGCCTGCAGAATTGCCTGGACGTGCGGTTGAAGTCGTTGATGCCAAAGTGCTCGCAGAAAGGAATCCTGGACTTCCATGTTGCCCGCGAGAGCACGCATGTGGCGGAAGAGTTGCGGAGGCTTGCACTCGGCAAGTTCTCCGGACTGTAGTTGTCGCACCTTTTGGTCTTCCGAGAGTGACAGGCGGCGGATTAGTTCGGTATTGAGGTGTTCGTAAAGGTTGGCCGTTGGTGGGCGGGCAAGGATATCCCGGATCTCGTTGGAGTGGCGGGCATCGAGGTGGGCGACGACATAATCGTAGCGGGTCCGGTTTTGCGTGATGTGCCCTAGGCAGAACTGGGCCTCGACTTGGGAGAACCATACCACGGGCGAGTCGGCCCGAAACGGCGGAAGCTTGACAGCGACACGCAAGACGCCGTGCGCGATTCCGTTTGCCGAGGTTCTGACGTCCTCGGCAGAGCCTGCAGGATGCTGCTGTATGGAATTATAGAGTTGGTCGTGCCGTTCCTGAAGCTGTTGCTCTTGCTTGTCCATGGCGATGCGTTATTGTCCGTTATCCGGGTCACCAGATGTGGGGGGTCGTTTCTGCTGAACGATGAACCCTATCATAAAAACGTAACAGATGTTTCTTCGATTGCGGATGGCAGCGGTCGAGCATATCGACGCTACGCTAGTCTCGGTAGCGGAAGGTAGAAAGCGCTCTTCCCAGCTGAGCAGCCTGTTTTTATAGCCACCGTCGGTGACGCATGCCTTGCGTGACGCAGCGGTGGCGCTGTGTTTTATCGGGAACGCAGTCCAGCGTGTGGCCGTGTTACGCTGGGCCGGATGATAACAAGGCGGAGGCTGCGCGGAAATATGCGCCGAGTGTGTCGCCGCACCACCCTCCCCAGCCCAACCCGGAAGGTATGGGAGGCGACCCTGCTCGGCTGCCACGACTTACAGGCCCAACAAGCCTTCTTCGGTCGAGGCCGTGTAGCGGCTACCGCAACTGGGATCGCAAACTTGGGACCTCCGCCTATTGTTTCTAAATAACGGTCCCTTACTTGCAGATCCAAGCATACCTCCTGTCCCTTGTGTAGGCAATAAATATTTTCACCCCCCCCCTACCTCCCGGCGTTGGTAGCTGGCGTTCATAGCAAACGAGTTCTGACGCAAAGCACCAGCAAAGTCAGCAGAGCTTCCATGAAGACGCGCGTTGTAACGATGATAGCTGGACCAGTAGCCCTCGCAGAAGATGACAGGGCAAGCAGAGAGTAATCATTAGAATGATGTTCTCAGTGCTAATGATGCTCCTTCGAGCCAAAATGAAACGTTGATGCTCCAGACAGAGTGGGGCTGTGCGTTTGTGTCTGGTAGAGTTTTTAAAAATGAACCGGTAGCAGGGCATGTCAATGGTACATCTTGAAGTCCTGCTGGCTGCACCTGCACCAAGTATAGTATTTAAGCACGGATGCAAGATCAGCTTGGGTACGCATTGCGTTCACCTGAACTTTGCGGCGCCTATCTGCAGGTGCGCGTACTCAGCAGGCGTCAAGGTGATCGACAGCAGGGACGAGGAGGGCTGCGCACGTTTCTTCGATACGCATCTTGTGGCGGGCCAGCTTCCCTTCAGAAATGCCTTCACTCATTTGCCGGTGAGTTGCCCGGCCATTCGGCTCCTTTTCACCGATGCAGCTGAATTGGCGATGCTTGACCAAGCGGTCTCTTTATGAAGAGCTTGAATAACTTGAAGGAATAGTAACTCATTGCACAGAATTAACTTCACGTTCACCGTAATGACCAATGGAGGCTATCTTAGAAAATGGCACCGAACATTGCAGTCATTCTATGCGAGAAAGAAACACAGAAAAGGTATATCTCTAGTCTATTTATTCACTGGTTATAGTGAGTCGCAAGCACAGCTCTGGTCAAAGACCGCCAATACGTAATATTTTCTTGTCTCATGTTGTGCTGAAAGATCCATTTTTCAAGCACTTCTCTCGAAAGAAGCTGAGGACAACGAGGAGGCACAACTTTATATTTAAAAGAAAAAAAGGTCCTAAATGATGGGCTCCTACTAGTCCAATAGTCCACGGGCCTGGGCCTCACAGAGATTCATGTCCACTAGCCTTGTTTGTCCAAATCGATGAGCAGCTCGCAGAGTGGCATTCGATGAGGAGGATGGTGGGTTGGGTATGGAGGGAACTGCTATGGCTGGGGGGCATTCCGACAGGTAGTGCATAAGGGTGGCCTTGGCCGCCCCACATGTGGAGCAGATTGGGAGGGACAGTGTATGCTGATAGCGATGAAGGAAGTAAGGATAGGAGTATCTGCAGCTGCCGCCAGACCGCACTGCATTTTGAATCTAGTGAATGGTGACGTGGTGGGATTGGGAAGCGGCTGCTTTTGTAATGTGTCGTTGTATGTTACCAGAGCTCGCGAGATTTCAAGCGTGGGTTTGGGTGCCCGATCTTCCGTGACCTCTACGGATAGTTCCCGAGGCAGCACATGAACGAGCTGGTTACCGAGGACCGAGGCATGCCCAGGAACCCACGTGAGTGCAGCCAAACACCGGGCTAGGGGAAAGCTTGAACACATTTGATGACCGCTAATTGCCTGGCGGTACTGCGGATTTGATCCCGTACGTTCCGTGTGCGAG
This sequence comes from Amblyomma americanum, assembly GCF_052857255.1. Classification (NCBI taxonomy): domain Eukaryota; kingdom Metazoa; phylum Arthropoda; class Arachnida; order Ixodida; family Ixodidae; genus Amblyomma; species Amblyomma americanum. The sequence continues at coordinate 7,146,818 of NC_135499.1, forward strand.
GCTGGGGCTCAAGCCACTAGTTCATCGTTGCTTTTACTTACTGCAAAAGTCACAGACGAACGTGGCTCAAATGTACTCACGTGCATCGAACCAATCATTGAAATGTGGGAAGTGCGACTTAGAATTGAATGCGTGCACTGAATTTCATTTCCATCCGCATTATCGCCTAACCTATGAGGTGCCTATTTCTGCTGGAGGCTCTCGGCGCTCTAAAGGAACGGTGGTGACAAGCATTAAAACAGACCAATGCGTAAAACACAACCTTTTACAGCCTCGCCCATGCCACAACATTCAAAAAATAATTTGTCTCCATACTTCCCTGAACTGTTACGATATTTCCGGCAACATCGCTTCTGTAACATATCTTAAATAATTGAAAACTTCCATCGAAAACCATTTTTGCCATAACAGCCGCACTCTCCGCCCACACCTCATGAACAGGCCTCAGATGGGGCCTTTGAGGACCTAATAAAAAAACAGCTCTAAGATACGCCATCAGGTTTCGCGGCGTAGTGAGGAAAGCTTAAACGCACAAAAAGACTGGGGCTTCACATAGGCAGGAGAGAGCAAGAACTCAACGCATGCGTCAGCCATTTCCTTATCCAATAGATTATCTGATGCTGTACTGAAGTAGTCAGCTGCGTTCGTGCGAACCGTACGTGCTTTCATTATTTCACGCACGTGAGATTTTAAAGAATGTGTCTTCAAATGTGCACTCGCTGAACAACGGCTTCGCGTTTTACTGGGACACTCATGGCAGTGATCCTATAGGTGACTGTTTCCGTTTGTGCCAAAGTAAGCTTTTCTTTTGCTAGTAGTCTTTAATTAGGTACCTGCTTGTCTGCCCTATATGTCCTGATCAATGCAATGCGACAGACCACCTTTTTTGTGCGCTGCAGAAACTTATTCCCATGTTTCATTTTACACTCCTTGAGCGGCGAGGATTCATCCTAGCAAATTTCGGCGGAGTGTTTAGGACAGAGAAATCCAGTCTCAAATTCACCCTATTGAAAACCCTTTTCCACTTGCGTGAAAAAAAACGTTCAAGTAAGCTATAAGCGCCAACGATGCAATGCTCGGGAAGTCTCTTTCAACATTTTTCAATAAACAAATACTTCCTTGATATAACGAGTCGAAGCAAGGCAAACAGCTGGCTTGCTTCCTATCTGATGTAGAAGGGTATCGATAGGGGATATGGTTTTTACATGGCGCTGGTGAAGCACATGTTCAGTTTTGCCGTTTTGACAAGCTTAGTACGGTAGGACGAATACTACACAAGTGTGGTTTCTTAGCCCTAGAGTGGTAATAACAGCTCACGTCAGTTATGCACGATATTAATATTACAATCAAATGCTGCAATCTGTTGCCAGTCGATGTCTCGTGGGTGAACTCGAGCAGATGAAAACACTTGTTAAAAAAGTGGCATGATGGTTATCCCATTGTAACATGAGATTCAGCGAGAGACAGCTGTTAAGATATTAGGGTATTACGGTATGTTGCTGTATAGAATATGAGAGCGGTTTCATATCTGTACAGTACTAGAGCGCTCTTTTCAGTTTTCCACACAAACTGGTTTTTCGAATACACGTACCCGTTTTGTTCCTTTTTTAGGCATAGTAGCAGCGCAAAAAAAACACACACAAGAGAAGAATAGACACCGACAGACGCGTACAGACGCAGCACTAACAACTGATTTTATTCCAAGCCATCAAGTGGAATATATAGGCCGCATATCGCATGCGCGCTAAGAGAAAGAAAGAAGGCATGTCATCACAACATCCAGATCGTTCATCTTATCTTGTAGCAGAAAAAAGTGCACGTCCCGAACTATACAGCAGGATTGACGTATCGCTAATACAATCACTGGCCTTTTTCTTTATATGGAAGGCTTCCGGAAGCTCACGTGCGGTCTGGTATTTACCTTTGTCTGGGACCATAGTACTTTCAAAATGAGGCGGACACTTTCAAGAACTGCAGTGCTGAACTAAGCGCACGTCCTCACTGTTCTGTAAATTTAGTTGGTGCTCCCTGAGTCGATCGTTCTGGCATCTGCCTGTTTGGCCTGCATAGGCTTTCCCGCAAGACAACGGTATCTCGTAAACCCCTCCTGTTTGGCAACGCACGCATGGCCTGGCATGCTTTTTCCGCAACTTTTTTTTTGCGGATTCCTTGCCAGAGATACAAGGGCATAGCTTAGATAGTTTTTCCGGAGCGGAAAAGACGAGAGGCACCCAAACCTGCCCGCAACCTTCTTCAGGTTGTGCGAAATTTTATGCAGGTAGGGGACAACTTCCGGTGGCACGCTCCTTTCACCTTCCCTCGTCTTCAGGCTCTTCGTGTGCTTCTTTACTTTTTTAAGGAGGGTCTCGGCAACCGCCGTCACGACCGACTGAGGGTACCCAGACGCTACTAATCTTTCCAATTGACCATTAAAGCTGCTTGCCATTTCTTATTTGCACGATTTCTCCAGTGCTGATTATAGGCAGAGGTTTACAATGCTGCGTTTTACGACCTTTGAATGGGCGAAAACATACGGTAGGAGCTATTTTTGTACATGTGGAGCATATGCCCAACGCAAGCGTTCTTCACCAAACTTGACACGTATGCCTACAAACTGAAAGGCCTTTTGCTTCGGTAGCTGGCAGGTGAACATCAGTCCCTTCCCATGCTTTTTGAAAGCGTCCAAAATGTTATTAACTCTAGAGCAGTAGTGTAAAGGTATCTGCTTGTCCAAAATGATCAAAACATTGTCAACGTGTCGGTACGCTTTCGTGACTTCGTCCAGCCTAAAAACGGAAGATAAAATCTGGTCAATGCTGGCTAAAAATATATCGCTTAAAATGGGCGCAACGCATGACCCAATGCAACTTCCTTTGGTCTGGAAGTAGGGCTTGTCATTAAATGTGATAAAAGTACTTTGGAGATAAAATTCTGAAAGCATCAAAAAAATTTCAACAGACATGCTAGCTGACTCCTGAAAAGGGACGACACCACTCATGTCAATGCATTGCTTCAGTGCTGTGAACAGCTCTTGGTGAGGTACTGAATAATACAGATATTCTACATCCACAGAAAACGCGTAGCTGATGCTCGGTTCAGAGTTTAGAAACTTGATTATTTTCTTAGAATTTTTTTTAAGGAAAGGGTCCGCTATAGTCAATTATTTTAACGATTTTTGAAGATACTGGTTCACCAGCAACTGCCAAGTCCCCTTTTCACTGAATATGGCGCGGAAAGCAACTTCAGGCTTGTGTGTCTTGGCACTAAAAAACAATTTCAATGTATTACCTTCACAGTTGGATATCTTGCTACTCAAAAAAAATTTCCCCACATCCTTCCATAAGTTTGCAACTTTTTGTTTTGCGATAGTGGAGCGGCCATTTTAGCGGTGAAATTTTTTTTCACTGCCTGATGTGCCTCCTCGTTAATAATGCCCTGCAGAAGAACCACAAATCCTCCTTCTTTGTCGGCCTGTACAAGTGATAAATCATTCTATTTAAAGTGTGCGACCACCTTCTGCAAAGTCGTTGCACATTGCTTATTTTTAGATACAACAGCAGCTTTCTTCAGGCAGTTCGGCCCTTAAAGCAGGCATCTCTCACTCTGTTCTGTCGGTGCTTTGCTATACGGCGATTCAGTGCAGCCAGGTCTTGATTAGGTACCGATGGTGCTAGTCCATACTTGGGTTTCTTGTTGAGGAGTCCGCTTATGTCCTGGGGCAGGTCAACATCTCCCAGTACTTTAAAGCTTCCACTAGCTGGTTTCTTCCTTGTCTTCTCCAGACCTTGGAGAGCTTGTCTTAAGTAATACGCCCACCACATCGTAGTTGGTTGACCAATGAGACGTCTGATGTAGCGCAGCATGGTTTCAGCCAGCCACTGCGGATACTGGGTGCAGCAAGTAACTGACAGCCAGTCCTGGTAAATGTGCCTTTGCCGCCATAGCTCCGATCGCAGAATTTTGTCAACGCGCTATACATGTCCCCACGAAGGGGAAACAGGGCCCAAAAAGGCACTCACTTCTTCGGGAATCCGGCCTTTCGTCAGAGAGACGGCGATGTACCTTGATCGAGAAATGGTGTAGGCAATGGTGACGGTTAAAGCATTGACAGAAGGAAATTGCGGGTTAACACAGAAAGAAGTGCCCAATGTAGAAGTATGGTTCAGTAAAATGAGCTCTTGGGCAAGTCGGTTACTTGTCTTAGACGTAGTAGCAACGCAAAAACACACACACAAGAGAAGAATTGACACCGAGAGACACGCACAGACGCTGCACTTACAACTGATTTTATTCCAAGTTATCAAAGAGGAATATATAGGCTACTCTACAGACTGCGACATATTACTAGCGTTAAAATACAAAGGAAAAAGAGCAGAAACACACAGGACAGACGCTAGAGCGTGATTAAAGAACTAAGTTGGGCTAGTTGGTGCTTTTGGTCCACAGACTGAGACATATTACTAGTGTTAAAATACAAAGGACAAAGAGCAGAAACACACGGGACAGACGTAGGACAGACGCTAATAGGCTGCGTCTCGCAAGCGCGTTAAGACATTGAAAGAAGGCGTGCCATCACAACATCCTGATCATACATCTTATCTTGTAGCAGAAAAAAGTTCACGTTCCAAACTATACAGCAGAATTGACGTATCACTACTACAATCCCTGCCCCTTTTCTTTATATGGAAGGCTTACAAACGCTCACGTGCGGTCTGCCTCGGACCATAGTACTTTCAAAATGAGGCGAACGCTCGCAAGAACTGCTGTGCTGAACTAAGAGAGTGACCGCAGATGGGGAGTCCTCCAGAGCACCTAAGGTTTCCCCGAAAAAGCTAATGGCGCCTTTTGATGAAAGGAGAATAATAGAGAGAGGCGGGCTAGTTAGTGAATAGAAGTAGAATGCATCATGAAACCGCGCAAAAAAGACAGGCTGAAAAAAACTACCGTTGGCCTTGTGCGACAGGCACAACCTGACAAATCTTGGGAAAAGAGTCAAAAGAGAGAAAAGTGGAGCACTGAGCATTTTCTTTTTCTCGAAATCCCATAAAGAAGGTATTCACTTGCGACCAATTGTTTCTGAGCGCGATACGTGGCAGGGGGCTTTCTCCAAGTTTCTGCATAAATATTTGCGTATACTCCGAATAGTGGACTCGTTAGTGATAAAGAATTCTGAAGAGGTTTTCGCATTTCTTCGTGACCACGAAAGCTCGAATCCATTTTTGTTTCCTTTTTCAATAGACGTAACCGACCTGTTTTATTCCATACCTCAGGACAAACTGTTTCGCGCTCTTAAAGATAAAATTGATGACTATGGCCCTGTGTCGAGTTCCTTTGGGAACCGTGCTCATCATTGACCATCCGTTATCCAGAGTAGCTGTGGACGTTATTGGAACCATAACTTTCGTTCAATAAAGGAAATCGTAACATACTCACAAAAGTGGATATAACAACAAGGCTTCTGGGAGGAGCGATTTTGAAGACAATTAATACGTGCAGGTGGCAGAAGCATTACTTGAGATGTTCTGGCGTTATTAGGTGTTAAATTAGATCCTTAGTGATTGTGAATGCAACTTTACGTCTGAAGTTATGAAAGATCGATCGCCTGCTGGCTGTTAAGCACTTATTCGTTTCACCGTATCACCCCATGGCGAATGGTCTGGTAGAATGGTTCAATGGTACTTATCAAGTCCATGCTGAGGAAGCCGTGCCAAGAAAAGCCAATGGACTGGGATATGCGTTGGCCCGCTCTCATGTTCGCCTAACTTGAAGTTCCCCAGGAGAGCCTTGGTTTTTCCCTTTTTGAATTGTTGTATGGACGAAGAGTGCGTGGTCCCTTGGCAATCATCAAAGAGATTTGGAGCAACAAACAGTTGGAAGAGGATTTAAAGACTACGTACAGCTACGTGCTTGAGTTGAGATAAAGACTCCAAGAGACTTGCAAAATCGCGTGTAAGAAGCTAGAGCAAGCTAAGGAGAGATATAAGAAGATATATGACAAAATGGGGCAAAAGCGCGGTCACTGAAGCCTGGCGACAAGGTGTTAATACTGCTTCCTACTGAACACATCCAGCTGTTGAAGCAGTGGAAGGGGCCGTTTTTAGTAACACAATGAAAGAATCACGTATACTATGAGCTCCTGGTTAACAACCAGAAGGGTCTTACAAGAACGCCATCGCGAAGGCAGAGAGAAGGCAAAGCGCGTCTAAAGGGCTGAGGGAGCGGGGCGCATGCATTTTGAAGGAAGTCAAGTACGGCTGGGATATCCGGGTCAGTGCGCTGTTAGTCGGCGAAGGCGGTTGGACTGAGGGCATTCACAAAGACGTCATCGTCAACAGTGGCTTCCTGGGGTCGGTACACGGCAGCACGGAAAAGGCAGCCAGCGTCTAAATGTTTGCGGCTGGACTTCTACGTACGTCTCAGTAATATATTTCGGAAGGCATACGCTCCATCATGCGACGCGTGTTGAGGGATCCCGGAGGCTGGCTTGCCAAAAAAGCGCGTGATGGTCTTTCATGACTTTGAAATGTCTCCCGTGCAGGTGCGAACAAAGCTTCAAAATTTTCTATACAATGGCGAAACAATCTTTTTCTGTTGCAGAATAGTTGGTCTCCGTCTTGGACAAAGCCAGATTAGCATAGATGTTCACACTCTGATGTCCCTTCTCGCCTGAACCCGAATAGCGCCCGAACTAAAATTGCAGGCATCGGTGTAAAACTCTGTGTCGGAATTTTTGTCAAAGTGCGCCAGGATGATTGGTGTCTGAAGTCGACGTTGGAGTTCCTGAAATGCTTGCTCTTACAAAGTCCCCAACATCAGCCTTCGTCAAGCGGGTAAGGGGTGCGGCATTTTCCGCGAAAGTTTTGACCAACCTGTGGTAATATGCACATAAGCCAAGGATGCGGCGAACTTCTTTCAGGTAACGCAGCGCTAGGAAATCCGCAATCCTAACTGCTTTCTCTGGATACTGAATGATCTCATCCTGGTTCTCTACGTGGACTAGAAACTTCTGCTCCTCGTAAGAAAAGCGACATTTTCGGCTTTAAGTGTAGGGCCAGAGGACTTTATAGCCAGCAGGATAGCGCCGAGGCGACGAAGGTGCTCTTTGAAATTTGGGGCGAATAAAGTTACGTCGTCCAGGTATACAAGAAAAGTGTGCCAGTTCAGATCGGCAAGAACTGTGTCCACGAGCCGTCAAAAAGTGGCTGGTCCGGAACAAGGACTGAAAGGCATGACATAGAACTTGCATAATCCGTCTGGTGTGCTGAAAGCTATCTTCTCGCGGTCCCTCTCGTCGACCTCGATTTGCCACTACCCCGACTTCAGGACCAAGAAAAGATATAATTGGCCTCGCTGAGGTGATCCAAGGCCTCGTCTATTCTTGGCAGAGGATAAACATCTTATTTTGTGGCGTCGTTCAGTCCATGGTAGTCGAGAAAAAACCCCGAAGTCCCATTTGTTTTCATTACAAGGGCAGCAAAGGCAGTCCACGCGCTGCGAGATGGGCGTTTGACATCGTTATTAAGCATTTCCTAGAAGCCTGCGCTTTCCTGAGGGAAAACGCGATAGGATGACTAACAAAGGGTACGGACTGTGTCGTCAGTAATAATTCGGTGCTTTGCAAGACGTATGCGTCCGACGCGTGCGGCGACGCAAAGGAGCTGCGGTACCGGTTGAGCAGGTCCGGAGTTCTGGACGATGGTGAAGGATGTCCGGATTCATTTCGCAGTTAAGGTAAGTAGGGGCGTCGAATTCGGTTGGCGGCACGTAGGTTAAACTATGCGCGCACTAAGTTTCTTTGATAGCTTCAAGATACGCCTCAGTCGTCCCCTCATTCAAACGTTGGTGTTGTTTGATTGCTGAAGTTGGAAAACAAGACATGAACCTTCAATGCCGACAGTGCTGGAAAGGGCAACGAATATTTCTGCGGAGGGCTATATACATAAATAAACACACGTAGGCTATTTACATACGTAACAGCCTACGTGACATATTTCGTCCTATTTACGCAGCCTGTTTACACACGTAAATATACGCAGGCTATTTACATACGTAATAGCGTTCGTGATTTCTTTCGTGCTATTTGCGCAGGCGATTTGCATACGTAAACAACCTGCGTGATATATGCTGGAGGTCGCTCGTAGTGCGGGTTTGGCGGTGGCAAGTAACAGCTTGCAGCAGCGGCATAACCTAAGGAATGGGCGGCGGAGTGGCTGGGACGAGCGGGGAGACGTACAGTGCCTGCTGCACTTCTTCACTTACGATATCGGGAAACGTGGCCACCTGTGGCTGCGCAGCGGTCAGCAGGTACTTCGCTACCTGCGTCCCCATCCACCTCTTGTCCACCATGGACATGAAATGGAGAGAGCGAGTGATGCCCATCGGCTGTAGTCGATGGGCCAACCCCGTGCAGGCCACCGTGTTTTCACGGCTCTACTGAAAACAGCCTCCTCTATCTGCCTGCGCGTGGAGCTTGATGAGCAATAACAAATGCTAGCGGGAACCAATTAAGGTGTGGCTTTTCCGGGCTATCGTTGCACGGCGTGGGCCGAGTCCGGAAGCTGTAGAGCCCATTGCGCCTGGCCGGCGCTGTAGCAGCGAGAACACAACTGCAGTACATTGTTTTGCCTTTTGGTTGCGTAGAGCGGGCTATAGGGATGCTATTGGCATCGTTCGTACCACGCATATTCCGGTTTTTGATAGTTTAATTATCTCACATACACAAATTCATGGCGCTGCAAATCAAGGGAAACAAAAAAATTAGCTGCGGTTTAACTCCTGCTTAACCTGGTTAGAGAGCGAAAGCTCTGGTGTTTCAGGCAACTAGACGCGGCTTGGTGTCTGCAACGTTGAGTGCGTTCCGCACACTGGATAGGCAGCGCGCCCTCGCTACCACACTGGCAGGTAGCAACTAAATGGTTGATCGCGAGAGGTTCGTCACCCAATGAACGCTGCGGCCTATTGCTGCAGTGCTGCGTGCCTGCCACAACGTTGTCAGCAAGACCTCCACTATGGCACTTCTTTCGTCTTTCTTCTTTCACTCCTTCCTTTATCCCTTCTCTTACGGCGCGGTTCGAGTGTCCGCCGAGGTATGCGAGCTAGATACTGCGTCATTTCCTTTGCTCAAAAACCAAATTCCAGTTTCACCGACTGTCGAGCACTTACACGGTCACAACGTGTAATGATCCTCCGCGCGCGAATTGGCTGCGTATGGCCCGGGGAACGACGGGAGTGTCACGGAATCGCGACGAGTGATGTGCGTGACGGATGCGGTGCAGTGGAAACACTAGAACACCTGCTCCTTCACTGCGCCGCGTTCGCCGATGCTCGTCGCGATATGCTTGCGGCCTATAGGGCGCTGGGCATACTACCAGACTCCCTCAAGACGCTCTTGTGGCCGCAGGGCAGTGCGCGCACTCGTGAGCGAACTTTGGTGAGCCTCTGTGCATTCCTCAACACACGGGCTTGACGTCCCGTCTCTTCTCCGTCAGGTAGTTACACGCAGTGACCGAACGCTCCGCGAGTTCTACCTTGAATGATTAATAACTGGACGCCCCACTCCAGTTGTAGCCAACACAGGGCTGTGCGCGTGTGTTTTAATTCCTCTAAAATGTACTAATCACGCACACAACCTGGACACATTTCTTACTGTGTAAATAGTTTGTATATATTACTTGTCCCCCTATCCTCTCTTCCTGTCCCCTCACCACTTTCATTTAATTTCTCCAATCTGCCTGCTATCCTTTATTTCCGCTGCCCCAGCTCAGGTGCTTCAGTATCGATGGCAAATGCCGGGGCTAGCAAATATCTTTTGCTTCCTTTTTACTATTATTTTAATAAAAAAAACCACTACCACCACCTGTTTTCAAATGCAATGCATCCAACATCTCTCTCTCTCACCATCGCCACGTACCTGAGACTGCGTTTGATACGTACACTTAGGGAGCAAGTTATGCGCCCTTCCTTTCCGCAAAATCATCGGAGTCTACAACGTTGTCGACGGCAACGGCAATCAGCACAATGAACTCCGACGACGTATAGCTTCTGCCACAATGCTGCCATTGTCAACGCATCCATCTCAAAGTGCTCAAAGTGCGACTGTGGTGTCCGCTGTACCAAGGGGCCGGATATGCGCCTTTCCTTTGCTTTCTAAGCTCCCGCTCTTTATCGGTTTCGGCACAGCTGCGGCTCGGCGACGTCACTGCGGTTATGATTTGTAGATCGTGGGTTACAGTAGCTCATTCCGACCCCCATAAAGGGGTTATGATGCACGCACCAAAAAAAAAAAAAACTACTACGGAAGGTAGTAGTAAAGCTTTCGCTTTAAAAAACTTCACCAGAGGCTCTAACTTTTTTGCTTTGTGTCGAAGCACTGCACCTTTCTGCACACATCTAAGACCTAGCACAGAACAATTATGGCAACTTTTTATATTTCTGCGAAATGCTTGGTAAAATCGATTTGATTGAGCAATTACATTTTACAAGCGCTCGTTTAAGTCCCAAGGAAGGACGCAAAGGTAAAGATGGCTGCGGCTTAGCACGTCTAAGCTCAGTTATGGCAGCGAAAGCTTTGTTATGCCGTGTTGCTAAGCCAGGTTATACTCAACCTCATCGCCCGTCGCCGAGGCCGAAGCCGTGGCGGGGGCAGAAGCTGCAGGGGCTGTCTCCAAGCCTGTTCGCTGCCGCCTTTTGGCATCATTGAACTGCAGTTGAGCCAGTCAACGCTCCCGTTCTTCGTCGGTGCCTGCAGCCAGCTTGGAACGGTAAACTTCCCTACCTCTAGCTCAATACTCAGCATCATTGGCACCATCAGCCGGATGGTCAGACTCAGCTCGTCGTCTATGAGACCGTCCCGTTAGGCTTAGATGATCGCAGCCGGCTAGCTTCATCCATAGCGAAAAACTTCGAGGTGGCAGTGCGTACGCACGCCGCAGCGGCTCCGTCTCCTTTTAAAGCGTAAAGTATTCAAGCGAACGGCGAGTCACGTAGTTGAGTTTCCTGTGTCGACTGCGCCAGTTGCGATCCTGTCTCGACTGCGCCAGTTGAATTTCCGCCTTCAGGTGGCGATGAGAGGAAACTACTTGATGATGAAATCGGGGTTTCTTGATGACCCGGTGGTTCTACTCGCAAACATTCACATTACTCAAGGAAAGGAGAAGGTTAACTATTTATTTACAACATAGGTAAAAAAACGAGAAGAAACAAAGCAAGGAGAAAACTATTTACATGACTAAATCGTGGATCAGACGAATTCAGCCCCCGCTCAACCCAGAGCGCTTGGTATTAAACCCTCTGTCTCCGCCCTTAGCGGGGACAGCAACCAATAAGATAACCAACGACCCATCTCGACAATCAGTGGTTAGGGAAAGGAAAATAAGGTCCGCCCACTGATCAGAGATTGGGGAAAGAGTTCTGATTAAAACATTTGGGAAGGAGGTTTCAAATAACTACACAAACAACACAAATGCGACTTCCGTTCCCCACACCACCCACGGCACCACAGACGCTAGAAACATGTGCCGACAAGGCGATGACTCAGGTTGTTGACAGCAACAAAGAGAAGACGGTCGTTAAGGGAAGTAGACAGTCGTTACAGGAATAGTGGGTTTCCGGTCACCCGGCTAATACTCAGCCGTATCTCGTGCGCCCTCGAAACCTCGTTGGCTTCAGGCCTCTTAAGACGGGCTATGTCCGTGACGGCGCGGCGTAAACGAGGACGTCGGCCGCACAAAGGGGAGGCAGGGACGGGACGGGCTCCTTTGTTGGGGACTTCCGACCCCACTGGAGCGGCCTGCGGACACAATATCAACGAGTTCGCGGAAAGGTCAGCGAACTCCACACCTCCCAACCAAGAATGTCACGCGGACACTTGCTGTCAGTGTGACATAAAAGTCCGGCCACAAGGTTCCAAGCAGCACTGCGCACACACATACACAGCCTCAATTCGTTCCGTGCACACAAGGTTAGGACACCAATCTGCACATTCCAGAATCCACCATGTCAGATCGGTGCACCAAATTGGCAGAAATTACTTCTAGCCGCCTACATCTCGAAAAAGAAGTTCATGTTTCTTTTTAGCTTTGTCAACAAGAGTTGACCAATATTTCAAATTGTCCGGCACAGCGCCGGTTGCAAAGGCTGCCGCCGCTATCAGATCAGTAGAGCTCACCGGCTCCCCGCGGGCTAACAAGATTTCTACGGCCATCGCGTCTGCATACACCCTTACATTTAGTTTTACCGTCGGGTTAGGCCTGTCATGGGCAACTTGGCCTGTTAGCTGTGCTAGCTGTTTACAGCGTTGGCGGCCGGTGTTCTCCCCAGAGAAGAGCCTGCCCTCACACATTATCGTTTTACGATCACCTTCGCCGCCGAGCTTGCACACTTCTGATGATGGGGCAGGTGGCTCCATGTGGAGACCTACAGGAATGGAGGCATTGCCTACATCCACCAGTGTCCTATCCGCTGCGAAATTCTTTGCAGCCGTCCCTGTTAGCTCCCAATCTGATGCAGAAACATTTGCAGCTTCGGGACCTGCCTGACGCTCCACTGAAGCCTCGAGTCTGTCTCGAACAGATTCGTGCGAGATTCTGAAATGCTCATCGAAATCTGAGCTCTGATGTTCTTCATCTGGCTGGTTCCTATTTGGCTGCTCTAGTACTGAGTGTGTTTCCGATGTTACTAGCTGCCCTACACCTTCAGCTAGATCTGTCAGCGCGCACAGTGTCAGCACCGACTGGCAAGACAACTCATCTTTGGCAGCTGGATTACTATCTACAGCGAAGAGCGTTCTCACTGTCAGATCCGCCTTCTCCCCGTCCTCGACCCTTGATGCTGCGTCAGAGTTAACGCACACTGGCTGGGGCGCGATGCTGAACTCTCGTTCGCGAGCAATACACTGAAGTGTCTCCTGGGTCTGGTCTATATTGGGTTGATCTGACAGCATGTTCGTCACAGGAGTGACTAACATTCCTATGCCTATCTCTTCTCGCACGACACACAAGGTTAGGCCCTGCTGTCTAACCGCTGCAGCTGTCAAAGCTGTAGTCATCGGCACACACGTCAGATTAGCGTCCGCTACCTGGAGAACCGCACCTTCCTGTTTTGTTTCTTCAGAGCACTCACCCCTAGAAAGTGACTGAATTTGTTCTCCTGGTAACATTATTTCAGTCCCTGAATCCACACAGGTTTCAGAACTCTGACCTTCGGTATGCAAGTCTCCGCATGCCAGATCATCCGTACCATCTGGTTGACTGACCTTATTAACAGTCATCTCCGACTGGGAATGTAGCTTATCAGGCGCCAGTATCTCTACCTGAGCTACTAGTTTGCACACATCTGTCCTCACCGCGGGAACATCTTGTTTTTGCTTTAAATTCGGGCAGTCAATCATCGAGTGTCCAAATTTCACGCAGGTATAACATTGAACTGCTGCGAATAAGACCTCGCTATCAACTTTCGCCCCCTGCCTTAACTTCAATTGCATCTGTGAGAGTTTTTTCTTTTCTAGTTCAATTTGGAGTTTCAAATTTTCAATTTCAGTCAGCTGTTCAGCCTCCTCCTGCTCAACACGTCGCATCCTGCCCTCCTGATCATACCGTACGGCAGCCATCTCCGTTTTCCGTGCTATCGTTTCTAGCACTAAACACTACACCGACATGGTGAATTCGGAGAAAGCAGAAAGGTCTCCTACCTTCCTGGTTGCTCTCTGCCCCGGTGATCTCGTCGTCCTCCGTGATGACGACAGCCTCCTCGATGCGGACGACTTGAGCTCTGGATCTCTCAGCAGCTCGCTGACTTCTGCCTCGTTTGACTGGCTTGACTTGGTCGCCTGGTTACTTTTCAGCAGCTCGCTGACTCGAACCCGTTCGATGTGGACGCCAGGTTCTTTTCAGCAGCTCGCTGACTCGAACCCTTGATGGCTTGTTGTTGCCCGGCTCCTTCAGCTCCTAGCTGACTTGAGCCTCTGACGTCCTCTCGAACTCGACCCGTGATCCTGAAGCTTTCGACGTCAGTCTTGCGACGCAGCTTCACCTTTTCTCCTTTAGGACAAACAGCTTGTCCACCGACTTGTTCTTCTCACCTTCCGTCCAATGCCTTGAGTAGAAAGAAGTTGCGATCCTGTGTCGACTGCGCCAGTTGAGTTTCCTGTGTCGACTGCGCCAGTTGCGATCCTGTCTCGACTGCGCCAGTTGAATTTCCGCCTTCAGGTGGCGATGAGAGGAAACTACTTGATGATGAAATCGGGGTTTCTTGATGACCCGGTGGTTCTACTCGCAAACATTCACATTACTCAAGGAAAGGAGAAGGTTAACTATTTATTTAAAACATAGGTAAAAAAACGAGAAGAAACAAAGCAAGGAGAAAACTATTTACATGACTAAATCGTGGATCAGACGAATTCAGCCCCCGCTCAACCCAGAGCGCTTGGTTTTAAACCCTCTGTCTCCGCCCTTAGCGGGGACAGCAACCAATAAGATAACCAACGACCCATCTCGCCAATCAGTGGTTAGGGAAAGGAAAATAAGGTCCGCCCACTGATCAGAGATTGGGGAAAGAGTTCTGATTAAAACATTTGGGAAGGAGGTTTCAAATAACTACACAAACAACACAAATGCGACTTCCGTTCCCCACACCACCCACGGCACCACAGACGCTAGAAACATGTGCCGACGAGGCGATGACTCAGGTTGTTGACAGCAACAAAGAGAAGACAGTCGTTAAGGGAAGTAGACAGTCGTTACAGGAATACTGGGTTTCCGGTCACCCGGCTAATACTCAGCCGTATCTCGTGCGCCCTCCTCGTTGGCTTCAGGCCTCTTAAGACGGGCTATGCCCGTGACGGCGCGGCGTAAACGAGGACGTCGGCCGCACAAAGGGGAGGCAGGGACGGGACGGGCTCCTTTGTTGGGGACTTTTGACCCCACTGGAGCGGCCTGCGGACACAATATCAACGAGTTCGCGGAAAGGTCAGCGAACTCCACACCTCCCAACCAAGAATGTCACGCGGACACTAGCTGTCAGTGTGACATAAAAGTCCGGCCACAAGGTTCCCAGCAGCACTGCGCACACACATACACAGCCTCAATTCGTTCCGTGCACACAAGGTTAGGACACCAATCTGCACATTCCAGAATCCACCATGTCAGATCGGTGCACCAAATTGGCAGAAATTACTTCTAGCCGCCTACATCTCGAAAAAGAAGTTCATGTTTCTTTTTAGCTTTGTCAACAAGAGTTGACCAATATTTCAAATTCTCCGGCACAGCGCCGGTTGCAAAGGCTGCCGCCGCTATCAGATCAGTAGAGCTCACCGGCTCCCCGCGGGCTAACAAGATTTCTACGTCCATCGCGTCTGCATACACCCTTACATTTAGTTTTACCGTCGGGTTAGGCCTGTCATGGGCAACTTGGCCTGTTAGCTGTGCTAGCTGTTTACAGCGTTGGCGGCCGGTGTTCTCCCCAGAGAAGAGCCTGTCCTCACACATTATCGTTTTACGATCACCTTCGCCGCCGAGCTTGCACACTTCTGATGATGGGGCAGGTGGCTCCATGTGGAGACCTACAGGAATGGAGGCATTGCCTACATCCACCAGTGTCCTATCCGCTGCGAAATTCTTTGCAGCCGTCCCTGTTAGCTCCCAATCTGATGCAGAAACATTTGCAGCTTCGGGACCTGCCTGACGCTCCACTGAAGCCTCGAGTCTGTCTCGAACAGATTCGTGCGAGATTCTGAAATGCTCATCGAAATCTGAGCTCTGATGTTCTTCATCTGGCTGGTTCCTATTTGGCTGCTCTAGTACTGAGTGTGTTTCCGATGTTACTAGCTGCCCTACACCTTCAGCTAGATCTGTCAGCGCGCACAGTGTCAGCACCGACTGGCAAGACAACTCATCTTTGGCAGCTGGATTACTATCTACAGCGAAGAGCGTTCTCACTGTCAGATCCGCCTTCTCCCCGTCCTCGACCCTTGATGCTGCGTCAGAGTTAACGCACACTGGCTGGGGCGCGATGCTGAACTCTTGTTCGCGAGCAATACACTGAAGTGTCTCCTGGGTCTGGTCTATATTGGGTTGATCTGACAGCATGTTCGTCACAGGAGTGACTAACATTCCTATGCCTATCTCTTCTCGCACGACACACAAGGTTAGGCCCTGCTGTCAAACCGCTGCAGCTGTCAAAGCTGTAGTCATCGGCACACACGTCAGATTAGCGTCCGCTACCTGGAGAACCGCACCTTCCTGTTTTGTTTCTTCAGAGCACTCACCCCTAGAAAGTGACTGAATTTGTTCTCCTGGTAACATTATTTCAGTCCCTGAATCCACACAGGTTTCAGAACTCTGACTTTCGGTATGCAAGTCTCCGCATGCCAGATCATCCGTACCATCTGGTTGACTGACCTTATTAACAGTCATCTCCGACTGGGAATGTAGCTTATCAGGCGCCAGTATCTCTACCTGAGCTACTAGTTTGCACACATCTGTCCTCACCGCGGGAACATCTTGTTTTTGCTTTGAATTCGGGCAGTCAATCATCGAGTGTCCAAATTTCATGCAGGTATAACATTGAACTGCTGCGAATAAGACCTCGCTATCAACTTTCGCCCCCTGCCTTAACTTCAATTGCATCTGTGAGAGTTTTTTTCTTTTCTAGTTCAATTCGGAGTTTCAAATTTTCAATTTCAGTCAGCTGTTCAGCCTCCTCCTGCTCAACACGTCGCATCCTGCCCTCCTGATCATACCGTACGGCAGCCATCTCCGTTTTCCGTGCTATCGTTTCTAGCACTAAACACTACACCGACATGGTGAATTCGGAGAAAGCAGAAAGGTCTCCTACCTTCCTGGTTGCTCTCTGCCCCGGTGATCTCGTCGTCCTCCGTGATGACGACAGCCTCCTCGATGCGGACGACTTGAGCTCTGGATCTCTCAGCAGCTCGCTGACTTCTGCCTCGTTTGACTGGCTTGACTTGGTCGCCTGGTTACTTTTCAGCAGCTCGCTGACTCGAACCCGTTCGATGTGGACGCCTGGTTCTTTTCAGCAGCTCGCTGACTCGAACCCTTGATGGCTTGTTGTTGCCCGGCTCCTTCAGCTCCTAGATGACTTGAGCCTCTGACGTCCTCTCGAACTCGACCCGTGATCCTGAAGCTTTCGACGTCAGTCTTGCGACGCAGCTTCACGTTTTCTCCTTTAGGACAAACAGCTTGTCTACCGACTTGTTCTTCTCACCTTCCGTCCAATGCCTTGAGTAGAAAGAAGTTGCGATCCTGTGTCGACTGCGCCAGTTGAGTTTCCTGTGTCTACTGCGCCAGTTGCGATCCTGTCTCGACTGCGCCAGTTGAATTTCCGCCTTCAGGTGGCGATGAGAGGAAACTACTTGATGATGAAATCGGGGTTTCTTGATGACCCGGTGGTTCTACTCGCAAACATTCACATTACTCAAGGAAAGGAGAAGGTTAACTATTTATTTACAACATAGGTAAAAAAACGAGAAGAAACAAAGCAAGGAGAAAACTATTTACATGACTAAATCGTGGATCAGACGAATTCAGCCCCCGCTCAACCCAGAGCGCTTGGTTTTAAACCCTCTGTCTCCGCCCTTAGCGGGGACAGCAACCAATAAGATAACCAACGACCCATCTCGCCAATCAGTGGTTAGGGAAAGGAAAATAAGGTCCGCCCACTGATCAGAGATTGGGGAAAGAGTTCTGATTAAAACATTTGGGAAGGAGGTTTCAAATAACTACACAAACAACACAAATGCGACTTCCGTTCCCCACACCACCAACGGCACCACAGACGCTAGAAACATGTGCCGACGAGGCGATGACTCAGGTTGTTGACAGCAACAAAGAGAAGACAGTCGTTAAGGGAAGTAGACAGTCGTTACAGGAATAGTGGGTTTCCGGTCACCCGGCTAATACTCAGCCGTGTCTCGTGCGCCCTCGAAACCTCGTTGGCTTCAGGCCTCTTAAGACGGGCTATGCCCGTGACGGCGCGGCGTAAACGAGGACGTCGGCCGCACAAAGGGGAGGCAGGGACGGGACGGGCTCCTTTGTTGGGGACTTCCGACCCCAGTGGAGCGGCCTGCGGACACAATATCAACGAGTTCGCGGAAAAGTCAGCGAACTCCACACACGTGGTTAGTCACGTGTATACATCTGGCGAGGCGGCGGTCGGTGCAGCGGCGGTGAGGTGAGGGGAAGAAACTATTTCTGTCAGAAGAGGACCGGTGCCCCTCCGGGTCCGCAGGCAGGCGTCTGGGGAGGGTCACCGTCGCAGCTGGAAGACTAGCAACGATATAATCGCGCGGCGTCTGCTGCCAGGCGGGTAGCGTAGCGTTATATACTAAGGTCGGCGCTTCGGAGTATGGCCTCCCATTCCTCTGCATTATTAATTCTGTCATGCCCTGGGGCACTGCGGCATCTCCATATTTTTTTGTTCGAGTGCAGCGGTATGCCTGGATAACTCGCAGACCTCCGCATTCTCCCTCGTGTCACCTCCTGTCCAGCTCGTTCAGATTGGGGATGCGAAGTTTCTAGCCTGGAGTCATCTCCAATCGTAGGCCTCAGCCGAGCTAAGGAATCGATACGGAGGAGGATAGATCCTTTTGCTCTTGTTCTGATTGTCTGTGGTGCTAATAAAGGTGTCGGTTGCCTCTTTTGTGCTGAATTCGTCTGAGGTGTCCACGGCTTCCCGGGATAAAGAAGAGCGAGCGAGCCTGTGGGCGGCTTCGTTTCCAACCAGACACGAGTGGGCTGGGGTCCAGATGATTCGAATAACGTCAGTTGCCAAGAAGTTCCTTAGATAATTAGCCGCCATCTCGTGGATGCGTCCCTTGCTATAATTTATGATTGCGGCTTTGCAGTCACTTACTACATATTTGGTACTTGGCTGAGTTAGAGCAATCGCTATCGCTACCTCCTCCGCCACGACCAGTGTTAAGTCTAGGTATCTTAAAACGTGTAACGTTCTGCCTGTGTCTCCAACGGCTACCGAGCCGGAGTCTCCTAGCTAGCATATCCAGGCATCAGTGCAGGCCGTGGTTCCCAGTGGCATCTTACCTAGCTTAGCAGCCAGCTTTGCGACCCTGCTTTTCCTTCTGCCTCTGTCGTGGATGGGGTGTATGTTTCTGGGTATGGGATAGATAATAAGATGCTCTCTTATTTCTCTTTCTGGATCTGTTCTAGTGTTGACTGTGCTATCTACAATTGCCCATTTCGCTATCACTACGTATTTCCTGCGTGCGTGTGTGAGTGTTAGCATTTCGATTTGCGATGTTCTAACAACTTCAGTCAGTTCTCTGCAATTCTTCTGCAGGCCCATTTTCTCCAATATATCGTTGGACGTAGAAATTTGCAGCCCTAGCGCTCGTTTGACACATTTCCTGATGATTGAATCTAATGCATTTTCTTCGGTCTAGTTTATTTTCAGGAATGTGGTTGCGTAGCATATCCTGCTAACGATGAAGACGTGTTTGAGTCTTAGTTTGCTGGACGCTGACAGTCCTTCCATCCTTCTAGATACCTTTCTAAAGGCTCTGACGACAAGTTCAGTTTGTGCTCTTAGCTTGTCCAGCGTTGTTTTGTTTTTCCCTTTTCTGTTAATATACATGCCTGGGATTCTTATTTCCTCGACATTTCATATCGTTCCATTTTCAAGTGCAACCTCGATTTCCGGTATCCTTGCTCATTGCTACAAACAGCTCTGATTTTTGCGGAGAGCAGTTGAGACCACGCATTTCGGCATTTCGTATGCTTGTTGATGACATCAGCTATCTTCAGTAGATTTTCTTTCATTTCTGATTCACTTCCCTTGTTTAGCCAGACGTTTACATCATCTGCGTAAATGCTGATGTTTCAGCGTTATATCTCTTTGATCTTGCGGGGAAGCTTCCTCATTACTAGATTAAAGAGAAATGGGGAGAGGACAACCTTTTGCGGGGTGTCTATACATCCCATGGAAAACTCTTCGGATGTGATGCCCTGAAATGTGATGATAGCAGTCCTGTCCCTAAGGAACGATCGGATGTAGCTGTAGGTGTTTTTCCTATGCCTATCTCATTAAGCTCATCAAGGATGGCATCGTGGCTGACATTGTCTAAGGCTTTCTTAAGGTGTTCACCTAAGATCACCTTCAGGTTGCCGAGGTGCAGCGGATCTACTACCACACCTTCATAGAGTATTAGCATTGTACCTTGGGTGAGGCCTAAATCCGACAATTCCTTCTGTCCAGAGGCCATCGTCCTCCATGTATTTGGTCAGTCTGGTGTGGATGACCTTCTCAATTCTCAAGCAGTATCCCTGCGCATGATGTTAGTGAGATCAGCCTCAGGTTTTCCAAGCTCGGAGGTTTGCTCTGCTTGTGTATAAGCGGGACCTTGGCATTTTTCCATTCTTCGGGGACTGCGATTTCTTTCCACACTTTGTTGGGTTACCTAATGAGGCAATTTATCGGTTCTTCATTCATGTTTCTAAACAATCTGATATCTACTCTGACAAGCCCCGGGGCTGAGCTTTGTTTTAGTGTCAGTAGTTCCATTCTGACTTCGGCTATTAATATGGGGCATCCAACACTTCATTTGGTTGTCCCTTACAGTCCTCATGTTTAGTGACCCCATGGGGAGCAATATACAGTGTCTTGAGGACTGTGCAAATAAAAGCTAGGTTTAATGGCACAGATGAGCAACTTATCGACGCGCACCGGCAGTCGCCGTTGCGTTTAAATAAGTTGCTCATCTGTGCCATTAAACACCGCTGAGGCGAGTCACGCGGTACGTCACCTGGCTTTCACCTCCATTTCTCCACTTGAAGGTCAAATGCACCGTGGCGCTGTCTTTGGCTCGACGAGGCTATTTAAGCTTTCGCTGTAAATTTAAAGCCATTCATTTCACATTTACGAGTGCATATAGTCAGCTTGTGAAGGACCGTCGAGCGTGGTGCCAGATGTCGCCACGTTCCTGCCAAAAGTAGTTTGCCTTGATGTCCGCTCGCCACCGCTTTCAGGGTGGAGACACACTTGCTACCACCCCGCGCCGCCGTGTCTCCCTCGCAGCGGAATTCTAGGTGCCGCACGCATGGTCTGTATGCGTTTGCGCGGCGAGGGAAATAATACGTCTGAAATAGAAATAGACAGTAGATAGTTGTTTTGCTCGAACCAATAATACTGCAACGGATAATCTCCGTAAAGACGACGTGAAGGAAGTTTCCGGTGTGTGCGCGCTATCCGCTCGGTGTTCGCTGTGATCTGTGCCCTGTGCTCCGGCCGTCCTTGTGCCTGCCTAGACTTCGGGCCACGTAACATCTTTGGTGGACGTGCCGGGTAGACGATCACCACGCTACGCAGCTCCGAAGCGGTCGTCAAGCCGGGCCTGCTAAAATCATGGCTCCACCCGGCAAGTCACGAACCACTCCTACTACTCCCTTCGTGGTCATGGCTTCTCCCCGTGTCCCCGGTACCTTTTCTGGGAACGACGGCACCGATGTCGACGACTGGCTCAGACTATATGAACGCGTGAACACCTATATACCGGGTCTCGTACGAAACTCACGAAGATGAACTGACGAGCTGGGTCACATTTTAAGAAAAGCTCCGTACTTTGAACGACCCGATGACTGGAAGCTCTCCGCGAGAAAGCAGCTCGCGTCGCGCGCCCAGTCGTTTGACCTCATCCTAAATCATGGTGCCCTGTCAAGTTCTTACCGACCGAGGCCGATGCTTTCCATCCAGAGTTGTCACTGACATTTTTTGCTTGTGCTCTACAAAACATAAGCTCGCCACCGCCTGCCACCCGCAGACAAACGGCCTCACAGAACGCCTCAACCGCACTCTCACCGCTATTCTGGCTATGTACGTGTCTCCGGACCGTCACGACTGGGATATCGCTGTCCCCTACGTGACCTTCGCCTACAACTCCTCCTGCCCTGAAACTGCCGGTTACTCCCCCTTTTATCTTTCGTACGGCCACGACCCCCTGCTGCCTCTGGACAC
Source organism: Amblyomma americanum (assembly GCF_052857255.1). Classification (NCBI taxonomy): domain Eukaryota; kingdom Metazoa; phylum Arthropoda; class Arachnida; order Ixodida; family Ixodidae; genus Amblyomma; species Amblyomma americanum. Next base: position 7,168,799 of record NC_135499.1, read on the forward strand.
GCTGCTTCCTACTTCTACTGCTTCGCCATCTGCATACGCCCACGACGCCATTGCTCGGGCTGAGCACGCCCGCCAACTCGCACGCTCCCGGCTACTCGCTACTTAGACCTCTAAGCAGGAATTCGACAACCGCCGTCACCGTATGGGCTCCTCCCCTGGCTCCCTCGTCCTGCTTTGGTCGCCATCTCACCGCGTAGGGCTCTCTGAAAAACTTCTATCCTGCTATATCGGCGCGTGCCGTGTCCTGCGCCAAGTCACCGCAACCACCTACAAGATCGCTCCGTCCTTCCCCGGTGCCACGTCCTCTCCGCATCAGACTGATGTTCTGCACGTATCTTACTCAAACCTTACGTCTCGCAGTGCCCTTCACTACCCTGATGAACACCGAGACGATGCCTCCTCGACCGGGGGGCCATGCAGTGGATAATCTCCGTAAACACGACGTGAAGGAAGTGTCCGGTGTGTGCGCGCTATCACCTCGATGTTCTTTGTGATCTGTTCCCTGTGCTCTGGTGGTTCTTGTGCCTGCCTAGACTTCGAGCTACGTGACGATGTTATGGCCATGCAATACTGTCTGATGACTCCGTCGTAATTGAGTTCTTCGAAGGCGGTTCGTCAGTTGGGAGGTATTTTTCACCACTCTCCTTGTTGTCATTTCGATCTATGTTTTGCTTCCAGGGAAGGGCTACCTCGTATCCAGGGCTACTATGCCTGATATTGTATTCGAAAGAATCGAGAAGCTCTTGACCAACGCAGTTGTGGTCACCAGTGAATCCGATAGACTGCAGTGTCCAGAAATGTTCCAAGCAGTTCATGGTCTCACTCTCGGCCCGTCATATGCAAAGGGCAAAGGTTGGCATGCACTGTGAATAAGCTATCTTTACTCCTACAGGTCCTGCTACCGCCAAAAGGCAGTCTCAACAGCTCGGGAGTTTTCTGTGTAGCTGCATGCTTCTTCCATTATGGAAAATATGAATAACTGCGCAAAAAGGACGGGACAAGAGAGAAGAAAAAGAAACACAGAAACACACGAGACAAGCGCAGACTAACAACTGGTTTATTGCACCAACGCCTCCTTCCTTCGACAACAAAGCGCAAGCGCACCAACAGCAAAGACAAAAGCCATAATCATCACGCCAAACCAAGAAACTTCAACTCCTTGCGGTAAAGGTGTATGGAAGCCTCGGTAACACATTTGACAGGCCCTAATCTCGCGATTTCCAAGGCTTCGATAACTTCACGTTCTTTCTTATCCGTCGCGCGTCCGATAATCTTGGTGCTTCCGAAAAGTGGAGTGCAATCTTTATCGTCATGCTTGCAGATCTTACAATGGCTAGGCAGATGCTGCCCTCTAGAATCAGCTAAGGAACTGGCATGCTCTAATAATCTAATGTTGATGCATCAGCCAGTTTGCCCTACGTACACCTTACCACACCTCAGAGGAATCTGATAGATTACATTCACTCTGCATTGCACAAACTTGTTCCTGTGGTATATGGTGCTACACTCAATCTTCTTTTGCCTATCTGGTATGACCAAATTGCACAAACGCGACTGCTTGCAAGGTGCCGAAAAAAGGACCTCTACGCCGAATTTACCGGCGACCCTCTTCAGGCCGTGCGAGACCCTGTGAACATAGGGAATTCATACTTTCGCCTCTCCTGGGCATCCGCCCCACGAGACTTTGAGTTTGGCCGGAAGGACTTCAACAGGGACTCGGCAACACCCCGAAGGAGGGCCAGCGGAAAACCGGCGGACCGAAGGCGATCCACCTGTACATCAAAGCTAGCCTTAACCTTGTGAGGGCAGGACTTGGTTAACGAAGCCCTGAGGCAAGTTGACGAAATACCCCTCTTGACCCACTTCGAATGAGACGAGTTGAAGGGCAAGAGTGCTTTTTTTCACCTAGGCATGCATGTACGCCCAGCATAAGTGGTCAGTCTTGTTAAAGAATAATTTTAAGTCTAAGAATTGCAAACAAGATTTTTCAGGAAGATCAATGGTAATATTAAAACTGAAAAAAGCAGACTTAAAAGATTCTAAAACGTCCATTGCCACCTGTGTCAAGTTATCGTTGCGGTCAATATTTAAAAGTATTAAAAAGTCATCGACGTATCGGAACACCCGAACGATACGGTCGTCAGAAAGAACCCGCCATAGCGAGTGGTCAATTCCAGCTAAAAGTTCTGTGTTTCAGTTCTGTTTCTCGTAGTCTAACGTTCGACGGAATACCGTCTGGTCAGGATGAAGCATAGTAACAGGGTGAAGTTTGGGTCACCAACCAAGTCAAAAACAAACGACAATGACGTTTCCATAGTGGATCCATTAGCATTTCTGCACGCCTGGCTGCCTTCAGCACGCACTTACGTTTTAGCCTGGAGTGCAAATCCAACAACGTTACCCCAAAGTCGCTGAAGCTTCGTCGACCTGTGAACACTGCCTTCGGACGCAAGGTGGTGACAAGGGCAGAACGGCAGCTCGTACAATCCCGCATCGACGAATGTAAGGGCACCTTAAAGCGTCTGCAGCACGAAGCTTTCTTCGCGAAGCGGCAGCTAGAATTCCGCATGCCGGATGTATTCCCTGAGATAAAACTCGTTGCCAATCAAGAAATAAGGTGCACAACCAAAAAGCACGATGTTTCTCAGAACAGGAAGCTATGCATTTTGCGGGCGAAAAAGGGAACAAGCCAGCAACAGCAACCTTTAAGGTTCAGAACATGTCATAGTATGCCCTGAGTTCAGCGGAAGAAATGGTGCTCAGCCGAGGTTTGAATTTCAATCAAAGAAAGCCGCCAGACACACGCAAGATGATTTGCGCTGTGGAAAGAGCGGCAGCCATCTGGATCAAGCCGTCCAAGAAGATGTCAGGACGAACACAGTCGGTATACTTAAAGGAATGCGGACGAAATGCTGCCAGCAGAATCTTTCCGAAGCTGAGTGTAAGGCGCTGAAGTCACTGCGGAAAAACAGACATCGCCATTCTGCCCGCGGACAAAGGAAATGTAACGGTGGTCCTTGACCACTCCGCCTACCTCTCAAAAATGACCGAGTTGCTCGAGGTCGAAAAGACCTACTGTAAGCTGACCAAGGACCCGACTTCAAAAGTGCAGTCAAGTCTCCGAAAAATCCTTTCGGACATATTCAGTGGTCTCCCCCCTTCTCAAAAGAAGCTTTACTACAGGCTTCTTTGCACAAATGCATCGGCTCCCGCAATATATGGTTTGCCCAAGATCCACAAAATTGAAACTCCGCTCAGGCCAATCGTGGATTACACACGATCCCCGCTTTTCAATTTGTCTGGATACCTGAACAAAGTTTTGGCTCCATTGGTGGGAAAGTCAGCGACGCATATTAAGAATTCGCAAGATTTCATTGAGAAGGTCAAGGACTGTATGAAAACAATATACTTGTGTCTTTCGATGTTTGCTCATTCTTCACGAGTGTTCCGGTCGAACTTGCCGTACACACCTGCAAAGAGGCCCTGAAGAACGATCCATCCTTCCCCAATCGTACGCCGTTGGAAGTTAGCGAGATCACTGAACTCCTTCGCTTCTGTCTGGCTAACACGTATTTCGTTTACAACGGTACGCTGTACAAGCAGATTTTTGGTACTGCTATGGGAGCGTCAATTTCAGTGACGGCTGCCAACCTTACAATGGAAGCCATTGAAAGCAAAGCCCTGAACTCATTCAAGCCACGTCCAAAGGTGTTCCTGAGGTACGTGGATGACTATTTTTGCATTCTGAACAAGCAGAATCTACAAAGCTTCCTTGACCATCTCAATGCCACGGAGCCATCTATGAATTTTACCGTGGAAGAGGAAATGAATGGCAGCATCTATATTTTGGACATTAACGTCAAGCGTGACGCGTTCCGCTTAAGTTTTAGCGTGTTCCGAAAGCCGACGCACCCCGGACGATATCTCGACTTTGAATCGTCCCACCCTTTGGCTCACAAGCGATCAGTTATCTCGTCACTACTGAACCGTGCAAGAAATGTCTGCGCAGACCCGGCAAGCTTCAGCAACGAACATAAGGGGATAAAAAGGGATCTCGAGCGAAACGGTTACCCCAGGAACCTTGTGAACAACATGTCAAAAAACTTGCAACGCACGATGGGACAACGAGATGGAACCGCAAAAACCATGAAGCGTGCTGCAGTTCCTTATGTACCTGGAGCCAGTGAAACCCTTTCCGGAATCTTCAGGAAGCACGGAGTGCACATCGCCCACGTGCCAACAAGCAAGCTACGTGCCTAACTTGTGAACGTAAATGACCCCCTGCCACGCGCCAAATTTCCTGGTGTGGTTTACAAAGTTCCTTGCAATGGCTGCAGATCCGTCTATATCGGCGAAACCGGGAACTTCCAGCGACGAATGAAAGATCATCAAGGCGACGTAAGGAACCATCGCGCATCAAAGAACGCTATCGCCGAGCAAGTGCAGACCACTGGCCACGAGATAGCCTGGGACGAGGCGGAGATTGTAGCCACAGAAAGGAATAATTTGAAAAGACTGCATCTAGAATCATTAGTCATCCAGACGACGAAAGGTATCTTGAACAGGAATCAAGACTCTCTTCATCATATCTACGCAAAAAGATTAGGAACAATCCTGAAGACTATATAATCCCGCCTTCTTTGACAGTCTTATTGTGAACAAGGGTCCCGTACGGGACCTGAAACGTCATTTTCGTTTGTTTTTGACTTGGGCAGTGACCCAAACTTCACCCGGTTATTATAGTTCTGTTTCTGTGTTTCTTTTTTTTCTCTCTTGTCCCGTCCTTTCTGCGCAGTTATTAGTATTTTCCATAATTTCGTACCAACTAGCCCCTCACCGCACTCTTCTAGATTTCGCTTCTTCCATTTGCAAGTTTCCGGCAATGCTCTGGCCCGATGAGGAGGTCGATGTTACCTATTTCGTTATCGCCAGTCCTGTCGGCCGCAACCAGAGGTCCAAGTAGTTCCTTGATCCTGCGTTCATAAACCGGGATTCTTTGTTCACATATCATGATGGTGTCAAGTACTTCTTGTTTTGCGTGGTCAGCGGCACCAGCACTCTGTTAAAGGGGCATCGAAGCACACAATCAGTGCACTTTTTTGCTTGTTGGTTGCATACGATGAGTTAAAGTGATGCTATTAGCATCGGTCGTACCGCGTATACTTCGGCTTTTAATATTTTAATTAGCTCACAAAAACAAATTCTTGGGGCTGATGGTGTCACCATAAAGTGGCGGCAGCGGATATGATATCATTGGGCGGGAGCTTGATGATTGGACAAACGGTAAATATAATGCAAATTGTGTTAATAAATAGAGATAGGTTTTATCAAGTTTTTGGGTTTTATATTACATCGACCAAACAAACTTGTTTGCCTGAGATAAAAGCGCTCTAAAAAAAGTTAAAAAAAATACCACCAGAGGCTCTGGCTATTTTTTTGGATCAAAGGACTTTGCGCCTCTGTACACACCCTGCGATCTCTCTATGTATCTGAGAACAGCTTTGCAGAATCAATTCGATCGAGCCATTGCACTCTACAAGCGTTCGTTTCGGCCCCAAGGACCGGTTGAAAGAAAAAACAATTCGTTTCACAATTATTCCTTTGGCTGCCTGTTTCTTTAAATTGCTTCTATCTCAGCTTGAAGCTATGCGATGTATGAAACGATCCTGACGTCATATTCGCTGGTTTGGGTTTATATAGTCCTGCTCCGCTTCTTCCGCTGGCAGTAGCATCTCGACATCGGCGTTAGCGTCATTCAGACGGGTCTTACCAAACTAAACACTTAGTTATTTTTCGTTGCCCTTGAGGCTTCCATTGCAGCAGTCAGTATTCGGATCCGAAATTAGTCGCTTCATCATAGTCCGTAGAGCTGCTCTCTTCGCCTTGTGTCGCTCCATGCTCCTGCACTTGGTAGCAATGGCGACTTCAGAGTAGAAAAGGTTTTTTTCTTCGTTTTTCGTCGCCGTAGCATCCAGGTAGTTTTCTTCGTTAGGTCTCGGCGTATATCCCGAGTTTTGGCACCAGCTTGCATATATGTAGCGTTCGTAAAAAAGACAATCCCCCGTAGAGAGTACAAAGGACATCCGTTCATTTCGAGTTAAATGGCACGACTCCCTCTCCAAGGGGCGCTTGGTGCTTTCTCTTTCCCAGCTTGCTTGGCTTGCCTTGCCTACCGACATGGGGCTGCCTTCTTTCGGTTTCCCAACATACTGCACCATATTTCCGAGTAAAAAATCCCACGTAGTAATGGCAAATTTCTCTTTCAAACGGTGCGTCGCGACACTGTGTCGCGAATTGGTAACGAGTCCCCGACTTTCCGAAGGGGAACGCTATCGCGGGCAGGTTCGAACAACAAAGAGGTCAGAAAAAACAAAATGAAGCCGTATTTATAATTTAAAGGAAAAGAGCCGATACAAGAAGAAAACAAGAAAAACACACTCAACACGCGTACTACACTACATAAATAAAAGAAAGAGTTCACCAGGTACTGAGCGTCCTAGGTTAGGCGGGGATGCCTTGCAGACAGGGTGGACGCGGGTTAATGTAGTGCGACACGTCACAGGTGTTGCGTAGAAGGAAGCGGCGGAAGGGAGCTAGGTGGTAGTAGGAGCGGAGAGAACTTCAGGTAGACGGCGGTGGTCTCCAATCAACACCCGAAAAACTTGGCAGCAGCAGGAGAAGCGTAGCCGGGACCCGTGGACGGCCGCCCGAAACGTCGGAGGATTAAACCAGGCTATCCAAGAGTGCCTTTCGGCAGCACGGAACCTCAATCGTCGGCTGCGGCCTCCACGCTTGCAAGGCCGCAGGAGACTTGTGTGGGTGATCCAAGGGAGGTCCATGGCAGCACGGACCCAACGTCCGACGGCTGCCACCTCCACGCATGAAGGACACGACCTCCGCTGCGATGTCTCCCTTTACACCTCGGTTTTCTGACACGTCCGCTCTCCGCTCCTCGTGCTCGCCACGCTCCTTGTCGCCGTCGCCTCGCACAAAAAATTCGCACGTGCACACGCGCAACGCTGAGCAGGCCAGCGCAGCGCTCCGCTATCCGACGCACCACTGTCGACGCAGCGCGTTCAAAAATCCTGCGAAGGTTTGTTGTGCACCTCACACATGCCCCTCTTTCGGAAAAGTTCTTTCACCTAGAAAAAACTGCCTTTTGTGCACATAACACTTATCTTCATGCGGTAAACAGAAAAGTTAAATGCTGCCGAAGTCACCGAAGGCAATTTACAGTGACACATGGAGGCACATGGAATCGCGCAAAGGGGAAACATGGGTTCAAACATTATATACCTAGAAAAAGAGAAAATAAAAATCGTACAAACATCAGACACAAACTTTAAACACGTCTGTACCATTAAGGTGAACATGTACATAATGAACAACACATATTTGGTGAAAGGAAAGAGAGAAACAACCCACAAACACTACCCCATGCGTTTGCACAGGTCAACGTTGCAAACACACCGGATAGTAGCACTGTACCTAGGGCATAACCCTCCAGTTATTTGCAAACGACTCATGCAATCGGCGCTTACGTTTTTGGAGCCCTTAATTAACTCTACACTAAAGGTATACTTTTGTAATGTCAGCCTATAACGCAGTACCCTGCTGTTCAAGTGCTTAGCCTTTGTTAAATATCGCGAGGTTTGGTGGACATTCTGAATGAAGAAGAATGTCCTGTAAAAGAATATGTGGAATTTCTCAAGAGCCCAGACGATCGCCAAACACTTGCGTTCAATGGCTGAGTAGCGAGATTCGCGAGGTAACATATGTCGACTCGCATATGATACCGGGTGGAGGATTCCGCGATGCTCCTGCAGAACGGCGCCTATGCTGACCTTGGAAGCATTTGTGAGATGCACGAACTGCTTACTGAGAATTCGAGGTCTTAATACGTGCCTGGAGATTAATTCGTTCTTGAGATTGTCAAAAGCGGATTGCTGCTGTGGTGTCCAAGAGACATGGTTGCGTTCATTTTTGCGTGTCATCACCACGAGTGGTTGGACTTTGTCGGCACATCCAGGGATGAAATCGCGGTGGTATGCGGCAAGCCCTAAGAAGGAACGCACATGCTTCTTCGTCTTTGGAAGCGGCACGTTCAAAAGCTTTTCCACCACCGTTTCCAACGGGCGGATATTCCCTTCTCCAAGCTGGTGTCCAAGAACAAAGATGTTAGTTTCTGCGATTTCACTCTTCTGCGGCTTGATCGTGAGGCCGGCTTCGCGCACCCTGCTAAATAGCCGGTTTAAAGTCCAAAGACGCTCTTCCCAGGTAGAGGTCACTACAAGAATATCGTGGATGTAATGAACAGCATTGTCTATGCCTTGCAATATAATGCGCATCCGGCGCGTAAAGATAGCCGATGCTGTCTTAATGCCGAAGGGCATATAGACGAACTGATAGTGACCGGATTGGGTAGAGAACGCTGTTTGCGGTCTCGAAGCTTCCTCCAAGGGTAATTGCCAGTAGCCTTCAGCGAGGCCAAATTTTGAAAAGTGCACCTTGGTTCCAACCTCGGTAAATATTACATCTGTCCTTGGAATGGACTCTGCATCAGACACAAGAACATCACCGATGCGTTGAAAGTCGATGCAAGTCCGATAGGTGCTGTCTTTCGCTTTAATCAGAACGAGGAGGGAACTGTATGGACATTTCGAACGTCCAGTGATCCCTAATTTTATCATATCGCCTATCTGCTTTTCGACCACGTCCTTCATGGCAAAAGGCAACGGGTATTGAGGGGTATTCACGACTTCAGTTGTCGAGAGCCTGAGTTGACACTCCACCAGATTAGTCTTCCCGGTAATCTCGGAAAAGATGTCTGCATACGTGTCAAGCAAGCTCCGAATCTCCTGCTGTTGGTCGTCATCGAGCTTGGTGGAGATTTGCACAGGTTCAATCCCTTTACCGTGGTCCGTGCTAAGGGTTGTTCTTCTGAGTCGCCTTCTTCGATTACGACGAACGATGACGCCTGAACGATCTCTTGTGCGCACGTTCGTCGTATCTTTTCAGCATATTGTCACGGTGTTGGTGGCAAGAGGGGGACCCGGCAAGAGAGGGCTCGGCAGCACGTCCTTCGGTGCGAGAGACGATGTTAACGGGTCGTCTCTTGAACTGCTTTGTTATAGGCGAATGTCACGTACGGTATGATCATGTCCCAAGTCCTGTGTTGCACATCGACGTACATCGCCAGCATGTTCGCCATGGTCTTATTAAGCCGCTCTGTCAGCCCAGTTGCCTGCGGGTGGTAAGCAGTAGTTTTACGGTGGGTCGTACCGCTTAGCTGACAAATTTCGGACATCATCTGGGAAGTAAAGGAGGTCCCTCGGCTGTAATGACGTATGCCGGGGCGCCGTGTCGAAGTACTATCTGATTCATGAAGAAATCCGCAACCTCGGACGCTGTGCCACCAGGTAAGTCTTTGGCCTCGGCGTATCGAGTGAAGTAGTCTGTGGCAATGATGATGTACCAGTTGCCACCCGACGACAAAGGGAAAGGGCCGAGAAGATTTATGCCGACCAAATCGAACGGGGCACGTGGCGGTGCAATAGGTTGGAGGAGCCCCGGAGGCTTGGCGGCCGGGGCCTTACGGCGCTGACAGTGCCGACAGCTATGCACATAGCGTTTAACAACAGTGGCAATTTTGGGCCAGTAGAACAGCTGGCGTATTCTGGATAGCGTGCGAGAGTATCCCAAATGGCCAGAGGTTGGTTCATCGTAGCACGCATTAAGTATTTCCTCTTGAAGTGTTCTCGGCACGACGAGGAGGTACGCTCGCGAACTGGAACCAGGGTTCTTCTTATAGAGCACGCCTCGTTGCAGGGAAAATGACGGCAGGTGTCGAGAAAAACTTTTAGGTACGGTGGCCGACTGACCTTCCAGATAATGGATGAGGGGTCGTAACACTGGATCGGCGCGCTGCTGGGTTGAAGAATCAGAATAATGGATAGACGAAGAATAGTGAGTTGGGCGAGTTGGATGTAGTTCATTTTAGCGGTAAATTCAGCGCGAAGGGACGAAGGACACAGAAAGGGGACAAAACAAGTGCTGTCTCGCAACTAAGTTTTATTTAGAAAGAACGAAAAAATATATACACACGGAAAAACAACATATGTGCGATAGGCACGTATTACAAAGATAGCGAAGAGGGCACTATCCTCTCCAAAGTTCACAAACCCCAATACACTGCGTAAATGATAAAAAAGGTGATACGTCATGAGGTATTTAAAAAAACCTATCTCACTTCCAAATAACGTGACGGAGGGAGTGGTGACACAGACATTTTTTTTTTATTTTCGATAAAATATGCCTCCATAATTTCTCGAGTCGCTGGTCGCGATGCCGGTACAACAGGGTGGTTTCTTTGAAATCAGCTTTGCACACCTCTTTATTCTCCTTGGTGCACTCTGCGCAGTGTTGAGCGATGCTTGAACGAACGGTATCTGAGGAAAAGTTGTCATGTTCCATGAGCCGAACGTTCAAGCATCGCACGGTTTGTCCAATATACACTTTTTTACATGAGATCGGTATCTCATACACAACGCCGCAAACACAATCCAAAAATAGGGAGCGGTGACGAACTGAGCACACGAACGGGTTGACGTACGCCGCCTATTTACTCTACTTTTTGTCATGGCCCAAAGGCGTTTCACTTCAAACGGTGCTATGCACAAGATGCCACTCCAAACCTCCTCCCAGCATTTTTAAGCTTGTGCGACATGCGATGGACATACAGAATTGCCACGGTTTTCTTCTTTTTCCTATGTTCTCCCTCCTCACCATTCTTAGTGTTCCCGGAACGACCAGCGTTTACCGTAGAGAGGAGCTTCTCACATGCTCTTGAAATAACCGAGTCTGGAAACCCTACGGCTGTAAGCCTTTGTACTTGAAAGAACACACCTTCTGGGATGCTATGCACACAGGACTTGTCATGTTCGGAGCGTAAACACGAGAGAGCGATGCTAATCTTAACCAACTTGGAGTGCCCTGACGAAAGGTTCAGTATCGGCTTCTTGGACCAAGGTTTGTTCACCCAACACACATGCCCCTCCTTGGCCCTGAGCCTGAGGTCGAGAAACTGGAGCTCATCGTTCACAGGTACTTCTAATGTGAACTTAAGGCCCATATGGCATTCTCTTTGAGAAATCACTAGATAGCCCCAAGGAAACTGATGTCGTCGTACATGTTGGGGGTTCCGAGTACGACAGGCATACGAGACAGTGTTTCGGCATCTTCATGCTTATGTCCGGACTTCTAGACGTTGGTGAGGTCAAACTCCTGCAGGCCAAGGGTCTATCGCTCCAGGCGTCCAGACGGGTCACGCAGGTTGGCCAACCAACACAAGGAGTGGTGGTCAGTGACCGCTTTGAAAGGGCGACCATAAAGATAGGGGCGGAATTTCGCAGCGGCCCAAATAATGGCGAGGGATTCTTTTTTTGTCGTGGAATAGTTAATCTCTGTGGGCGACAGAGCGCGGCTTGCATAAATGATGTCTCGTTCAAAGCCATCCTGTCGTTGCACGAGAACCGCGCCGAGGCCGATGTTGCTGGCGTTGGCGTGTATTTCAGTGTCACCCTGCTCATCAAAATGGCCAAGAACGGGCGGCGTTTGAAGACGCAGGCGGAGCTCGGCGAAAGCCACGTCTTGCTCGTGGGACCAAACAAAAGGTGTGGCATCGCGGGTGAGTCGAGTTAGCGGATATGCGAAGTGAGCGAAATTTTACATAAAACGCCGGTAGTAACTGCATGCAGAGCCGTAGAAAGCGCCGAACAGCTTTCTTGTCACGTGAAGGGGGGGGGGGGGATTCCGCAACCGCTGCAAGCTTGTCCGGGTCGGGCTTCACGCCGGCGGCGCTGACGACATGACCGAGAAATTTCAGCTCCTGGTAACCGAAGTGGCATTTTTGGGGCTTCAATGTCAGGTTAGCTGAACGAAGAGCTTCGAGGACCGTCCGCAGGCGTTCTAAATGTTGACTAAGAGTCGGCGAAAACCACCACGTTGTCGAGATAGGCTAGGCAACACTGCCATTTAAGACCGGCAAAGACAGTGTCCATCATCCGCTGAAAGGTGGCAGGCGCAGAACAAAGACCGAAAGGTAGAACTTTAAATTCATAAAGGCCGTCTGCACTAAAAAAAGCCGTCATCTCACGATCCCGTTCATGGACTTCAATTTGCCAGTAGCCACTTTTTAGGCCGATGGACGAAAAATACCGAGCGCGCCGAAGGCGGTCGAGAGAATCGTCTATACGTGGCAATGCGTAAACGTCCTTCTTTGTGACTGCGTTCAGCTTCCGGTAATCGACGCAAAAACGCCGAGTGCAGTCTTTCTTTTTAATGAGAACGACCGGCGAGGACCATGGCTGTTGGAAGGCTGGATAACGTCATCTTCGAGCATCACCTGAACTTCGCGCTCTGTAGAAGATACGCGATAAGGGTCCATTTTGAAACAGCGCAACAAAGACGGGACGTGGAAACTGAGGTGTAAAGACAAACATGCGCTGACTAACAACTGGGTTTATTGAAAAAAACACACAAAATATATACAGATTTAGGAAAGATTAATCGCCACCATAGTCAACTCATGCCACATGTGACGCCAGATATCCAATCTCCCCTTCGGAAAGGGCGACCGATGGGCAACTAATGCACGTTGCGCCTTTCTCACGTATAAGAAAAGCTTCAAAAACTTCTCGCGTCATCTTATCACAATGGCGAAACACGATATTGGTGTTCTTATAGTCGGGGGTACATTTGCATTTCTTGCAACGGAATGCACCTTTAGTAGGAGGGAGACAATGGCGAAACACGATATTGGTGTTCTTATAGTCGGGGGTACATTTGCATTTCTTGCAACGGAATGCACCTTTAGTAGGAGGGAGACCCTCTCACTAAAGGTGCATTCCGTTGCAAGAAATGCAAATGTACCCCCGACTATAAGAACACCAATATCGTGTTTCGCCATTGTGATAAGATGACGCGAGAAGTTTTTGAAGCTTTTCTTATACGTGAGAAAGGCGCAACGTGCATTAGTTGCCCATCGGTCGCCCTTTCCGAAGGGGAGATTGGATATCTGGCGTCACATGTGGCATGAGTTGACTATGGTGGCGACTAATCTTTCCTAAATCTGTATATATTTTGTGTGTTTTTTTCAATAAACCCAGTTGTTAGTCAGCGCATGTTTGTCTTTACACCTCAGTTTCCACGTCCCGTCTTTGTTGCGCTGTTTCAAAATGGATACGTACCAACTTGCCCAAATTTCTGCTTTACGCGATAAGGGTGTTGACGGATTGGGTGTACGTCATCGTACGTCACGATGTGGTGCTTGGCTATGGTAGTTTGACGCACTTTCGACGAGGAGGCTAAACACGCTCTGAATATGAGCAATAGTGCACAAAGCTGTTCCTGTTGGCTGGTTGACAGCGCGGAATTGACATCGAGGCTCTCGAGGGAGAAAGGAGGCTGCACTGGTTCTGAGCAGAAGCACTCGGAAACATCGGAGATGCGTTTGACAAATGCTACGGAAGTGCCGAGAAAAAAATGCCGATGCTCGTGCGTAAAATTGGGGAGCAAGTACCTGTGACTGTGTCACGGACCTCTACGCAGAACACTCGGACTGAAAGAATGGACTAGGCGACGGGTGTACCCACACAAACGCACATTTATTACACCCTACGTGGCACACACACTAGAACACAAAACTAACAAAACTAACACAAAACACAAATACTATAAATACACACGACCCGAGCACAGTTCTACTAGCGTCTACTACTAGTGTTCTACTATTAGCGGTCGGCGTTTGTGCTCACGGTTGGTTCGGTGTGGCTGCGGCGTTGTATGGATCCAGTAGGCGGCGTCGAGGCGGCGTTCGCCGTGCTTGGGCTGGCGTCGCTGGCGGCGTTCGACGCGCTTGGGCTGGCGTCGCTGGCTGCGTCGTACAAGCTCCAGGTTCAAGCGCCCGTGGAGGTGATGCCGGTGTTGTTGGCTTTGGGGGCACCACCCGGATGGTTGGCAACAGCGCTGGAGATACCCCTGGCCGTAGCAGGTGGTAGCGTCCTCTGTTGACTCCCCGGAACGGGCTCAGGCACGGCAGGAAGTCCACGATGCGATGTCGTAGAACGTGAGCTCACCGGAGCAGTAGCCGGCGTCGCTCTCTTCCAGCCGATGTGTCCCCGACTTGTCGGAGCCTCTGCTTCTCTGCTGTTCTCCCCAGTGCCTCGCTCTCACTCGCCCTTTTATAGCCTCGGTGTTAGTCCACGTAAGCCTTGTCGTCGTCTTCTCTTCACCACCAATCATCTCTCTCCACCTCACCGAATGCTTCTCCACCAACCATCTCTCTCCACCTCAACGAATGCTTCTTCTTCCTCTTCTTTATTCTTCGGTTAATTCGCGTCGTCTTCTTCACACCTTTTTCCTTTAAAATTTAATTTAGGATCAATATATGTGACAAGGGCTTCTCTCTCAAGAGTTTTTCCATGAAAAACTGCTCACGTCATCCTCATCTCCAAGCCATCCAGCCAACAGATTATCTTCCGTGGCGATTCTGGACCCAGCACACACCACACCGCAGATGTCCAGCACATACCAAACGCACACACTAACACAGCACGCCAAATTGCGTTTGCAGAACACTAACACACCACTGCCGCTGTCCGTACAGAGTCCTTAAGAAACATGTTGATGTTCACAACACACTCCCTTGTATGATCACATAACACCAACAAGAGCAACAACAACAACAGCATGATAAATCCCAGAGATACATTAGCACCGCAACAACAAATCAACACCACCAAAAAGATACATTCCAGAAATAGCTAGAGCTGTTTGATTCTCTTCTTGCAAAAGTACGGTTCCTAATACTCTGCCTGATACTTCAGTGGGACGAACAAATTATATATCCATTGCCGATAGCCACTCTTTGAAGCTGTAGGTCGATGGGTGGCGTCTTGCCCAGAGCTACGGGACCAACTCTTCCCTTCGGAACTGTGCGCTGGCGCACGTCACATGAGCGAACAAAGCGCTTAACGTCACTCTGAACACCCGGCCAAAAGAACTCCTCGGTGATCCTAGACACCATTTTTTGAACACCCTGGTGTCCGGCCATCTTGGCGTCATGTCCTAAGCGTAGCACGGTCTCTCGCATAACTCTCGGTAACACCAACTGTTGGACGCGCCTTCCTGAACTAAATATGCATTCCCTGTGCAGAAGACCATTTACCAATTGATATTCGAATGACGTCCGACTCTTCTTTCTTTTCACTCTTTCCCCGACTCTCTCGAAGCAAGCCTTCAAGCTCGGGTCTTCCTTTTGCCTAATTGCAATTTCGCCCGGTGTTACGGTCAGGCACATCGTAACAGAAGCAGAGAGCGGACGCTGCGTTGCTCGGGCTGTCGCTTGAGCTCTTGTCTCCACTGCCACGGCCGCTCAATGGCAACGCACTTGGTATGGCCCGTCGCGTCGCGCCGATTCTGCTGGGCGAGAGCGTGACGCGAGAGTTTACAGTTTCCGCCGTCGGGGCGCCGCTGCTCCGGGCCACTTTGCAGTTGGGAGAGCGCCCGAGGAGGAGGAGGAGGAAAACTTTTATTTCTATTTACAGTGAGAGGTCGATGGGGCGAGCCGGAAGGGCCCGTCCCTTAATTTCAACTGATAATTTTCTAAAGCTTTTAGAGTATTACTTGAATGTTACCTTTATCTTACATGACAATCAGTTTTATCTGCAGCGCAAAGGTATTTGCATTGGTTCTTGTGTAGCGCCAATTTTATGTGATATTTTTTTAGCCTTTATCGACCGCTCTTTGGAAATTGCCTTACGTGATGGTCCGGTTTTAAAAGTTTTTAGATATGTAGATGATTTTTTAATCCTTTTAAGGGCTGGGACCTTTACATCCCTTGACCCGGTTGTTTCTCAGATTTTAGCTGTTTTTAAACAATTAGGACGAGGGTTGGTTTTTACGCATGAATTGCCTGATAATCAACCGTTACGGTTCCTGGACTTAAAGCTTAGGTTCGGTAATGGCCACGTGTGCTGGATGTACTCCCCCCGTGCCAACAAAGAGTTGTTGAGATACGACTCTTCACACTCAAAAGTTGTGAAAAGAGCTATTGCGTCACTCTGCCTGGAGTCTGCCCTTCTTAAATCGTGCCCTCAAAGCATTCAGGAGAGTGTTAATAATCAAGTTTCCCGCCTCTTGGCGGTAGGCTTCCCTGGTCCGGTTATTTCTGCTATTGCTGAAACCCTCCTGCAAAAACAAAAAGGCGCTCAAAAAAGAAGACCGGATTTCTCGACATCAAAGCCGGTGGTTGTTCCATATGTGCACCGAGTGTCACACAACCTCAAGAAGGTGGCCGGCAGGCACCACGTGCCCTTAGTCTTCTCAGCCCCCAACAAGCTTTCAAAGCTTTGCCGACGCATTTCTGGCCCTTGTGAGAGTGGCTGCAAAAAGAAACATGGCATTTCTTATGTCAAATGCGCTTCAGGGGTGGTGTATAGCATACCATTTTCTTGTGGGTCTTCTTATGTAGGTCAAACTGGCCGTTGCATTAATGACCGGCTACGGGAGCATGATAGAAATTTGGAAAACAACGACAGAACCGCTAATATTGTGCGGCATATTTCTTCCTGTGACAGCACGTGTAGGGCACGATTTGAGAAAAAGATTCTGGGCAGGAGCGCCAATGTCACAGCGAGGCTTGTGCTGGAGGCCTTCCACATTAAAAGGCTATCTGATCGCTGCGCGAGTGATCCTTCCTTACAGATTTATACTTCTGAATGTGATTTTCTGGATTCCCTTTCGCCTCGTCACGGCGCTGGTGTATGACGTGTGTGCCTCCAACTGTCTGCGCATGCTTGTTTTTTCGGATATATATTCCGGGTGTTAAGACCCAATAAACAGTTGGTAGTAGCGCTCGTCTGTCGTCTTGTGTGTTTCTTCTCTGTCTTCGTCTAAGTTTTGCGCTAACTTCTTCTATAAAGACAGCAAATGCTCCCATGAACTCTGAGGCGAAAGCAGCTGTTAAACTTCCCATCCAGGATGGTGAAACTTATGCCTTGTCAGCTGCCATCTCATCTGCAGCCAAAGAGCTCTCGAGTGAGCTTGAATTCATCACTATGTGGAGTGAGCCGGTAGCTGACATAGAGTTGGCACCAATTGTACACCTGGCCGGTTACGTTGCACGTGCATGTGAGGAAAAGGTACAGTTGGTTTACAAGTTAAAAAAATTGAATTAGGCTTGCATTTATTTGTCCTTTGTTTAGATGACGGCTAAGGTACCCAACAATGGAAGCACTTGGCCTGTGTAAGCTTGTATGCACCTTTGTCACCAAGGTCACGAAGAGCTCGGACGTGAGACGAGCCAGCAGGCTATGCAACACCTAGACGTCCGCAATACTTCCTCATTTCACACAATGTCCGGCGTTGACTTGTGAAAAAGAGGATCGCAACCACGCTGAGGACCTTTGCAAAGTATTTTTGAGCAAGCTGATAAGACCATTGTTGACGAACTGGGCTAGCAACCTGAATTCGACAGCGGAAAAACTTTGCTTCGCATAAACCTCTCTCGAGGAAAGTTCTGCGCTTGTAAAGCTTTCAGATTCTGTGTACATGAACTTTGAAATGAAAAGAACTGGACTCAACTTACTGACTTCTGGTTGTCGTGTTTTCTTTTCGACCATTGATGTAGGCTAGTAGTGCCCATTTGCAAAATATTTCCCGCGTATACCCGTGAACCGGCTGAACTGTAATGCTGTAGAATTATGCGTGTCCAGAAATGTAAAACAGCGTCAATCATCGGCTCTAATTGTGAACCAGACTGATCAGAGTTCGGACTTCATAAAACAAGCATTTTTATGCTAACCAGCAAATATATGCAACAAGTTAATATAACGAATAACCGGCTTCCTGTGTGTCGAACGCGAGTTACTGAACAGGCGAATGCTCGAAGAAGCGCACACAACATAGGTGCCTTCCGAGGCAAACTGTCGCTGACAAGCGCAGCGATGCTGACGTACTGCTATCAGTAGCAAATCGCCAGTTGGCATTGCCATTCATATTTTGTTAAATACCGCTACACAGCTCTTTTTTCGCAACAAATCAAGCGCTGACCACGCGGCCGCTGCAGGCGGAGAGCACAGCTCTCCGCCCGCAACTGTCCCGGAGCAGTGGCGCTGCTGCGGTGGCGATGGGAACTAGGCGCGTCACGCCTCTCTCGGCCGACGCGACGGGCCGCACCAAGTGCGTTGCCATTGAGCGGCCGTGCCACTGCCGACGAAAAACTGACTGCACCCGTCTGAGCTGTCGCAGGCCTTTCCTCCGTTGGATGTTCTTCACCGTCGAGCATCCTCCACTCGGGATCGGGGTGCACCAGTAATGTGTCCCAAGATGAGATCGTAGATGGGTTGGTTTACGGATTTTGCCACTACCTGCCCAGTATAATATGGCGTGGACACTAGAATCCTTGCTTCAGGAAGGTACCTCACTGTGCTATCTACAAGAGTGACGGCCGACGCTTCCCCTGTAAGATCCTCGTCCTTCACCAAGCTTCTCCGAACCAAGACTGTGCTGGTTCCGCTGTCCCTAAGCACCAATATAGGACGGTCCCCTATTTGCTCAACCACCACTGGCATTGCTGCTTTCGACTCGGGTGTTCCACTCACTGCCTCATTTTCCAGCGGCGTTAGCTCTCCTTCCATCCTAGAGTCTACAACGCATGCAGCTCGGTCCTGAGTTCTGTATCGGCACTCATCCAGTGTATGACCCTCCTCCTTCAACCTTGACACCCAATCTGTTTTTTGGGCCGCGCTACCAGTCCGACAGTCAGCTGCACGGTGTCCCACCTTGCCGCATAGAAAACACTTTACTGGCGCCTTAGATGCACCACCATATGCTCTTAGTTTTGCCGCATCTGTCTCTAGGGTCTTTTGGGTTTCCTCCTTTGCCTTACTCAGATTTCTTAACTCTTGAGGCTCGAGGAATTGGTCTGCAGTGTCGGCGAACTCTTCCAATGAACACAACTTCCTTTCTTTCAGGAATAGCGCCAGCTTTGAGCAGCAACACGCTAAAAATTGCTCTGTGATCAGCTTGTCACGCACACCTTCAAAACTCTTTTCTGTGTTTGACATATCAAGCCACCT
This sequence comes from Amblyomma americanum, assembly GCF_052857255.1. Lineage (NCBI taxonomy): Eukaryota > Metazoa > Arthropoda > Arachnida > Ixodida > Ixodidae > Amblyomma > Amblyomma americanum. Next base: position 7,187,938 of record NC_135499.1, read on the forward strand.
ATCAAAATAGTATGGATAGCCTGCAGGAAGACTGCTTAGCGGTTTCCGAATCCTCAGGTTTCGCGGTGCGAAATCTCTCACGAAAGCCCTCTGCCGTAAGCCTGAATCTTTGGAGGAGTGCCTTTTTGACTTTCTCGTAGTCCATGGAATCAGCAGCAGGCATCCTTCCAAACACATTCAGCGCCTCTCCGACTAAACACATGCTTAATGCCGTGACCCATTCACTGCGCTACCAGCCTTGCCCCAAAGCTATCTGCTCGAATCGTTGCAGATATGCATCCAAATCATCTCTCGTCATCAAAAGGAGCCATAAGCTTCCTTGAGCAAACTCTGGCCGGTCTAGGAGATTCTGTACCCGCTAAGGAACGCTGATCATTGTCCGTGACCATTCGCCTCTTCCCTCCACATCCTCTCCCTCTGCCCGGCGGACCCTCCACCGAGCGGCCTAGAGGACCTCAACACCTGGGAGGACTGGGAGACCCTGCTGCGCTCGGAGGACCCGGCCGTGCAGACAATCGCCACCGGCCGGGCTGCCAGTGTTATGGACCTTAGGGACATAAACACTTGAGTGCAGTGGGGTCGTGCGGAGACCCAGGGGCGTGCCCCGACTTCCTCACCAACAAAAAAGTTTTTCTCTCTCTCTCTGTCCGTGATCTCCTCATATCCTCCCGCGACATGCGCCTGTTTCCACAAAATAAACTCGTTCTCCTGTTCTATTCTTCTCCTGTTCGTCTGCCTCGCGGGCTCGTCAAGCTTCTCACTCTTCTGCCTCGCGAGCTCTTTTCGCCTCGCGCTCTTCTGCCTCGCGAGCGTCTGCGCGTGCTTGCGCCCTTTCCTCTCTCTGCCTTTTTGCTTCTTCTTTCTCCTCGTCACAGAGACGCATCGCCTCTTCCTTGCTTAAGCCTAGCTTGAGCGACAGTTCTAACATTCTTGCCAAATCCATCTTTTCTGCCGTCGAGAGATCGGAAAGATCCGAGACAAAGCAAAGAGAAAAAGGAAATGAATCCTGGCACAGGTTCGCCACTTATCTTTGTCACGGATCTCTCCGGAGAACACTCGGACTGAAAGAATGGACTAGGCGACGGGTGTACCCACACAAACGCACATTTAATACACCCTACGTGGCACACACACTAGAACACAAAATTAACAAAACTAACACAAAACACAAAGACTATAAATACACACGACCCGGGCACACTGCTACTAACGTCTACTACTAGTGTTCTACTATTAGCGGTCGGCGTTCGTTCTCACGGTTGGTTCGGTGTGGCTGCGGTGTTGTATGGATCCAGTAGGTGGTGTCGAGGCGGCGTTCGCCGTGCTTGGGCTGGCGTCGCTGGCGGCGTTCAACGGGCTTGGGCTGGCGTCGGTGGCTGCGTCGTACAAGCTCCAGGTCCAAGCGCCCGTGGAGGTGATGGCGGTGTTGGCTTTGGGGGCACCACCCGGATGGGTGGCAACAGCGCTGGAGATACCCCTGGCCGTAGCAGGTGGTAGCGTCCTCTGTTGACTCCCCTGAACGGGCTCAGGCACGGCAGGAAGTCCACGATGCGATGTCGTAGAACGCGAGCTCACCGGAGCAGTAGCCGGCGTCGCTCTCTTTCAGCCGATGTGTCCCTGACCTGCCGGAGCCTCCGCTTCTCAGCTGTTCCCCCCAGTGCCTCGAGAGAGAGAGAGAGAAGTTGTTTCCACGAAGAAAAGGAAAGTGCACAGGCCTGCCCACTGGCTCAAGCCGAGCCACAATCGCTACCACATGCAGATAGTAGGAGAGTTACTCGCTCTCACTCGACCTTTTATAGCCTCGGTGTTAGTCCACGTAAGCCTTATCGTCGTCTTCTCTTCTCCACCAATAATCTCTCTCCACCTCCCCGAATGCTTCTCCACCAATCATCTTTCTGCACCTCAACGAATGCTTCTTCTTCCTCTTCTTTATTCTTCGGTTAATTCGCGTCGTCTTCTTCACACCTTTTCCCTTTAAAATTGAATTTAGGCTCCTTAATGTATGTGACAGACTGGCTACTATTAAGATGGATCAGACTGCGAGCCACGCACTCGCCTTGAGTCAGCAGAAATGAAAGGTTGGTTTCGGCGATGGCGTCACCGTCCTGAAATGATTCGCACTCAACCGTAATGAAGGCGCTGGTTCGAGGCGGCAGGGTGACAGTGTCCGTAGAAACTCGAAGCGTTTGGCTTGTTCGCGGTGCATTGCTAAGGGCGACAGCATTCTCAATTGAAAATGTGACCTTGTTATCGCGTAGGTAAATAACCGCCCAATGTTTACGCAGAAAATTGACACGTAAGATCATGTCGCGGAACTGTTATTCAGAACAAGACAGCAGACGACAAATGTGGACCCCCGGATTTGAACTAGCGCTGTGCACATGCACCCGCAGTGAGAATGGGTGTGCTAGCCGATTGCGTGAGAACCTTTTTGAGAATGGTGGCGAGCTGGCTGCTTAGAATCGAATAATCAGCACCAGTATCTATTAACGCTCGAACGTGGCGACAATCCAGTATCACAGGTATGTCTAAGGAAAGCCGCTCGCGAGTTGGAGGCTTCGGAGGGGATGATCGGGCACAGGCGTTGTTGTCTGCAGTCAGTGCGTCGGAGGGATCGGAGAGCGAGGGCGTCGTAATCGTCGAGGCGCCGTCATGTGTCAGAGTCAATGTGTCGAAGCGAGAGGGTACTGCGGACCTCGAAACCGTCGAAGCGTCGTTATGTCGAGGGAGCGTCGCTGTCTCGGAGTGAACAGTGACCGCAGACTTCGGAACCGTCGAGGCGTCGTTATGTCGAGGGAGCGTCGCTGTCTCGGAGTGAACGGCGACCGCGGACTTCGGAACCGTCGAAGCGTCGTTATGTCGAGGGAGGGTCGCTGTCTCGGAGTGAACGGTGACCGCGGACTTCGGAACCGTGGAGGCGTCGGCATGTCGTGTACGCGTCGATTGGGGGTCCCCCGCACAACGATGTCCAGCGAGCCCACCCACCCCCTAAGGTCGCTGTCTGCAGTTTTCCTGCCATGGACTGGGCGACCGGCCTTGCGCCGCCCTGGAAAAAATCGCGGTAGATGTTGAAGGACGACCCCTGGGCGATGGGGATCGAGCCTGCTGGCGACGAGACTGAAGCCAACGTTGGTCTTCAAGGAAATCCGCGACGGCCTGCGGTCGTTCGCCATAGTGGGGTCGAGGAGAATCGGCGGGAAACACTTCGAGGCCCAGACGGCGGTAGGGGCAGTGCCGATACAGGTGACCTGGTTCGCCGCAGTGACAGCATAGGGGGTGTCTGTCGGATGTGCGCCATACGTCGGCTTTGCGCGCGGATGGTTGGGGAGCTTCTACGTACTGCAGCACGGGTGCAGGCGGCCCCGGAACCTGAGCAGGAGCCGGAAAAAAGGACGCCGAAGCCGGAGCAGGGCACCGCAGGGCTTCGGCGTAGGTGAGAAGACGGTCAGGCGAGACAGGAGGAGGGGATGGACGAGCCTCACCGGCAGGAAAGGACAGCCGGAGCACTTGCTGGACCTCCTCGCGGACAAAGGTCGCTAATGAGCTTGGAGCTTTGGGAGGGGCCCGGTACAGCTGGAGGAGTTCGTCGCGCACATTCGAACATATGAGATCACGTAGCAGGATGGCGTCGGTGCCGTGGAATGGTAACTCGCCGGAAGCGGAGGCGTGACTGCTACGCGCACGCGGGAGAGTACAGGCTCTTCTGCTGAGGAACGTCTGCGTGTACGGACTGTTCAGCGCGCGCTCCGCTCTTCGTCAGCGGGGAGAAGCCTCGTGGGGGAGAACGTTCTGCGACATTTGGCCCCGTCCGGTCTTTGAGTATCTCCCCTGCCCTAGCGTGGGCGAACGTTCGGCCCTATCCATGCTGGTGAGTCGAACAACCTCGATTTTTTCGCCCATTTTTTCCCTTGCTGGCGTTATTGCTGTTATAGCAAGAAATGCGTTGTTATGTGAGCCAGAGTGTCGTTCCTTTGTTTCCCTGAGAGCAATGCCCGCCGTGGTCGGCGTGCGTTCTGTAGGGTAAGTGATCACCGAGTGGAGTCCGGCGGTTCTGGACTGTGTCAGCCGCGATGAAGCGGGGAAAAACTATTCTGCACATATTACAAACCGCACATCTAGCAGATCAACGTGACGCCGGCTCTTGGGAACATTGGACAAATGTCTGTTCGGTTCGTGGAAAGCTCTTTGTCCGGACTCCGGACTTGGCATGTCCTATGCCTAGTGTGAATTTGATCGCTAGGACCTGCGGCATGCTTTCTTGAGTGCACGGCGTGTTGCGCTGCAGATTGTTTGAACTCGTCGACATGTTCAGCACATTTTTCTTCAAGTTTCTCTGGAGTATCTTCAGCACAAGAACTATTTAGTCCGCATCGAGGGAGCGCAAGGTGTAGCTCCCGCGGAGTTGCCGAGCCCGAAGCGAGTGAGTACGGAAGCCGCGTGGGTTATCTGAGTTTTCTGTACGTATTTTCCCTGCTGTTTCTGTTTCGGCCCTGGGAGTCGTGGCTCCGTGAGCCCGGTGGCCTGGCGTCACGGGTGGCGCTACGAGCTAGCTGGTATTGCAGATCGGCACCGGGCGCTCCGACACAGTCCGAATCAATGGGCGCCGACCGCTCAGAAGCTGCTTCGTTCAGTAAGCGCGGTAGGACCTTCCCACGAAGGTGATGTCTCCTTGCGGCTGCGTGCACGTAACATGTTTCGGGTGCTTGCTTTGTGCACGGGCATTGTCAGAGTGGTAGTTAGGATAAAGGTTTTTAGGAGCTACCTGGAAAACGTCAGAGAAGACACGACCACCGCACCTTCATGGTTTTTTAACCTCGCACTAACGGAGAAGTCTGGTTGAACTCAAGAAAGGGCTTTGTTCACTCGAACTCTGATCCTACAAAGCCGCCCTACACGTTGTGCATCGCACCACGATGCCTTTTCGGACGCCGTTTCCTCTCCCGTAACCTGTGATAAAGGCACGCAAAGGCACACAGTCTTACTGATCCAGTGGAGTCTCCCAGGCTTGCTGGCCAGTGCACGTCCTCCAGCTGCCGCCTGCAGCGACGGAGCGTCCTGTATCCTCTTCAGCGCATTCATCGGGGGCGAGACCAGTCAGTAGTCAAAACCTGCTGCTGTTACCCTCGAGACTACTGTACAATCCTGGCCTGCAGTTTTTAGCCCACCTTCTCTTCGCAGGCCTGCGGACACGTAGTCCACGTTCCATGCCAGTCGTTCCAGCGGAGACCTTCACGCCGCTTTTGGAACACTGCCGAAGTCTTGCGTGGACGCTGTCAGCGTGATCTCCGCTGCAAAGAAAAGGAAAATAAGCAGCGCAAAAAAACGCATCGACGACGTAAGAAAGACAAACACAGCGCTGACACTACCAACTGAAAACGGTTTTATTTTAGCGTGCAATAAATACCGTCGAAGGAAGAAAAGATAAAACGCCAAGTGATTTTGCAGGATGCAAAACAAAAAGGAAACCAAAAAACTTGCACACTACTCTCGCAAAGTGAGCTCAAGATTTAAGGTATGACAATTCCTTCTTGAGGAGGGCGATCGATGGTGAGCTGACGCATGTCTCTCCTCTTTCGTCGATGACGAATGCCTCGAAGATTTCTCTCGCTTCTTTCTCTTTGTACCTACGCAGAACGTGCGTTTCGTGCCGCTATGATTTACAGCTTTTGCATTTCTTGTAGTGTAATGGCAAATTGCTACCTGAACCAGCAGGCCCAAATCACCACCCTTAATCAGTACGCTCCGCCCCAAGACCTGCCTCCAGTGCATGAAGACCGGGAGACTCCTCCATAGCATGCACTTTCAGGCGCCTGGGTCTATTTAAGGTAGGGGGGGGGGATGCGGAGACTGGTACCCTTCAGTTTGCTTCGCCGCTATGCGTCCTTAGCCAGTTAGCCTAAATAACAATAGAGGGCGCCGGCGTCACAGCTAAATGAGCGCCACAGACCGTATTCTGCGCATGTCATTATTACCTGACTGGTAGTATGAACATATTTCATTGTCGAGTATCGTTTACGAAAGACTGTCTGATCATTTGGTTGATGAAATTATAAGGTTGCCCTGATGCTATTAGCGATTACCTTAGTAAATACCTCGTTATCAACGGACAGTAAGCTGATCAGTTTGTTACTTTTTCAAGTCCTTGACATCTCCGCTCTCAATGAACAAGATAATGTTAGCGTTTTTCCAAGCTTCCGGTACAGTCGAGGTCGTAAGGCATTGCGTGTACAGGGTGGATAGTTTTTTTAGCACAATCTCCCCTCCGTCCTTCAACAAATCTGCTGTTAACTGATCCTCAACAGCTGCTTTCCCTCCTTGCAATGCTCCCAAGGCTTTCTTTATTTTATCATTCGTTACTGGCGGGATGTCCCATCGCTCTGCGCTACTTTCTCTCTTCTCAACTTTCCGATAACATTGGGTGATGTATAGATTTGTGTACAACTCTAAGGCTACTTTTACTATCTTATAAATGTTGCTAGTGGCATGCCGTCTTTGTGTCTTAACGCGTACATCTCGTATTTTACATATGCCTAGTTTCCTCTTCATCGCTTTTAGGCTACCTCTGCTCTGTACACTATGCTCGATTCTCTCCATATTTGACTTCCTTATGTCGACTACCTTGCGCTTGTTTATTAATTGTGGTATCTCTGCCAGTTCTATTCGGTCGGTAGGCGCTTTCATGGTTTGGCGTTTTTTAATCAGACCTTTCATCTCCTGACATCGCATGCCGGCATGTTGTCGAACCATCCTACCGGCTACTTCCACAGCGGTCTTCGTAGTGATAGCTGTGTATTATTTTTCAGTTTTTGAACAATGAGACCGTGTTCCTCAGTGAAAGTCGAACATCTGTTCTGCATTATATATCCTGAATTCCTCTGTTTTCCCTCTTACCGCTAACTCGTTAGTGGACTTCCTCTTCACTAGTTTCTCGCGTTGCGTCTACAAGTATAAGCTAATTTGACACCTTACCATTCTGTGGTCGCTACAATTCACTTTTCAGTGGGCCTCCACATCCTTGTCGAGCCAGAATGAGCGCATAGTATAATTTCTATCATTCTTAGTGTCACCAATGGGGCTCTTCCACGTTCATTTCCTGTGTTTTCGTTTCCGGAAGAAGGTATTCAATATCTGTAAACTATTTATCTCTGCAAACTCTTCCATGAACTCCCCCCTGTTATTTCTAGCGCCCAGGCCACAGTCGTCTACCACCTGGTCTCCGGCCTGCTTCTTGCTTTCTTTCGCATTGATTTCAGCAAAACAAGTTCTTCGAGTAGCTGCTAACTTTCTTGATTCATAACGGCAGTTGCGGAGCAGAAACACAACAAAAGAACTTACACAAAAGAAGAACTAGACACCGAGAGACACGCACAGACGCTGCTAGTTCTTCTGTGTCCAGTTCTTATTCTTTTGTGTTTTTTTGTGTGCTGCTACTATGCCTAAGACAAGTAACCAACTCGCCCAAGATCTCGTTCTACACAAGAGAAGAAACACGAAAACACACGAACGAACGATGCACTCACAAGTGAGTGTGTGTTGTGTTTGCAGCGTTTGTCCGTGTGCTTGTCTGTTTCTTATCTTGTGTTTGTGCTGCTTTTCTGCCGTTATGAATTTCGCATTGATGCCGCCCATAATCAGTGTACTGTGACTTTACTTTGTTTAGTGCAACGAACAATAAAATTAATCAATGAGCCATCTCAATTGTGTAGATATGTAGAACATACGTTCCTGTTTGAGATTTCCTCTGAATGATTCCTCCCGCCGTCTGCCTACCTAAACGCCCTGCGGTGACGTCCTAGACCCTGGTCTCCGATCATATCATTAGTGAGGTCATTGCTATTGAACTGTGTTATCGTTGTGAGGTGCTTTAATTTCACGCGCGGGGCCAAGTCGTTTGGACGTCACGACTCTCTTGGCCAATTCTGATTTACGCTGAATGGGAGCCTTAAAGCTTTCACGTTAAGGCTGAAGAATATCTGAATACAGAGGAGTCATTCCACTCCAAACGTCCTAGACATTGCTCTCGACCATCTTCAATTTGTTAAAAAATTTCCGGAGACTTACCCTAATATGCGTAATCAAAGCCTGATATATTTTTGCCAAAGAAAATTATTCACGAGGCTAGCGACGTTGGAATATTGACAAAAGGCGAGAAACCAGGCACCGCTCAATAAATAAAAAAATTCAAATTTTTATAAAACACTGCACAATCTTTTTCATTGACATTTGCAGATTCTGGCTTTCGATATAATTCGGAGCATGCAGCTTTATTTGGCATAAATTAAAAAAAAAAGAATCTAAAGAAAATAATACATTGTTTCATTTTTGTCGTTTTTTTTAAATATCAACTTGCTCTCAGAAATTCGTAAAAAGCGATTTTGCTTCGTTAGGTGTCTACTACCTATAAAAACGTTGCACGTGATGAAACTGCGTACATCGAGGTAAAAAAATACTAAAATTGCAAAAAAGTTCACGTTTTGCGCCAGAAAACTCGTAAATTTGACTTTGAGGTTCTCCAAGTAAAAATACAAACAATAGTGATTTACATAGAACAATTTATTGCTTACCATTTCTGAAATTTTTATTGAGGTAAGTTTTGTTTAAAACAAGAAAATATTGTTTGAAGTTGAGCTCCCACGCCGCACGTTGCGTCTTGTCTTAACGCCGTTTCAAGGCAGAACACGATGCTGCTGATAGTGTGGCCCGCCGAAATGTAGATTTCTTGTTCCTAAGTGAGGTTTTCAATGCAGGCAAGCATGGAAGCGTTGAGCAGTCGAACAAGTATACGTGGGTAGAGATTTTCTTAACGCTGCCGTGGCCGCACTTGCCCCGGTTACCTAGTTCTTCGTTGTGTTTCTAACGCACTCAGTCATTCTTGTCATAGGACATGATAGACATAAGCACCAGCATAAGAGCTTGTGAGACGCCGATCTGGAAATGACCAGAACAATCCGGTGCTGAAAAAATCCGCGACGCAGCTGCACCACATGGTGCCTGACCGTTGTAACCGTCAAATGCTCATGCCCGGTTGTTTCCGATATGATGACTTGGCTGTATTTGGTTTAGTCAGTGCGATTTCTTCATTAATACACCGGCGAGCCACTATGGTAGCGAAGCACCTACGCGCGAGAGGGCCGCGTTCCCCGCCTAGGAGAGGTCCCTAGTCCGGGACCCCTGTGGCTTCCGCGGCAGCTCGGGCCCGAGCGACGAGGGCTCTTTGGCTCTCTAAGGTAGAGATGCCGTGCAGGACAGCCTCCCGGCTTTCTCGCGTAGGTGAGGGGAAAGGGGGTAAGCAGGGGTAGAGGGGCATGCCCACACCATGTGGTACACGTCCGAGAATGCGGGCACCTACAATGCGGGCACTCCCCGTTAAAAGCCGGATGAAAATATTGCACCACTGCCGGGCACAGCACTGGGTTGGTATGTAAGCAAAGGAGCCAACGCTACACGCTTTTGGTTAGCGATTTCGCAGGGGGAAGAAAGCAGCTATACTGTGCTTGATATAACTGAATTTATTTGTAAGTGATAGCCGGGTTAGGTTCTGATATCTCATGGGGCGAGAGCAGAGGCGATGCTCCGTGGTTGAGCCCGCGGGCTGAGGTGTCTGCAGCCTCGTTTCCCTCCAGTCCCTCATGTGCTGGTGTCCAGACGACAACACGTGTCTGGGAGATCCCGGTACTTGCATCTATGTAAAATTTTGGTGACGAATTGAGAGATTCGTCCTTGTATATTTTGACAGACATCCCGGGAGTCGGTAATGATAACCCTGCAGACAGGTTCTGCGTCAGCGATTGCTATGGCGACTTCCTCCTCGTGTGTAGTGTTTGTAGTACGGAAAGTGGGTCCCTGTACGTACGTGTTTTGATGGATTACTGCGACCGTATACCATCCCCCGTGGTGTGGGCCAGCACCACCCGTGTAGAAGACTGAGTAGCGAGAACCATAATTGTTAAGGGCCATCGCGCAGACGATTTGACGGCCCTCGTGAGTCACTTTTGTCACGATCTGTGGCAGAGGTTGCACCTGTTGCCCGTGGCGCCAGTCCTCTGGAACATTGGTCCTTTCCTGTTCATGTGCTTTGTAGGCAATGTGCAGGTGGTTAGGAGGCTTTTGCCAGCTGAAGATTTGTTCAACAGCAAGTTTTGGAGGCGTTGATTGGACGTCGTTATTGGGACGTGAAGGGCGCGTTTGTATATTTTGCTAAGTATCACCTCTAGGGCGTTCTCGTCACATTTCCACAAGTGGTGATAGGGCACCGAATAGAGTATCCGGCTCGTTACAAATGCATTTTCCAGCCTGAGGGCATGTTTTCATGGTAACCGTCCACCCCCCCCCTCCCTCCTGTTGTTAGATAACAGGCGGACCATGCGGCCCACCTGGTCTCCAATCTTGCGGAGCTTTTGCAGGGTTGTATCGATCTTGCGGTTGCGCTCAATAAAGTCCCAACCCTTACCTCATCGTGTTCAGGAATAGAGCCGCTAGCAAGGGAGTGGTCAAATTTGGTGATGCACTTCGGGTTGGGCTGAAGGTGCAGGAGTTCTGATTTGGTCGGGGAGCATTCCAGGCCGCAGCGGCCAGCGTATCCGTTCAAGATAGTCACCGCTTGTTGCAGGTTTGCATCGATCTGTCCCAATGACCCATGTGTCGTCTAGAGCGTGATGTCTTGGACATACAGGGCGTGCCAGATGCCTGGGACATCATTCAGTATAAGGGCTGTATAGATTTACGTTATAGATGCTTTTGGAATTTTTTCTTTTTGGGAATTATCTCCGTAATTACGTGTTCGATCTGGGCGCCCTCTATTTCTTTGTGTGCTATGGCTACTACTTGTTTGCTTATGAGGGTTGCAGTGCGGCCGCTTTCCTGACACGTGTAGCCCCTGAGTGTTGGGGTGTTGTTTGTTTCTTGTAACATAATTACATCCGGTGGGGTTCCTCTGGTGTATATGAATTGCTGCAGGAGGCCTTGCTTACGCTTGCACCCCCTGCAGTTCCATTGCCAAATTTCTAGTTGTTGGTGCCGTTCTGCCATATTTGGTTATTGTTGTTTGTGTTGGGGGTCTCTGCGCCGAACCTGCGTTCGTTGTATAATCTGTCTCTGGCGTCGTTGGTGGTTCTTTGCGTGGTCTGTTTTTTTACATAGTTTCTAAAACTCTGTTTGTGCAGGGCAAACTTTTGTTGTGCCTGTTGCATTTCACTTTGCATTTGCTGCATCTGACCCTGGTGATTCATTATGAGGTTTTTGATATCATCAATGGGGTTTCCTCCTTCGTTGTTTTGTTGCGCCATCTCCATCGCCTGAGGTGGTGGAGTCGGCATTCTAGCCGGCGAATAACCCGCCCTCATTTCTTGTTTCTCTCTGGTAATGTCGTTTAGTTGTTTCTTTAGTTGCTTCGCTTCCTCGCGACTTTGCTCGAGTTCACACCTGAGGCTCGTAATCTCTTCTAATAGTTGTTTGTCTAGTGTGGTTTGTATGTTGTTTGTGTTAGAGTGCGGAGCAAAAAGTGATTTGGGAGGGCCGTCTCACCAGCTCACCTTAACACCTCCGCCGCTCTTCTTCTTCTGTTGCCACGGCTGCTGCTTTTGCTGCGGCTGTTGCTTGCCGGCGTTGACCAGGGGTGGGTAGGACCCGTCCCGGTTGGACGCTCGGCTCGTAAATCTATACAGCCCACCCAAGCAAACAAAAGGGAACTTTATTAGGCTCTTTGCGGGAGCGAAAAAGTTGGCGGGGCAAAACACCTTAATCATAGCGGGCGAATTTAACGCCAAGAGTCCGATATGGGGCTATAACAAAGAGGACAAAAAGGGGCGCGGCATCTGCACGGCGGCAGAGAACGTAGGATGCCAGCTGCTAACCGAAGAAAATCAACCGACTAGGCAGGGGAACAGCGTCAGTCCAGACACGAGTCCCGACCTAACCTTCATAAGGGGCGTCAAACAAGCGGAATGGAAAAACCTACTCGAGAACCTTGGAAGCGACCACCACATAATAAGGATCTGCACGGTGGCGGACAACGTCAGGACGAAGATTGGCACGGCTCGGCTAACGGACTGGGACGCCTTCAGAGCGCACTGCAAGCAGCTCGAGGGCGACATCGGTTCTAGGGAAGAGTGGAGCCAACAACTCAGACGAATCCAAGACCTATACACGAAAGAAGTAGACAGGACGGAACAAATGCCGGAGGTGGACAAGCGCCTCCTCAAGCTATGGGAGGTGAGACGCGGGCTCACAATGCGGTGGAAAAGACAAAAACTCAACAGGAAGCTAAAGAAGAAAATTGCCGATATAACCAAGCAAACGGAGCAGTACGCGACGCAGCTGGCCAGGCAGGGTGGCAGCAATTCAGCAACTCGCTGAACGGCACCCTCAGCACGGCCAGAACGTGGCAGATCCTCAAGGCCCTCATGGACCCGAGCAAACACAAATCCGAAGGCAGCAAGTCGATACAGAGGCTGGTCCACCATACGAAAGCACGGACGAACAACTACTCGAAGAGGTCCGGAACAAGTGCTACGGCAAAGATCAGGTCGACAGCTACCGAGAAGAATACCGTGGCGAGGAGAACCCGGCCATGGACCGACCCATCACGAGAGAGGAGGTCGTCGAGGCGATAAGATCGGCCACGAAGAACACGGCGGCGGGGGCGGACAAGATCCGGAACTCGCTAATAAGGAACCTCAGTGACGAGGCTATAGATCAGCTTACGACCTAAATCAACAAGCTCTGGCAAGAGGGAAGAGTGCCGGCGGAGTGGAAACACGCCGTCGTCGTGATGATTCCGAAGCCGGGCAAGAAGCTCCAGATCGAGAACCTCAGGCCGATATCTCTAATGTCGTGCCTGGGCAAGGTGGGTACGAGAAAGTGATCCCGAAGAGAATACAGTCGCTCCTGGAGAACGAACAGTGGTACCCGGACAGCATGTACGGGTTCAGAGCCAACCAATCTACGCAAGACGTGCTGCTCCAACTCAAGGAGGAAGTGCTCGAGATGATGCCGAAGGCGGGCGAAAACGTCGTCATGGCCCTCGACATAAAGGGGGCTTTCGACGACGTAAGCCACGCGGCCATCATGGAAGGCATCAACAACGCCAACTGCGGGAGGAGAACGCACGATTACGTCAGAGCCTTCATGAGCGACAGAACGGCGACCGTGTGGGGCTGGGCGAGCTGAGAAGCGACGTCTTCCCCACGCCGTGCTAAGGCACACCCCAAGGATCCATCATATCGCCCGTCCTCTTCAACGTGGCAATGATTGGACTCGCAAGACGGCTCAAGGAGATCCAGGGCATCCAACACGCGATGTACGCCGACGACGACATGATATGGGTCACCCAAGGATCACTTGGGGAGAAGCAAGAAAAACTACAGGAAGCGGAAACTTGCGTAGGAAATTACACCAGAGAGAGGGGCCTAAGATGCTCGACGGAAAAGTCGGAACTCCTAAGTGTCGGCAAGCATCCCACCCAAGCGACACTGGAGGTCGTTCTCGAGAGACAGAACATCCCGGAAAAGAACATGATAAGGATCCTGGGCATGTGGTTGCAAGGAAGCCGGAAATGCCGCCACACCATCAGCCTGCTGAGCCAGGCGGCAGGGCAGGTGGGCCGTATGATCAACAGAGTCTCCCAAAAGAGATATGGAATGAAGGAAGAAGACACTCTCAAGCTAGTCAACAGCCTAATTGTCAGCCGAGTCACGTACGTCCTGCCGTACCACGCGACGACCAAGGCGGAAATAGAGCAAGCCGACACCATTCTTAGGAAGGTGTACAAGACTGCTCTCCACCTACCCAAGAACACGTCGAACGAAAAGTTGCTCCAGCTAGGCATCAGCAACACCTTCAGGGAGCTCGCCGAAGCTCTGCTGGGAACGCAAACCACGAGACTCAGAGGCACCCCTACGGGACGAGCCCTCCTAAGAAGGTTGGGTCGGGACACGAGCGGACTAGTATAGACAGGTACGCGGACGTACCGGACCACCTTAGGAAAACCATTGCCATTGCCGAAAAACATGGACCCCAATCTTCACGAAAACAGACGAAAACCGAGGGCCGAGTACGTAGAAAGAACGCTAGCCCAGTTAGACAACACCGTATACACGGACGCTGCCGTATATCCGCGCGAGAGAGAACGCGTAGCCTTGACGGTAGTGGTAAACAAGGAAGGAAACATGATCACGTGTGCCACGGCAAAGGTCGTCGGCATAGCGGAGGCCGAAGAGATTGCCGTTGCGCTGGCGGCAGCAGAAGGCTACAGAACGGGCCGATGTCTCAACATACTGACGGACTCGAAGAAAACGTGCAGGAACTACACGAGGGGCAGGATCAGCATAACAGCCCTTAGAATGCTCATCGGGGTAACATCCGCCGAGAAGACACCCAGGCATAACCTAATCTGGATCCCGGGCCACGCGGGCATAGGGGGGAACGAAAGGGCTGACAGCCCAGCTCGAGGTAACGCATTCCGAGCAGGGCAGTCATATGCTCCGGAGCTCTGCCTACAGGCTTGCGACGGGGGATATGCAGAGACCTTGAACTTGCATAGGGGAGATAGAATTAGATATCCACCACCACACAAAGCCCTAACAAAGGAGGAAGCGACCGGCTGGCGCAGATTACAGACCAACTTCTTTTCTAACCTACACATACTTAATAAGATGTTCCCGACACAATACACAGCCACCTGCCCTTGGTACGATGCCACACCTACACTTTACCATATCACGTGGGAGTGCGAACGCAACAAAGCATTCCACCAACACGAACACCCGAGTGCGGAGCAATGGGAGAGTCGGCTCACCAGCGGCGAGCTCACGACCCAAAGGGCCTTAGTTCAGCACGCGAATGATGTACCACGACTCAGTGGAGCCTTGGAATAGGGGCCCACTCTTGCTGACGAGAAGCCTCAAGTCGCCAGCGCCAGAGAAGACGACGGAAACTTCATAACCGCAAAACCCTTGAAAGAACCAATAAAGTTTTCACTCACTCACTCACTCAGTATAAGGGGGAGGTGAGCCATGGCGAGATTAAAGAGGAGGGGAGAGAGGACAACTCCCTGTGGAGTTCCTCTGGTACCTTGGTGGTACGGGCCATGCTCCTCATCTTGGATACATATATAGGTTTGCCGATGAGTGAGAAATTGCTGACGTGTATAATCTTATTGTGGCCACAATTCGTCTGTGACAATGGTCTGAGGATGATGTCGTGGGTCACGTTGTCAAACGCCCCCTTGAGGTCCAAGGTGAGGAACACCTTTTCGTCCCTGGGTTGTTACACCGGATCCGAGACTTTCTTGTGTAATTGCAGCAAAACATCCTGCACGGATCGGTGTGGGCGAAATCGGAACTTGCGGTTCGCAAAGGTGCGTTTCGATTCTAGATGTGTTCAAAGTCTGTCTCTGACCATAGTTTCCATCAACTTCCCGCACAAGAAATCAGTGAAATAGGTCGGATATTCTCAATACTGATGTATTTTCCGGGTTTCGGTGTGAAAGTGAATAATGCGGTTTTCCAGTCCATTGCGAGGGGTGTGCCCCCCTCCCATATGTTGTTATAGTGAAGAAAGCACATGTATGCCGGGTATGGTAAGTTAGCAAGGAGCTTAACCTTCGCTCTATCCCGTCCGGGTGCTGTGCCGCGCTTAATTTCTGCCAGCGCCGCTTTTAGGTCGTAAAGCTGGAACGGTCTTTCAAGCTCTTCATTCTCAGAGCCTGCATATGAGTATGCCGACCCGCAAGAGTCATGAATGCTACAGAGATATTTATCTATGAGCCCTGTAGCCAATATGGAAGTATCCCCGTCGAGAGCCTGAATAGCTCTCTGTAGGTGTCTCTGGGTTTCGTTGCGTGTTTGAGCCGGATCTATCAAGGCGCGAAAGAGGCGCCTATGCTCCGATTCGACATTTGTCTACTCGCAGTGTTACAGCGGTCCACACAGTTTGAGTAGGCGAGTTGGGCCGCATACTCGGCTGCCTCCTGGGTGAGTGCCGCGGTACGAATTTTGAGTTGGCGGTTTTGCTTCTGCCAGCGCCATCGGCGGGTGAGGCTATGTCGGGCCTCCCAGAGGCGCAGGAGGAGGTTGTACGCCGCCGGTGTTGCTTCTGAGAGCTGATCTTGTTATTCAATCTTACGAAGCTGGGCCACCAAATGTTGAGGCCAAGGTTCATAACCCTGTTGGGCTATAGGTTTGTCACGGATCTCCCCGGAGAACACACGGACCGAAAGAATGGACTTGGCAACAGGTGTACCCACACAGACGCACATATAATACACCCTACGTGACACACACACTAGCACACAAAACTAACACAAAACACAAGGCTATAAATACACACGACCCGGGAACACTGCTACCAGCGTCTACTAATAGCGTTCTACTGTTAGTGGTCGGCGTTCGTCCTCACGGTTGGTTCGGTGCGGCATGCGGCGTTGTATGGATCCAGTAGCCGGCGTCGAGGCGGCGTTCGACGTGCTTGGGCTGGCGTCGTTGGCTGCGTCGTATAAGCTCCCGGTCCAAGCGCCCGTGGAGGTGATGCCGGTGTTGTTGGCGTTGGGGGCACCACCCGGATGGGTGGCAACAGCGCTGGAGACACCCCTGGCCGTAGCAGGTGGCAGCGTCCTCCGTTGACTCCCCAGAACGCGCTCAGGCCCGGCAGGAAGCCCACGATGCGAAGCCGTAGAACGCGAGCTCACCGGAGCAGTAGCCGGCGTTGCTCTCTTCCAGCCGAAGAGTCCCTGACTAGCTGGAGTCTCCGTTTCTCTGTTCTTTCCCCCCCCCCGTGTCTCGCTCTCCCCCGCCCTTTTATAGCCTCGGCGTTAGTCCAGGTAAGCCTCGTCATCGTCTTCTCCTTCTTCTCTTCTCCAGCAATCATCTCTCTCCACCTCACCGAATGCTTCTTCATCTTTATTCTTTGGTTAATCCACGTCGTATTCTTCACACCTCTTTCCTTCATAATTTTATTTTAGACTCCTTATTATATGTTAAAAGGTTCAGGGTTTGTGTACTCCGAGCAAAAGCGAGTCCTGTCAGGGAGTGTAGCTTCTCGATGTGAACATGTGAGAGGTTTCGTGCGGAGTGTTGTGAGCAAGATGCAGTGGTCGCTATAGATGGTCTCCTCAGTGTCGTGCAATACGCATATCATTCGTTATTGGTGAAGATAATATCCGGGCACGTGTCCCGTGTTGCAGAGTTACCCATTCTGGTAGGGTGAGCAGGATCCGTGTGGAGGTTTTGGCCCAGCATGGAGATCAGCTCCGCAAGCTTTCTTCCACGTTTCTCCTCTTTAAGGTCCCAGAGAGGACTGGAGGCATTGAAGTTCCCAACTATGATGAAGGGTTCGTTTTCTGCGACCATGAGGGCTTTTTTAAATACGTCAGTGTATGTTACATGGGGGAGTTTGGGTGATTTGTATATGTTGAGTACATATAGAGAGGGGCACGGTTTCCTAAGCGGCAGGAGGGTAACCATAACGTACGAATAGGCGGCGTTAAAGGCGAGATCGACAGGGGTAGCTGTAAAAACTGTGGAGGACGGTTAAGCTTCTTCTTTAAGAGTGAGACGCGGCCAATGTTTTAAGATCCCTTTTCAGTTTGCAAGCTCCCCCCGAGCAGCGCACGAGATGCTGGCCCCCTGCCGTTTCCCCTCACCACGCGGCGCTGCTGTCGCTGTCGGCCCGATGCGCTGCGCTCGGCGGTGTGGCGGGCATAGAGTTAATGTTGCGGGCAACGTTTTTAGATGGTTGCGGGAGTCTTCTCAGCCATTAAAATTTGCTGTCTTTTTCTGGAATGTCACGTTGAAACTTCAGTCTCGTGTTTAAAGAACAATTTGGTATGAGCGGTAAGGGTGAGATAAAGAGCAGGCCAACGCAAAGGTGGCGAAAAGCCGGCCCTTAATATCTTCATGCTTTATTTATCCCGTAGCACATGCGACGTTTACCCTTGGCATTTTAGTGTTCGTTAGAGTAACGGTTACTTTGGAGTGTGCACAAAAATAAAAAAAAGATATAATTACCTTTGTTCCGTTTCTAGAAAACGTTCACGAAATTCCGCGCTCAGTTTCCGCCGCATGCAGCGCTGTGTGCTGTGTTCCATGCGGTTTTGTACATTGAGAATGGAAGTTTCAATGAACACAAACACGCATCAGATGATGACAAACTTAGAACTACGGAAGGAAAAGCTACAGGAGACAAGCTTTTTTATTTGCAATGGCAACTTTTTCTCTGTTTTCCAGGCGGCGATTAACGTCTCTCGCACAAAAATGCATGCGTGTCACAATGACGAAATGCAGAACCAGGCATGTAAAAGAAGCCATATGCTCTTCACATCCAAGTCATGCAAGGTTGAGCAATTCCAGCTCGTTTAGTACGCCCCGGAAGATATCCCCCAAAACGGCATCTTCTTTTGAGGAGACAAAAACTGCTTTGTTTACAACATTTGTAAACTCTAGCATCTTCTTGGTTGGATGCTTTAGGCACCCTTGCTTGAAGCTCTTGTACACCGTAAGGTATGAGTCACTGCGAACAACTGCCACTGGAGAGCTAATATATTCCATGCAGGAAGGGCAAGCTATGATCTTGGAGAATTTGTGTGCCACATAGCTTGAAAAGTAATATGAAATGCTTTCATCTGCTTCTCCCTTAGAGTAAATGTGGTCATTGTCACAGCGTTCGGGTTAGTCAGCTTCGGAAGTTAACTCAAGCATGCTTGACTCGATCAGTTCATGCAGGTGAGCTTGCTTCCAGTGGTGTGCTGCTCTTGATTTCTTCAGTGTGCCCTGAACACCCACAAGCCCAGCACTCGGTGTACCCTCCACACTTCCACGCAGACCAGTCTTGATAGGTGTGCACAGACTAAGCAGCCGGAATATTTGAGTGAAGTTCACAACGGTCGGGTGCGATTTGTCGCCTCCAAATGAGCACACCAGTCCGAAATGGCGCTGAAAAATAAAAACGGACCAATGGGTACTACTGAAAACCACGCCTGTTTAAAATTAAAGAAACAAAACCGCACCGCTGCCCTTACTTCCAAAGGATCCTGATTGAGCTTGGCTGTCAAGACATAGTAAACACCTTGACCTATCAGGTATCGCATGATGCCAAGTACTGGCAACAGTGTTACCCGCAGGGCTTCAGTAGTGAGCTGTGAAGCAAAAGTTTCAAGCCCTTTTGAATCTCATTCCTCTCAGTGGTGTCAAGCAGCTCCACAAACTGTTCGATGATCTAGAAGAAAGAAGGACATGATAAATGTTTTGGCAGGGACAGCTGCGGTACTCAGATGAATAGCAAAAACTTTCCATCTAGGATAACTTGTGTGGTACATTACCTGTATGTCTTTGGAGCCGTGTCGAATGCCTGGTGAAGGAAACTTGACATTCAGTGCATTAAAGATATCAACAATGCTGATTCTTGGGTTAGTTGGTACTGTTCACTCATAATGGCAAAGCCTTTAGCGCAAAAAACGAGGACGTCAGAGGAAGACGGGACAGCGCTAACTTTCAACTGGCGTTTATTGAAATACAGAGGCATATATATAGCGAAGCAAGCATGGAAATACACAAAGGATACAAAAGATCACACTCTACGCATGCGCCCACCACTGCAGTCTAGGAAAGCGATTTCCTTGTCAGAAAGATTAACAGAAGGCGTGCTAACGCAGTCCGCTCCCCTTTTCCTAATCAACCGGGCTTCGATTATTTCACGTGTGCAGCGGTCTATACTTCTCGCCTCTACTGTGCATGCGCCGAACATGGGCTTGCATGTTTTGCTAGGACAGTGATGACAATGTTCAGACAGGTTACCGTCCCTTGGGTTTTCCACGTTTCGCTTGTGTTCAGCAAGCCTTTCATTAAAGCATCTGCCGGTTTGCCCTATGTATAACAGACCACAGGTTAAAGGAATACTGTATACCACCCCTAGCGAGCACTCCACAAACTTATTCCTATGCTTCACTTTACATCCCCCTGACTGTCTTGGAAAAGGGTCCGTCAACTTACACAATTTTGACAGCTTGTCTGGGGCAGAGAATGTCAACTTCACATCAACCTTTTTGGCAACCCCTTTCAGCCTATGGGATATGTCGTGCATATAAGGAATCCCCACCGTCTTTTTCTTTTCGGCAGATGGTTCGCAACGGCTCTTCTTACGCTTCTTCAACAAGGCTTCCGCCACGGAAACGAGCACTTCTTTGGAATACCCGGCGGCAGAAAGCCTACCGGCTTGCTCGCTCAGGCTGAGGGGTAACATGAGTGGACATGATTTCTTAATGGCATTGATGAAGCACATGCTCACAATAGCCCGTTTTACAATCTTCGAGTGGGAGGACGAATAAGACAGGAGTGGTTTGTTGGCCCTAGGGTGGTAATACCAGCTTACATGGGTTTCTCTGAAAATTAACATTAAATCTAAAAATTGCAATTTGTTGTCAGCGGGTAGTTCATGTGTCAAATCAAGTGGGTTAAAACAGTGCTTAAAAGTTTTAAAAAGAATATAAGGTCCTGTTCAATGCAAGCTATGGTGTTGTCCAACAAAATTAAAAAATAATCAATAAATCTAAAAACCTTTAAAACCTTAAAATATTGTAGATGGGAGGCTACCGTCCTGTCTCGGTGAGCTAAAAACAAATCGCTAAGAACCGGCGCTATGCAGTACCCTATGCAGACACCACGTTTCTGTAAATACACACCTTGATTGCATTCTGCGCAGGTTGAGTTTAGGTAAAAATGTAAAAGTTCCATGAACCCCGCCACAGATACACCAGCAGCATTCTGAAACGCGACATACCCAAAACAATCGATGCTATCTTCCACACAAGCAAGCAACTGGTCATGAGGGAGCGAATAGTACAGATCTTTTAAGTCTACAGATATGGCACTCATGCGTTTGTCGGAATTATCTGCTAAAAATTTTACAACGCTTTCTGAGTTCTTTACCACAAACGGATCATCGATATCCAAGATATTTAATTTTTCTTTCAGAAAACCGGCGACAGCTTTCTGCCAGGAATCGTATTCAGAAACGATTACCCTTAGAGGGCATCCCACTTTGTGAGATTTTGCGGAAAAACAACGCCTGCAAAGAGTTCTTTTCACTTTTATCTACACTGTAGTAGAATGGAAAGTTGGGCGAGTTGGTATGCGTTCATTTTGGGTGGAAAAAACAGCGCGAAAGGGACGGAAGACAAAGAAAAAGGAAACCACACGGACGAGCGCTGACTCACAACTATTTTTTATTCAGAAAAAACAGACATTTATATTTAAAAAGTCACATGACCTGACGTCACTCGCGCACATGCCCAGAAATACAACAGTCTAAGATTATATCATGAGTCAAGATTAAAACCTTACAGCGCGATTTCAGAACTCTGTGATTAACCGAAAAAAACACGAGACAGCCAGAAAAAAACAAAGGTACTACAAAACAAAGGTACTAAAAAAAACAAAACACAAATCACGTGTTGTCAAGAAAAGCGACCTCTTTATCGACCATCAATAAGGAAGGCTGACTGGTGCATTCCTCCCGTCTTTTTCGAATGTGATATGCCTCAATGAGCTCCCTTGTCGTCTTATCTCTATGGCGGAATAAAATACGTGTGCGCGCGACTAGAGGTCTGCATACTTTCTTATTTTCAATCTTGCATGCTTCGCAGTGCTCTCTTAGATGCGAATAGTTTGAATCTGATAGTGAACGAAGATGCTCCCTAAGTCGAATATTTATACATCGGCCGGTCTGTCCTATATATACTTTTTTACATGAAAGAGGAAGTTCATACACAACTGAACATGCGCACTCTACACACCTTGATCTATGGGAAACCAAACAACGAAATGGGCTAATTCTTGATATATTGTCATGGCGGTTCCCTATCATGCGACAAAGCCCCCCCAACTTGTGTGGCGCAGAAAACACCACATTCACGTCAAATCTGCCCGCCACCTTTTTTAGATTATGAGCCGTTTTGTGCATATACGGAATTACAGCAAATTTTTTTCCTGTTCTGTCCAATTTTGTATTCAAGAAATCTTTTCGCACTACCCTCACCAGCTTCTCGCAAGTTGCTGAAATCACCCCCTGTGGAAACCCTGCGGCTTCTAATCTACTTACTTGTAACATCAGACTGTCGGCTATGCAGTGATGGCATGAATTTGTGAGGCTCGAAGGTAAGGTAGTCATTGCAATTCCATTCTTTACTAGCTTTGAGTGCCCCGAGGTAAAACTTAACACCGGTTTTTGGGATCGGGGTGAATGCATCCAGCAGATGTGCTCTTCCCTAAAAAACAACTTCAAACTTAAAAACTGCAGTGCATTTTCTGACGGTAACTCGAAAGTGAAGGACAGTCCTTTACCACATTCTTGAAAAACCTTTAGAATGCCTAGCTAGAAGATCAAGGTTTAGGCTATTGCACAGCTTTTTTGCTTTTGTTTTTACCTTAGATAATACAACATTCCGCTGCTTGTTGAACAGAGACGTGATAGCATTCCTTGCCTTGCTGGTAAACTGACCTTCTGGAAAATTTACAAATCCCCCCTCTTTGTCTGCGGGAATAAAACAAAGAAAATTTTCCCGCAAATATTATGTCACCTTACGTATTGGCAGTTTTGACACGAAGGGCCTATTGTGCCGCAACACATTCACACCCTCGGAAATGCAGGCGTCCCTTTCACCCACCGCTGCACGACCGGACACTCGCCGCACAAAAGACAGCAGTTGTGGTGCATCCTTCTTCGTTTCAAAAGCATACTTCGGGCCTAGACGCAGAACCCTTTGCACGTCGTTAGGAAGAACATCTCCGTTGAATGTCCGTATCTCTCGCCGATCTCCTCCTGGCTCCCGAGGAAGTTTGGCTCTCAGTTTGACCAACGTGGCTTGCCATAAGAATTCCGTTGTCCGATCAGCCAAGGCGAGATTCTCCCCCAACGCTCTGCCAGCTTGGGCAGTTGCCGACAAAGCACGCAGCCTAACTCGAAGAAGGTCCCTGAACAACCTTGCCTATCGGTGCCACTCCGCTTTGAGAATTTTGTACATCCTCATACCATACCCTACTGACGGTGCGAGGCCTCCAAACAGGATCCGGACATCATCAGGCAACACCTTCGTGCGTATACAAAAGGAAAGCGTTCTTGCTCTGTATACTGCACATGCGATGAGGGAAAGGAAGGATGACGGATCGGAAAAAGCACATTGAAAAGCGCCCGATGTAATTAATAATTGGTTTTTGGGGAAAGGAAATGTCGCAGTATCTGTCTCATATATCGTTGGACACCTGAACCGCGCGTTAAGGGAGGGGATAAAGGAGGGAGTGAAAGAAGAAGGGAAGAAGAGGTGTCGTAGTGGAGGGCTCCGGAATAATTTCGACCACCTGGGAATCTTTAACGTGCACTGACATCGCACAGCACACGGGCGCCTTAGCATTTTTCCTCCATAAAAACGCAGCCGGCGCGGTCGGGTTCGAACCCGGGAACTCCGGATCAGTAGTCAAGCGCTCTAACCACTGAGCCACCGCGGCGGGTCGCCCGATGTACTAGAAATGAAATTCAACAATGCTGATTCTTGGGGTAGTTGGTACTGTTCACTCATAATGGCAAAGCCTTTAGCGCAAAAAACGAGGACGAGAGTGGAAGACGGGACAGCGCTAACTTTCAACTGGCGTTTATTGAAATACAGAGGCATATATTAGCGAAGCAAGCATGGAAATACGCAAAGGATACAAAAGATCACACTCTACGAATGCGCCCACCACTGCAGTCTAGGAAAGCGATTCCCTTGTCAGAAAGATTAACAGAAGGCGTGCTAACACAGTCCGCTCCCCTTTTCCTAATCAACCGGGCTTCGATTATTTCACGTGTGCAGCGGTCTATACTTCTCACCTCTACTGTGCATGCGCCGAACATGGGCTTGCATGTTTTGCTAGGACAGTGATGACAATGTTCAGACAGGTTACCGTCCCTTGGGTTTGCCACGTTTCGCTTGTGTTCAGCAAGCCTTTCATTAAGGCATCTGCCGGTTTGCCCTATGTATACCTGACCACAGGTTAAAGGAATACTGTTTACCACCCCTAGCGATCACTCCACAAACTTATTCCTATGCTTCACTTTACATTCCCCTGACTGTCTTGGAAAAGGGTCTGTCAACTTACACAATTTTGACAGCTTGTCTGGGGCAGAGAATGTCAACTTCACATCAACCTTTTTGGCAACCCCTTTCAGCCTAAGGGATATGCCGTGCATATAAGGAATCACCACCGTCTTTTTCTTTTCGGCAGATGGTACGCAACGGCTCTTTTTACGCTTCTTCAACAAGGCTTCCGCCACGGAAACGAGCACTTCTTTGGATACCCGGCGGCAAAAAGCCTACCGGCTTGCTCGCTCAGGCTGAGGGGTAACATGAGTGGACATGATGTCTTAATGGCATTGATGAAGCACATGCTCCCAATAGCCCGTTTTATAAGTTTCGAGTGGAAGGACGAATAAGATAGGAGTGGTTTGTTGGCCCTAGGGTGGTAGCACCAGCTTTGGCGTAAAAAGAGCCGTTGCGAACCATCTGCCGAAAAGAAAAAGACGGTTGTGATTCCTTATATGCACGGCATATCCCATAGGCTGAAGGGGGTTGCTAAAAAGGTTGATGTGAAGTTGACATTCTCTGCCCCAGACAAACTGTCAAAATTGTTTAAGTTAATGGACCCTTTTCCAAGACAGTCAGGGGGATGTAAAGTGAAGCATAGGAATAAGATTGTGGAGCGCTCGCTAGGGGTGGTATACAGTATTCCTTTAACCTGTGGTCGGGTATACATAGGGCCAACCGGCAGATGCCTTAATGAAAGGCTTGCTGAACACAAGCGAAACGTGGAAAACCCAAGGGACGGTAACCTGTCTGAACATTGTCATCACTGTCCTAGCAAAACATGCAAGCCCATGTTCGGCGCATGCACAGTAGAGGCGAGAAGTATAGACCGCTGCACACGTGAAATAATCGAAGCCCGGTTGATTAGGAAAAGGGGAGCGGACTGCGTTAGCACGCCTTCTGTTAATCTTTCTGGCAAGGAAATCGCTTTCCTAGACTGTAGTGGTGGGTGCATGCGTAGAGTGTGATCTTTTGTATCCTTTGTGTATTTCCATGCTTGCTTCGCTATATATATGCCTCTGTATTTCAATAAACGCCAGTTGAAAGTTAGCGCTGTCCCGTCTTCCTCTCACGTCCTCGTTTTTTGCGCTAAAGGCTTTGCCATTATGAGTGAACAGTACCAATTAGCCAAAGAATCAGCATTGTTGAATTTCATTTCTAGAACATCGGGCGCTTTTCAATGTGCTTCTTCCGATCCGGCATCCTTCATTTCCCTCATCGCATGTGTAGTATGCAGAGCAAGAACGCTTTCCTTTTGTATACTTTAAGGTTTCTGGCGACAGCCGGTGGTCTGATTCAGCGGCGTTTTCGGCCAGGACACCTGCAGCCGGGGTCCCTGCACGGCGATAGGCATCTGGGTTCCCACGCTCGGTCCTCGCGAGGTTTATTGGATTCGAGACGGAGGATTCCACTGCCATTTGAAAACAACATTGTTCGCGGAAGATCGTGCGGCCCGGAGGCAGTTAGCGACCGCCAGAACCGAGCAGGGGTGACGCACCCCTTCAACTATGCCTGCTCGCCGGCGCCTTGCCCATTCGGACTTCCCGGAAGACGTGTCCGGCTGGAGCGTGAGAACTGTCGTTGAAACGCGAAGACACCGCTCTCTCTGGTGGGGGCGATTGTCCAGCGGCACCCTCTTTCTCCGGCGAGGCATGTCACGGGGGAGTGTCCCTATGTGTGTGTGTGTACGACAACGCAAGTTAGGCCACGCACAACCTGGCGAAGACCGCCTCGAACCTGGGGAATCCTAGGGACCGGACCATTTTTAAACCGGACGACGAGTGCCGTGAGGAGGGAAGAATCCTCGGTCATCCTCAGATCTTCTCAGATCCTCCGACCTTCCCCCATCACCCTCCAATGGGTTCCAAAATCTTGTAAAAAATGTAAAATAAACCCCCTGTACAGTTTCCTTCATAACCAAGTCCGACAACGTCATTCGGAGAAGGGACCTGCGGCGCTGAAAGAGTCAGCTCACTCAAGGACCCCTCGTCTCTAACAACTGGTTGGCAGCAGCTGGGATGGACCGTGCGACATCGTGATTTCTCAACCGGTAAGCGTTTCGGCATTTTGCTATAGGATTCACCAGGCTTCAGATTTTGAGAGAATAATCTAGAATCACTGGGAAGTGTATGTCAATTGAGAAAGGGTAATCTCACGACATTTTGAAGATAGCATTGCCAAAGCGGAGAAAGCATTGTCATGGACCTTATGAAATTGTCAAAGTCGGACTTGCTGTTGTTATGCGAGGAACTGTCAATAGAAGTACAGGGAAAAATTACAAAACTTGAATTATGCAAGAAAATTCAAAAGCACGCAGATGACGATCAGCTGGTAGATACGTGGAATTTGGTACAGGAAGAAAAAAGAAAAAGGGAAGCGGAATGGGAAAAAGAGAAAGAACGGCAAAAGTGGGAAGCTGAAAAAGAAGAAAGAAATCTAAAGCGATTGCAGCTTGAAAGCGAAAATCGAAAAAAAGGCGACAGTACGAGAGCCTGGTCTCCTGAAAGAGCAAGCGATGTACAATCATATAGAATGAACAGATTCATGTAGCCCTATGAAAGTGGAAGGGACATAGGATTGTACCTGGGAAACTTTGAGAGAACTTGCGAAAGGGAGAACTTTGCTCGCGGTACATGGCCGCAACGGCTTCTGACACTCTTGCCATGCGAAGTAGTTGAAGTCATAGCGAGACTTAGCATACAAGACGCAGGTGACTACGAAAAAGTCAAAGCCAGCCTGCTAAAAAGGTACTGGCTGTCAGCCGAAGCTTTCCGACAGCGCTTCAGGAACGCAATGAAAAACGATAGCGAGGGCTATCCGGATTTCGCGTATGGACTAAAGACGAATCTGCTAGAGTGGCTAAAAGGAGCCGAGGTTTATGAAAGCCGAGACAAAATCATTGAGTGTTTTTGCCTTGAGCAATTTTACCGAAGCATTCCCCAAGTGGTGAAACTGTGGGTTCAAGACCGGGAAAAAGTCGACACAGTTGAAAGGGCCGCTGAGCTAGCAGAGGAGTACGTTTCGCGCAGAAGGTTGAGCACTGAAGAGGGTGCGTCACACGCTCGAAACGCGATGCGAGATAAAGGGCCTAGCAGAAAGACGCGAAGTGCTAGAAGTTCGGAGCAATCAGAGGCAACGAAGGTAGCGCCAGAAAAGCGTGAAGAACAGGCGAAGAGACAGGGAGCAGACAAAGCCGCGAAAAAAGAGTTTGAGGCTAGTAGGCCATTTCGTTGCTACAACTGCAATGGTGTCGGGCACTTTGCAGCCAAGTGTACAAAGCAACGTTTGGTGTTCTCGTGCGTCGAGGATAACGACGAGAATCTAGAGCTCCTTAAGCCATACCTGCACGAGCTGCACGTTAACGGGAAACCGTGCAGGGTGCTTCTTGATAGCGCCGCGACGATGGACGTTGTCCACCCGTCTTACGTGTCAGTGGACGATTTTACGGGAGAAGTCTCGTGGATAAAACAGGCAGTAGAAAAACACAGTGTATGCCTTCCCATAGCTAGAGTGATAACTTGTGGACCGTTTGGGGAGCTAATCACTGAGGCCGCAGTTTCGAAGGCCGTGCCACTTCAATATCCTTACCTCTTCTCGAATTGCTACCAATTGCTACGCGAGAGAGGCCAGAAACTCGGAAGCGGGGTGATACAAGCTTTGACAAGATCGAAAACTCGTCAGCTCGCATCTCAGCTAAGTCAGATTCCCGAACCTCAGGTAGCCAGAGACGCACCAGCCAGCATATCGTTGCAATCAAATGAGGAGGGAAGTGAACCAACGAGGAATGAAAGCCAGACAGCTGACCGAGCAAATGAGCGACGAGGGACTGCAACCACTAAGTCGGTAGAGGAATCAGAAAACGCTGAAGGATCCGTTTCATCTCCAACATCGCGTAGTTTTGATCGCCTTCTGCAGGTGAACAGGGAGTCCCTAACAAAAGAACAGAAGCAGGATCCCACTTTGGAAAGACTGCAGCTTACAGCTAAAGAGGACATCGCGAGACGCAACATAACGATGCATGAGAAGGGAGGCTTACTATACCGACACTACCAGGACAGAAAAGGCAAAACATTTGATCAGCTGGTCGTGCCCGAAAAATACAGAGCGGACATTCTGAGTCTCTGCCACTGAAATGGCTGGGCAGGACATCCGGGAATCAATAAAACAAAGGAGCGCCTATTATCGGAATATTATTGGCCGGGTTGTTTCAAAGATGCAGAACGCTACGTAAAATCATGCGATGCGTGCCAGCGCGTGGGCAAGCCGGGAGAGACATGGAAGGCTCCACTGAAAATTGTTCCATTGATCTCGGAACCTTTCCGCCGGCTTGTAATAGACACAGTAGGCCCTTTGCCTAACACGAAATCAGGCTATAAGTACTTGCTTACTATGCTATGTCCCGCCACAAAATTTCCCGAAGCAATTCCGTTGAAGGACTTGAGATCCACAGAAATAGTTGATGCCCTTTTGTTAGTGTTCGCGAGAATAGGATTTCCCGCCGAAATCCAAGCCGATCAGGCGACGGTCTTTACAAGCGCCATGACGACCACATTCCTAGAAAGATGCGGAATAAAACTGTTGCACAGCTCGGTGTATCATCCGCAGTCCAACAGTGTAGAGAAATGGCATTCGGTGCTGAAGCGGGTGCTACGCGCTCTTTGTTATAAGCATAAAGCAGACTGGGAGGATTGTCTGCCGGCCACACATTTTCGCTTTACGAACAGTCCACCACGAAGCTACGGGGTTTACGCCAGCAGAACTCGTGTACGGAAGAGCCCTCCGCTCTCCTCTCCGAATGCTGAGGGAAATGTGAGAAGAGACAGGAGAGAAGGAGACAGTGGTTGAGTACGTGCTTAAGCTACTGGACCGCCTTAACAACACGAGGGAATTAGTAAATCGAAATATGAAAGCTGCCCATGAGGCCGCCAAGGTCTATTATGACAAAAACGCTCGCCTTCGAGGTTTCACCGCGGGCGATCGCGTGATGATCCTCCGGCCATCGAGAAAAAACAAGCTGGAAGTTCACTGGGATGGTCCAGTAGAAGTGTTGCAAAAACTTTCGGAGACGAATTACGCGCTAAGGGTTCCAGGCAGGGGAAAGCAGGTGAGAATCTATCATTGCAATCTGATGAAGCCGTTCGTGGAACGCAGCGGGATCGTCAATCTGACTCTAAATGAACCAGAAGAGCTGGACAGCGATAGTCAGGGTTGGAAGGGAGGTGCGGACGCTAGTGACAACGTGGAAAACATTCTGGCTCACTCCGTGAATGCAGATTTCCTAAGCGGGACACAGGTCGACACGCTAAAGCAGCTGTTGAGCGAATTCGCTGACCTATTTAACAGTCGCCCGGGAAAGACACACCTCCTGACACACGAAATCGAGCTCACCTCTGATGAGCCGGTACGGTCGAAACCCTACAGGGTATCACCGCGGCAAAAAGAAATAATGGACGCGGAAATTCAGCGCATGTTGGAATTAGGGGTTGTAGTGCCAGCGGAAAGTGACTATACCTCACCGCTAATTCTTGTTGAGGCCCCAGGGAACGATCCTCGTCCCTGCGTGGATTATAGAAAGCTTAATGCAATTACCAGGGATCAGCTATACCCGATTCCCAACATAGTGGAAAGGATAGAAAGGGTGAGCGGCGCGAAATTCATTTCCACCCTCGATCTCTACGGGGATATTGGCAAGTTCCCCTCTCAGAAAGCGCGAGCAGGTATGCCGCTTTCATCTCCCCAGCGGGCACCTTTCGACCCTTAATGCTTAGTTTTGGGTTGAAGAATGCCCCCTACAGCTTCTCGAAACTCATGGACATCGTACTGAAGGACATGCAGTGCTTTCCACTTCCTTATTTAGACGATGTGGCAATTTTTTCGGAAACCTGGCAAGAGAATCTAGAAGACCTAAAGACCGTGTTTTCCAGTTTATGAAAGGCTGGACTGACACTGAAGGCAGAAAAGTGTAGATTTGGTTGCGCACAGGTGACGTACTTGGGCCACGTTGTAGGCCAGGGAGCCCATCCGAGTTAAAGATTGCCCCGATCGCAGCATTTCCGCAACCACGGACGAAAACGGCCATTCGCTCATTTTTGGGATTAGTTGGGTACTACCAGCGATATATTCCTAACTACTCACAGCGGGCTAGTCCCTTAACTGACGCCTTGCGAAAGGGAGCACCTACTAACGTAAGTTGGGATAACCAAAAAGAAAACGCCTTCAAAAGCCTGAAGGAAGCACTCGTGTCCCGACCCTTGCTCAGGGCCCCTGACTATGGGAAAGAGTTCATAGTCCAGTGTGATGCCAGTGATAGAGGGCTGGGTGCTGTCTTAAGCCAAGTTGGCTACGACCATGAAGAACACCCAGTTCTGTACATCAGCCGCAAACTGACCAGTAGAGAGGAAGCGTACAGCGCTTCCGAAAAAGAGTGCGCGTGTTTAGTTTGGGCAGCGCAGAAGTTGTCGTGTTACCTGCACGGAGCAAAGTTTGTATTTGAGACTGACCATTGTCCTTTAACGTGGCTGCGACAGATGTCCCCCAAAAATGGTCGCTTGCTCAGATGGAGTCTGGCTCTCCAACAGTACAATTTCTCGGTGCGTTATAAGAAGGGGAAACTGCACGGAAATGCTGATGGCTTGAGCAGACTGATGTAAGCGGGAGAACTAAGAGGAATCTCCTCCTGTGTGAGTTTTTTTTTACTTTGTTCCGAGTAATCCGGCTGTGGCAGTTTCGAAAGGAAATGTTTCGCGCTCAGTCGGCCCAACATTAACCCAAATTTGAACACAATTTTTTAAAAGTGTATTGTTGTCAATGGAAGAAGCCTAGTGATTCTTTGGCGAAGTCCGAGCGCTTGCGGGTGGGGCAGTGCTTTGCTGTTTGGAACGTCCCACCTGCGCTTTCCTTTGTTGGTGGTGCTTTGGGTTCTGCCTTGGGGGCGATGATATTGCCATCCAGGGGACCAAAACGGACGCCATCTCATCTCTTCCTGCCCAGCGGTCGTCAACGCTGGACATTCGAGATTTTTCGGGCCACGGAGGAGCTGTAAGGTTTCTGGCGACAGCCGGTGGTCTGATTCAGCTGCGTATTCGGCCAGGACACCTGCAGCCGGGGTCCCTGCACGGCGATAGGCATCTGGGTTCCCACGCTCGGTCCTCGCGAGGTTTATTGGATTCGAGACGGAGGATTCCACTGCCGTTTGAAAACAACATTGTTCGCGGAAGATCGTGCCGCCCGGAGGCAGTTAGCGACCGCCAGAACCGAGCAGGGGTGACGCACCCCTTCAACTATGCCTGCTCGCCGGCGCCACGCCCATTCGGACTTCCCGGAAGACGTGTCCGGCTGGAGCGTGACAACTGTCGTTCGGACGCCAAGACACCGCTCTCTCTGGTGGGGGCGATTGTCCAGCGGCACCCTCTTTCTCCGGCGAGGCATGTGAGGGGGAGTGTCCCTATGTGTGTGTGTGTGTGTACGACAACGCAAGTTAGGCCAAGCACAACCTGGCGAAGACCGCCTCGAACTCTGGGAATCCTAGGGACCGGACCCTTTTTAAACCGGACGACGAGTGCCGTGAGGAGGGAAGAATCCTCGGTCATCCTCAGATCTTCTCAGATCTTCCGACCTTCCCCCATCACCCTCCAATGGGTTCCAAAATCTTGTAAAAAATGTAAAATAAACCCCCTGTACAGTTTCCTTCATAACCAAGTCCGACAACGTCATTCGGAGAAGGGACCTGCGGCGCTGAAAGAGTCAGCTCACTCAAGGACCCCTCGTCTCTAACAACTGGTTGGCAGCAGCTGGGATGGACCGTGCGACATCGTGATTTCTCAACCGGTAAGCGTTTCGGCATTTTGCTATAGGATTCACCAGGCTTCAGATTTTGAGAGAATAATCTAGAATCACTGGGAAGTGTATGTCAATTGAGAAAGGGTAATCTCACGACATTTTGAAGATAGCATTGCCAAAGCGGAGAAAGCATTGTCATGGACCTTATGAAATTGTCAAAGTCGGACTTGCTGTTGTTATGCGAGGAACTGTCAATAGAAGTACAGGGAAAAATTACAAAACTTGAATTATGCAAGAAAATTCAAAAGCACGCAGATGACGATCAGCTGGTAGATACGTGGAATTTGGTACAGGAAGAAAAAAGAAAAAGGGAAGCGGAATGGGAAAAAGAGAAAGAACGGCAAAAGTGGGAAGCTGAAAAAGAAGAAAGAAATCTAAAGCGATTGCAGCTTGAAAGCGAAAATCGAAAAAAAGGCGACAGTACGAGAGCCTGGTCTCCTGAAAGAGCAAGCGATGTACAATCATATAGAATGAACAGATTCATGTAGCCCTATGAAAGTGGAAGGGACATAGGATTGTACCTGGGAAACTTTGAGAGAACTTGCGAAAGGGAGAACTTTGCTCGCGGTACATGGCCGCAACGGCTTCTGACACTCTTGCCATGCGAAGTAGTTGAAGTCATAGCGAGACTTAGCATACAAGACGCAGGTGACTACGAAAAAGTCAAAGCCAGCCTGCTAAAAAGGTACTGGCTGTCAGCCGAAGCTTTCCGACAGCGCTTCAGGAACGCAATGAAAAACGATAGCGAGGGCTATCCGGATTTCGCGTATGGACTAAAGACGAATCTGCTAGAGTGGCTAAAAGGAGCCGAGGTTTATGAAAGCCGAGACAAAATCATTGAGTGTTTTTGCCTTGAGCAATTTTACCGAAGCATTCCCCAAGTGGTGAAACTGTGGGTTCAAGACCGGGAAAAAGTCGACACAGTTGAAAGGGCCGCTGAGCTAGCAGAGGAGTACGTTTCGCGCAGAAGGTTGAGCACTGAAGAGGGTGCGTCACACGCTCGAAACGCGATGCGAGATAAAGGGCCTAGCAGAAAGACGCGAAGTGCTAGAAGTTCGGAGCAATCAGAGGCAACGAAGGTAGCGCCAGAAAAGCGTGAAGAACAGGCGAAGAGACAGGGAGCAGACAAAGCCGCGAAAAAAGAGTTTGAGGCTAGTAGGCCATTTCGTTGCTACAACTGCAATGGTGTCGGGCACTTTGCAGCCAAGTGTACAAAGCAACGTTTGGTGTTCTCGTGCGTCGAGGATAACGACGAGAATCTAGAGCTCCTTAAGCCATACCTGCACGAGCTGCACGTTAACGGGAAACCGTGCAGGGTGCTTCTTGATAGCGCCGCGACGATGGACGTTGTCCACCCGTCTTACGTGTCAGTGGACGATTTTACGGGAGAAGTCTCGTGGATAAAACAGGCAGTAGAAAAACACAGTGTATGCCTTCCCATAGCTAGAGTGATAACTTGTGGACCGTTTGGGGAGCTAATCACTGAGGCCGCAGTTTCGAAGGCCGTGCCACTTCAATATCCTTACCTCTTCTCGAATTGCTACCAAT
Source organism: Amblyomma americanum (assembly GCF_052857255.1). Lineage (NCBI taxonomy): Eukaryota > Metazoa > Arthropoda > Arachnida > Ixodida > Ixodidae > Amblyomma > Amblyomma americanum. Next base: position 7,221,431 of record NC_135499.1, read on the forward strand.
TGCTACGCGAGAGAGGCCAGAAACTCGGAAGCGGGGTGATACAAGCTTTGACAAGATCGAAAACTCGTCAGCTCGCATCTCAGCTAAGTCAGATTCCCGAACCTCAGGTAGCCAGAGACGCACCAGCCAGCATATCGTTGCAATCAAATGAGGAGGGAAGTGAACCAACGAGGAATGAAAGCCAGACAGCTGACCGAGCAAATGAGCGACGAGGGACTGCAACCACTAAGTCGGTAGAGGAATCAGAAAACGCTGAAGGATCCGTTTCATCTCCAACATCGCGTAGTTTTGATCGCCTTCTGCAGGTGAACAGGGAGTCCCTAACAAAAGAACAGAAGCAGGATCCCACTTTGGAAAGACTGCAGCTTACAGCTAAAGAGGACATCGCGAGACGCAACATAACGATGCATGAGAAGGGAGGCTTACTATACCGACACTACCAGGACAGAAAAGGCAAAACATTTGATCAGCTGGTCGTGCCCGAAAAATACAGAGCGGACATTCTGAGTCTCTGCCACTGAAATGGCTGGGCAGGACATCCGGGAATCAATAAAACAAAGGAGCGCCTATTATCGGAATATTATTGGCCGGGTTGTTTCAAAGATGCAGAACGCTACGTAAAATCATGCGATGCGTGCCAGCGCGTGGGCAAGCCGGGAGAGACATGGAAGGCTCCACTGAAAATTGTTCCATTGATCTCGGAACCTTTCCGCCGGCTTGTAATAGACACAGTAGGCCCTTTGCCTAACACGAAATCAGGCTATAAGTACTTGCTTACTATGCTATGTCCCGCCACAAAATTTCCCGAAGCAATTCCGTTGAAGGACTTGAGATCCACAGAAATAGTTGATGCCCTTTTGTTAGTGTTCGCGAGAATAGGATTTCCCGCCGAAATCCAAGCCGATCAGGCGACGGTCTTTACAAGCGCCATGACGACCACATTCCTAGAAAGATGCGGAATAAAACTGTTGCACAGCTCGGTGTATCATCCGCAGTCCAACAGTGTAGAGAAATGGCATTCGGTGCTGAAGCGGGTGCTACGCGCTCTTTGTTATAAGCATAAAGCAGACTGGGAGGATTGTCTGCCGGCCACACATTTTCGCTTTACGAACAGTCCACCACGAAGCTACGGGGTTTACGCCAGCAGAACTCGTGTACGGAAGAGCCCTCCGCTCTCCTCTCCGAATGCTGAGGGAAATGTGAGAAGAGACAGGAGAGAAGGAGACAGTGGTTGAGTACGTGCTTAAGCTACTGGACCGCCTTAACAACACGAGGGAATTAGTAAATCGAAATATGAAAGCTGCCCATGAGGCCGCCAAGGTCTATTATGACAAAAACGCTCGCCTTCGAGGTTTCACCGCGGGCGATCGCGTGATGATCCTCCGGCCATCGAGAAAAAACAAGCTGGAAGTTCACTGGGATGGTCCAGTAGAAGTGTTGCAAAAACTTTCGGAGACGAATTACGCGCTAAGGGTTCCAGGCAGGGGAAAGCAGGTGAGAATCTATCATTGCAATCTGATGAAGCCGTTCGTGGAACGCAGCGGGATCGTCAATCTGACTCTAAATGAACCAGAAGAGCTGGACAGCGATAGTCAGGGTTGGAAGGGAGGTGCGGACGCTAGTGACAACGTGGAAAACATTCTGGCTCACTCCGTGAATGCAGATTTCCTAAGCGGTACACAGGTCGACACGCTAAAGCAGCTGTTGAGCGAATTCGCTGACCTATTTAACAGTCGCCCGGGAAAGACACACCTCCTGACACACGAAATCGAGCTCACCTCTGATGAGCCGGTACGGTCGAAACCCTACAGGGTATCACCGCGGCAAAAAGAAATAATGGACGCGGAAATTCAGCGCATGTTGGAATTAGGGGTTGTAGTGCCAGCGGAAAGTGACTATACCTCACCGCTAATTCTTGTTGAGGCCCCAGGGAACGATCCTCGTCCCTGCGTGGATTATAGAAAGCTTAATGCAATTACCAGGGATCAGCTATACCCGATTCCCAACATAGTGGAAAGGATAGAAAGGGTGAGCGGCGCGAAATTCATTTCCACCCTCGATCTCTACGGGGATATTGGCAAGTTCCCCTCTCAGAAAGCGCGAGCAGGTATGCCGCTTTCATCTCCCCAGCGGGCACCTTTCGACCCTTAATGCTTAGTTTTGGGTTGAAGAATGCCCCCTACAGCTTCTCGAAACTCATGGACATCGTACTGAAGGACATGCAGTGCTTTCCACTTCCTTATTTAGACGATGTGGCAATTTTTTCGGAAACCTGGCAAGAGAATCTAGAAGACCTAAAGACCGTGTTTTCCAGTTTATGAAAGGCTGGACTGACACTGAAGGCAGAAAAGTGTAGATTTGGTTGCGCACAGGTGACGTACTTGGGCCACGTTGTAGGCCAGGGAGCCCATCCGAGTTAAAGATTGCCCCGATCGCAGCATTTCCGCAACCACGGACGAAAACGGCCATTCGCTCATTTTTGGGATTAGTTGGGTACTACCAGCGATATATTCCTAACTACTCACAGCGGGCTAGTCCCTTAACTGACGCCTTGCGAAAGGGAGCACCTACTAACGTAAGTTGGGATAACCAAAAAGAAAACGCCTTCAAAAGCCTGAAGGAAGCACTCGTGTCCCGACCCTTGCTCAGGGCCCCTGACTATGGGAAAGAGTTCATAGTCCAGTGTGATGCCAGTGATAGAGGGCTGGGTGCTGTCTTAAGCCAAGTTGGCTACGACCATGAAGAACACCCAGTTCTGTACATCAGCCGCAAACTGACCAGTAGAGAGGAAGCGTACAGCGCTTCCGAAAAAGAGTGCGCGTGTTTAGTTTGGGCAGCGCAGAAGTTGTCGTGTTACCTGCACGGAGCAAAGTTTGTATTTGAGACTGACCATTGTCCTTTAACGTGGCTGCGACAGATGTCCCCCAAAAATGGTCGCTTGCTCAGATGGAGTCTGGCTCTCCAACAGTACAATTTCTCGGTGCGTTATAAGAAGGGGAAACTGCACGGAAATGCTGATGGCTTGAGCAGACTGATGTAAGCGGGAGAACTAAGAGGAATCTCCTCCTGTGTGAGTTTTTTTTTACTTTGTTCCGAGTAATCCGGCTGTGGCAGTTTCGAAAGGAAATGTTTCGCGCTCAGTCGGCCCAACATTAACCCAAATTTGAACACAATTTTTTAAAAGTGTATTGTTGTCAATGGAAGAAGCCTAGTGATTCTTTGGCGAAGTCCGAGCGCTTGCGGGTGGGGCAGTGCTTTGCTGTTTGGAACGTCCCACCTGCGCTTTCCTTTGTTGGTGGTGCTTTGGGTTCTGCCTTGGGGGCGATGATATTGCCATCCAGGGGACCAAAACGGACGCCATCTCATCTCTTCCTGCCCAGCGGTCGTCAACGCTGGACATTCGAGATTTTTCGGGCCACGGAGGAGCTGTAAGGTTTCTGGCGACAGCCGGTGGTCTGATTCAGCTGCGTATTCGGCCAGGACACCTGCAGCCGGGGTCCCTGCACGGCGATAGGCATCTGGGTTCCCACGCTCGGTCCTCGCGAGGTTTATTGGATTCGAGACGGAGGATTCCACTGCCGTTTGAAAACAACATTGTTCGCGGAAGATCGTGCCGCCCGGAGGCAGTTAGCGACCGCCAGAACCGAGCAGGGGTGACGCACCCCTTCAACTATGCCTGCTCGCCGGCGCCACGCCCATTCGGACTTCCCGGAAGACGTGTCCGGCTGGAGCGTGACAACTGTCGTTCGGACGCCAAGACACCGCTCTCTCTGGTGGGGGCGATTGTCCAGCGGCACCCTCTTTCTCCGGCGAGGCATGTGAGGGGGAGTGTCCCTATGTGTGTGTGTGTGTGTACGACAACGCAAGTTAGGCCAAGCACAACCTGGCGAAGACCGCCTCGAACTCTGGGAATCCTAGGGACCGGACCCTTTTTAAACCGGACGACGAGTGCCGTGAGGAGGGAAGAATCCTCGGTCATCCTCAGATCTTCTCAGATCTTCCGACCTTCCCCCATCACCCTCCGATGGATTCCAAAATCTTGTAAATAATGTAAAATAAACCCCCTGTACAGTTTCCTTCATAACCAAGTCCGACAACGTCATTCGGAGAAGGGACCTGCGGCGCTGAAAGAGTCAGCTCACTCAAGTACCCCTCGTCCCTAACAATACGCACAAAGGTGTTGTCTGATAATGTCCGGATCCTCTTTGGAGGCCTCGCACCGTCAGTAGGGCATGGTATGAGGATGTGCAAAATTCTCAGAGCGGAGTGGCACCGACAAGCAAGGTTGTTCAGGGACCTTCTTCGAGTTAGGCTGCGTGCTTTGTCGGCAACTGCCCAAGCTGGCAGAGCGTTGGGGGAGAATCTCGCCTTGGCTGATCGGACAACGGAATTCGTATGGCAAGCCACGTTGGTCAAGCTGAGAGCCAACCTTCCTCGGAAGCCAGGAGGAGATCGGCGAGAGATGCGGACATTCAATGGAGATGTTCTTCCTAACGACGTGCAAAGGGTTCTGCGTCTAGGCCCGAAAACTGCTGTCTTTTGTGCAGCGAGTGTCCGGTCGTGCAGCGGTGGGTGAAAGGGACGCCTGCATTTCCGAGGGTGTGGATGTCTTGCGGCACAATAGGCCCTTCGTGTCAAAACTTCCAATACGTAAGGTGACAGAATATTTGCGGGAAAATTTTCTTTGTTTTATTCCCGCAGACAAAGAGGGGGGATTTGTAAATTTTCCAGAAGGTCAGATTACCAGCAAGGCAAGGAATGCTATCACGTCTCTGTTCAACAAGCAGCGGAATGTTGTATTATCTAAGGTGAGAACAAAAGCAAAAAGCCTAAGCCTTGGTCTTCTAGCTTGGTATGTAGATAAAAGTGAAAAGAACTCTTTGCAGGTGTTGTTTTCCGAAAAATCTCACAAAGTGTGATGCCCTCTAAGGGTAGTCGTTTCTGAATATGATTTCTGGCAGAAGGCTGTCGCCGGTTTTCTGAAAGAAAAATTAAATCTCTTGGATATCGATGATCCGTTTGTGGTAAAGAACTCAGAAAGCGTTGTCAAATTTTTAGCAGATAATTTCGACAAACGCATGAGTGCCATATCTGAAGACTTAAAAGATGTGTACTATTTGCCCCCTCATGACCAGTTGCTTGCTTGTATGCAAGATAGCATCGATTGTTTTGGGTCTGTCGCGTTTCAGAATGCTGCTGGTGTATAAGTGGCGGGGTTCATGGAACATTTACATTTTTACCTAAACTCAACCTCCGCAGAATGGAATCAAGGTGTGTATTTACAGAAACGTGGTGTCTGCATAGGGTCCTACATAGCGCCGGTTCTTAGCGATTTTTTTTAGCTCACCGAGACAGGACGGTAGCCTCCCATCAACAAGATTTTAAGGTTTTAAAGGTTTTTAGATTTGTTGATGATTTTTTAATATTGTTGGACAACAGCACAGCTTGCATTGAACAGGACCTTACATCCTTTTTGAAACTTTTTAAGCACTGTTTTAACCCACTTGATTTGACACATGAACTACCCGCTGATAACAAATTGCAATTTTTAGATTTAATGTTAATTTTCGGAGAAACCCATGTAAGCTGGTATTACCACCCTAGGGCCAGCAAACCACTCCCGTCTTATTCGTCCTCCCACTCGAAGCTTGTAAAACGGGCTATTGTGAGCATGTGCTTCATCAATGCCATGAAGAAATCATGTCCACTCATGTTACCCATCAGTCTGAGCGAGCAAGCCGGTAGGCTTCCTGCCGCCGGTTATCCCAAAGAAGTGCTCGTTTCCGTGGCGGAAGCCTTGTTGAAGAAGCGTAAAACGAGCCGTTGCGAACCATCTGCCGAAAAGAAAAAGACGGTGGGGATTCCTTATAAGCACGGCATATCCCATAGGCTGAAGGGGGTTTCCAAAAAGGTTGATGTGAAGTTGACATTCTCTGCCCCAGACAAGCTGTCAAAATTGTGTAAGTTGACAGACCCTTTTCCAAGACAGTCAGGGGGATGTAAAGTGAAGCATAGGAATAAGTTCGTGGAGTGCTCGCTAGGGGTGGTATACAGTATTCCTTTAACGTGTGGTCGGGTATACATAGGGCCAACCGGCAGATGCCTTAATGAAAGGCTTGCTGAACACAAGCAAAACGTGGCAAACCCAAGGGACGGTAACCTGTCTGAACATTGTCATCACTGTCCTAGCAAAACATGCAAGGCCATGTTCGGCGCATGCACAGTAGAGGCGAGAAGTATAGACCGCTACACGTGAAATAATGGAAGCCCGGTTGATTAGAAAAAGGGGAGCGGACTGTGTTAGCACGCCTTATGTTAATCTTTCTGACAAGGAAATCGCTTTCCTAGACTGCAGTGGTGGGCGCATGCGTAGAATGTGATCTTTTGTATCCTTTGTGTATTTCCATGCTTGCTTCGCTATATATATAAAATAAAATCAAATCAAATCGTTTTTATTCACCAGATATTCACTGGTTGGATCACCTGGGCTAAAAGCTGCTCGAGGCAGCTTGACGAGGCCCAGGTGACCATTACAAGATAGGGCGTGGTGAAACGTGAAAACACTACAATGTAGACACCTTGAGATAAACAGCGCAGAAACAACGAAAACTGACGTGTTCACACGTGCGCTACAGGAGTGCTCAGAGATCAAGATATATAGTACATAAAACATTCTAGCTCCATTAAATAAATCATGTAATAAAACATTGTAATCAAGGCATTAAGTTCTGAGACCTCTGTATTTCAATTATTTCTGAGACCTCTGTATATATGCCTCTGTATTTCAATAAACGCCAGTTGAAAGTTAGCGCTGTCCCGTCTTCCTCTCATGTCCTCGTTTTTTGCGCTTAAGGCTTTGCCATTATGAGAGAATTAAAGATATCGTTGATGGTTTTGGTAAATGCCTCGGTGCCTTCAAAGTATTCCATGCCTGGAGCCTTCGCTTCCCGGTAAATTCTAATTCCAATTGAGGTTGATCTGCTCGATAACTGTTTAAAACATATTTGTTTGAAAATATGAAACAGAGCAGACATCATTCATTCATTGAGAATTTAACCGTACCTGTGTAGCCAGTTTCATGCTCATTTTACGTAGGTTGTCAGGAGCGACATGTGCCCTTGTCAGCTTGGGCACAACTGTTTTTTTCCGTCTCATAAAGAGTGGCATAGTGATTAAACCTGATTTTGTGGTCACCTGCCTGTGAGAAATTGGCATAAAGTTAAAATATTATGTAAGAACGTTTATAGGTGGCTCTTACCATTCCGTAAGTGTGGTTCTTCAGGTTGTTTCTTATGCACTTGATGACGTGAGGGACACCACAGATGAAATAGATCTGTTGGGAAGGCTCAAAGGGATGTTCAATACAGTGGCGTGCAGTGTCCAACTTGTCAGAGATACCGAGATGACTCCACATATAGCGGTTATCGCCAGCTACCTCACTGATGACAGCCAAAACAGAAGCACTCTTTTTATGAAGTTCAAGAACTGCGCTGATAACAAGCTCTGAAAGCACGTTTCCAGGTGCTGCACCTTTTGTAGCAAATGCTGCTATTGGCTGCACCCAGTTTTCAAAAGCGGCGCAAACATGAGGACTAGCCCGTGATCAGCGAGCTGGTTTGTATTTGTTGGCAATGGAGAGAACGACGGCGCACCTCCCCGCGCCGCATCGTCATGTTTCTTTTCGCGAGCACAGAACTCACTATGAATGGTTGAGACGCGGATGCTAGCAAATCCAAAAGAAGCGCATTAGCAACGTTTTATTTTCTGACGCGGCGAAACGGTCGACAGCATCGGAAAAATGCATCTGCTCGAGTGCAACGAAGGTGGCACCTTTATATTCGTGCTCACTGTGCAGCGGAAGGGCTACACGGTAGAAGGAGCTTTTCGCTGCTCTTGAAATACTTTTATAATTTATTTTAACGTGAAAACGAACAGGTCAGGGGCGAGAAGGAGCAAGCATGCCGCTGTTTCATGCGCTCCGTGCTCTGGATAGACACCATCTTTCCATGCGCGTCTCTTACGCCGCGCTGGCTGAAGAAAGGCACACAGCAGCATGCCGGCATCGCGACTGCAGCTTGGAGAAGAGAGCAAATATCAAGGAAGATGGCTAGGAAACAGAAACAAGAAAATTTCGCTTGTTGTGCCTGCGCTGGGCGCCGTACCTTTTAATCCAGCCCTAGTGCAGTCCGGGAGGCATATGCCCAAGTAATGGCGGAGGCACCGCGGTTCGCGCGCCACATACGAGATGGCGCTGTATTTTCTAAAGGGTCTATTGGCAGCGAGGGGCTGGAAGTGGTAAAGGAATACGTAGGGCAGGTAGTGACAGCTGATTTGGATCATGAGAGGGAAATAACTAGAAGGATAAGAATGGGGCGGAGCCCTTCAGCAGGTGAGAATCTCTCAGGTTTACCAATATCCCTCAGGAGAAAAGTGTACAGCAGCTATATCTCACCGGTACTCACCTACGGGTCAGAAACGTGGTGGCTAACGAAAAGGGTTCAGCTGAAGTTAAAGGGACTATGCAGTAAATTATTTGAGGCTACGTAAAGCAGACGAGAGATAGGCATTCCATGTCTCGTCACCCCAGCGCAATAATTTTGGAGCTAGCATCAATAACAACGAACATAAAGCCAAATAAAATTACGCTCCTCCTCTCCCCCCTCAAGTCGTACACGCGGGGCACCAGAAAACAATAGAGAAAACCGCTCTGTTATTGGGACCCACCCATGAATACGTCATCCGCTGACGTTCGGCTTGAGACTTCCGTTTGCCGCAATCCACTAGCAGCGTCGGCAGCACAGCGTCTCTCCGGTCTCTCTCGCTCACGGCCGGTCTCGATGGGGGCGCGCGCTCCCCTCGAGACGACAGTGCTCTCGCCACCGTAGATTGCGGTGCGCGTCGGATTCCTTTGCTTGTCGTCTGTTGTAGTTTTAAGGGCCTGTCACACTAGGCCAACAGTCGGCCGATTCGGACTGCTAAAACTGTGTCGACGTCATGTCTGGCTCTGTGTCACACTGCGCTGACGAAAACTGTCGGCTGAGTGTCCACATCGGCGCCAGATCTCCCACAAGACGGCAGTTGGCCGATGGTCCGTTAACTCCCACGTCACACTAGCGAGACGACGTGCGAGACCTCCAGCTGACTTGGCCCTTTCTCGTTCTCACTCTTCTTTTGTCATCTCTTTTAAATGCCATATAGTAAAGTAAACTCATTAACAATCGTGATTACGAACCCAGATAGAGTGCCGCCCAGTACTGAGCGAGCGGCACTGATTGTTGGGGCAGAAAGGCTCGAAAGTAAACAAGGGAAAGATTATTTAAGGCGATAAAATGAAAAAAAAAAGCAAAAAAAACGTGCAAACACGCAGACTCGATCTCGGTACCTCCAAACTGAGAGCCTAATAATATACGCACGACGTCACAGTGGGCAGATGTATTTGCTTCCTTCAGACATGCATACACTCGCGACGGGAGTAAAAGGCGATACACGTGCGAAAACTTTGCCGGCGCGCTGCACCGGTCGCCGCTTGAGAACTGCGGCCCCATTGCAAGAAGGAACACTCGGAGGGGCAAGCATCGATGCGCCAGAGGTGAAAATTTTCAGATGGGAGTCTGCTGGTCTCAAAACTGCTGGTTTTTTTAGCAGAATCCCAATACAGTTGGGACCAGCAGCAAGCAATGGGACCAGCTCAATATCTCCAAATCTGCACGAAAAAAAAAAGATCAGTATAAACAATCTAAAGGCACAGTGTTGCGCCTCAGGTATGTTTGTTCCTTCCACTGTACTAGATTTTTGTTTTTTTGCAAGGTTCGAAGAATATGAGCTGTACCAAAAACTATAGTTAGCTCTGATCATTTCAAATTTTTCCAAGCAAACACAGCTCCCAGGGTGCCACTTGCTGCTCTGAGGCATGCTAATGGAGTCCCTGTTTCACAGCAGTAGGACAGAGCGGGAACCGGTACTCTTCTCTTCCGATTTGACTGTTTATTAACCTGATGCTTTGAACATCACTTCATGACTGTGGAGGGTAAGGCTGCAGGCCAGTCGGCAAGGCATATTGTAACCATGAGAAACCGAAAAAGGCATAAGACAGAGGGAGGCAACAACACATGACTTTATGGAAAATATGAATAACTGCGCAAAAAGGACGGGACAAGAGAGAAAAAGCACAGAAACACGCGAGACATGTCGTACCAACTAGCCCTTCACCGCACTCTTCTAGAACACATGACTGCCTGATGCTGTTGCCTCCCTCCATCTTGTCTATTTTGTGGATTTTCATCGTTGCAATCACTTCATACTTCGTAGCCTCACCGGTCAGACTTGCGTGCTGATTTTCTAACATCTTGTATCTTCCCTGACAAAATTCGATTGATCCTTTTCACCACTGGTTGCACAACCACGCCCCTTTTCTGACCCCAGTGGTTGAGAGTGGCTATAGAAAGTTTTGAGAACTTTTAATAAAAAGCTGCACATGAACGGGGAAAGGTTGTGATGTGTTAAAAGCATTGTTTTTGAACTGAAGCGGCAGTTCTAGGGCACATAACTCCTAGCCTACACGAGTAATCATGGCGTTATAAAATGAAGATCCTAGCCATTAGCAAAACTTTTAAGTGTGCAATTTGTGTGAAATGCACAGACAAATCGGTTATAATGGTTATATACCAGAGCAACTAAAGATTGTAGAAAACAATTTTCCTGAGCATGCGCAGTTTTTTTTACCTTACTCATTCCAGAGACATACTATGCAGATGTTATTACTGTGCAAGCCTTTTAAGATTACTTAAATACTAATAGTTATATGCATGCAATGCGACTTACCAAACAAGTTCTAGATTAAGACAGCCAGCACAGCGTGAATCTTTTCAGGCGTCAGTGGATGTTTTCTTGGTATGGCGTTGCGCACACGACCAGACGAACACAGGAAAGAGTAGGACGACAGAAAGAGCGCTCTTTCTGATTGCGCTCTTTCTGTCGTCCTACTCTTTCCTGTGTTCGTCTCGTCGTGTCCGCAGCGCCATACCAAGAAAGCTATGCACCAAAACGCCCAGCAAGAAGTTCCACAATAGTCAATGGATGCTTTGGCTCTTCACCCGCAGCCCTCTTAGTGCGAGGAACCACCCGTGTGGCGCTGCGAGCGGCTAGTGTTTCAGCACCCCAAATATCTTGTGTAACATCTATGCAAACAAGAGTCCCCTTCTTGTTTTTTATCACTTTCGCAGCTGTTGCCGCAATGATAGTAATTCCTTTGGATAGGTGAAACTGAGAAGAAATATAACACAAAATTCACTTTGTACTAGAGCATAAAATAATAAAAACATGAAAACAAACCTGCCACACGATGGGTTCTCACAGTTAAGCTGCAGTGTAGTTAAACATGGTAAATGAAAATACTATAGTGCGTCCTTACATTTGCCAACCAAGACAACCTCAAGGAAAAAATGGACAGCCCATAAAAGAGAATGAACAGAAAGGGCGGAAAAATAATGAAAATGACAGGTAGGGTCTCACGCTAATTCACCTCATGCGCACTGATATTACACAAGTGTGAGCATGTTTCTTACCAGGCATGGCATGCTGAAGTAACTGCCACTCACTGATCCGTCTTCTAAGTAAGAAAAGTTCTCCCTTCCTGCTTTAATAGAGAGTGGTTTTTAAGAGGCATTGCTTCCTCAGGCGGAATTAGCCACAAAACTCCATAGAGTTGCCTCCATAAATGGAGGCTACTGTGACACCGAATAACGCAAAGATGCTGCTGGTTGTGCTGCAAAGAAAGAAATTTTGACGGTAAAAAATCACCATTTCCAGCACAACTTTTTTTAGAAAAATGAAGAACTTGCAGACTGTAACTTCCTCATCATCCACTGCAATTTCCTGGTTGAAAGTGGGGCTGCTTTGAAATGAGAATGCATGCAGTTACCATAAGAATGTCGCATTCGAATTTTTAGGCTTGCTGACTATGTATAAGGTACTTGCGTGAAGCTACACCCCTGTACTCAGGGGTTTGTTCTGGAACAAAAAGATGCAGTGGCCTATAGGCTCAAAATGAGAGGCCATTAAAAACAGTTACCATAAATATGTTGCATTTAGGTACTTACGCAAAGTTGTGGCCCTGTTTTGAAGATGTTCAGGAACAAAAAGATTCAGTGGCCTTAGGCTCAAAATGAGAGGTCATTAGAAACAGTTACCATTGTAGGGGTGTGTTTATTCGGTGAACCCAGATGATTCCAGCCGCTCAGGGGAGACTCGCAGCGAAGCGTCAGGCGTGGCGAAAGAGCAAGGCAGCGAACAACTTCTTCGTCCTTGAGAGCGGCAGCACGCGACGCATGTCAGTGGTTATATCGATGAAGATTACCACACTACAGTTTCCCCCCCGGGCAGAGAAGGAGCCATCCTGGCGACTCATGGTGCCGAAAGGACAGACGGATCGTAGTAGGGCTTGATTCGGTCCACATGAACTATTTCGCGTCCACGGCGACGCAAGTCCGCAGATGGCGTAACGGGCTCAACTACGTAGTTCACAGGAGATGTTTTTTGAAGCACTCGGTATGGACCGTGATACCGAGCAAGAAGCTTCTTTGACAGGCCGGCGGTTGTGGCAGGAACCCAGAGCCACACCAGGGAGTTGGGCGTATATGAAGGCGCCTCACCAGTGTCACGATGGTGTTTTTGTTGCCATTGATTTTCCTTTGTGAGCGAACGAGCGAGCTGACGGCATTCTTCTGCATACTGGGCGGCGTCCGAGAGTGGCGTCGATTCAGAAACATCAGGGCGGTAGGGAAAAAGCGCGTCCATTGTGCAGGTTGGCTCGCGCCCGTAAAGAAGAAAAAAGGGAGAGAATCCAGTGGTGGTCTGTATCGCAGTGTTGTACGCGTAGGTTACGAAGGGAAGAACGTGGTCCCAGTTGGAATGAGCGTCGTTGACGTACATGGCCAGCATGTCACTCAGAGTACGGTTGAAGCGTTCTGTCAGGCCATTCGTCTGAGGGTGGTAAGAAGTAGCGGTGCGATGAATGATGCGACATTCTTTCAGTAGGGCCTCGAGAGCGTCGCTCAAGAAAACGCGTCCGCGGTCACTGAGCAGTTCCTTCGGAGTCCCGTGGCGAAGAATCAAGTTGTTGAGAATGAACAAAGCAACGTCTCTTGCAGAGGCAGAGGGTAACGGTGATGTTTCAGTGTAGCGAGTCAGATGGTCTACTGCCACAATAATCCACCGGTTTCCAGCAGGAGTAGTCGGAAGAGGGCCATAGAGATCTATGCCAACGCGGTCAAACGGACGAGCAGGGCATGGTAACGGCTGCAACGAAACAGAGGACTTCTGAGGAGTTTTTCGGCGTTGACAAGATTCGCAAGCGCGCACGAAATGTCTTACGAAGCGGTACATTCCACGCCAGTAAAATCGCAGACGTAGGCGTGTGTAGGTTTTCAATACGCCACCGTGAGCACATTGTGGGTCACCATGGTACGCAGCACAAATGTCGGCGCGGAGATGACGCGGGATGACTAGAAGCCACTTCCGTCCATCAAGCAAATAATTGCGGCGATAGAGAAGACCGTCACGAATGGAGAAGTGGTGTGCTTGGCGGACGAGCGCTTTGGAGGAATGACCGGGAGTAGGACTTGAGAGAAAATTCAAAAGTGCATTGATCCAGGGGTCATTCCGCTGCTCGGTAGCCATGTCGATAGTTGTAAGAGTCGACATATCGTAGGCACAGACGTGGTCAGACGAATTATCTCTAGGCAATGGCGAGCGGGAAAGAGCATCCGCGTCCGTATGCTTCAGCCCTGATCGATAAATGACATGAATGTCAAACTCCTGGAGACGAAGAGCCCAGCGAGCAAGGCGACCGGATGGGTCTTTCAGAGAGGCAAGCCAGCACAAAGCGTGGTGATCGGTCACAACGTAAAACGGTCGACCATACACATAAGGACGAAATTTTCCGATAGCCCAAATAATGGCCAAACATTCCCTTTCTGTGACTGAATAATTAGATTCTGCCTTTGTCAATGTTCGGCTGGCGTATGCCACAACATACTCGCTGTAACCAGGCTTACGTTGGGTAAGGACGGCACCAAGCCCAATACCGCTGGCATCAGTGTGGATCTCCGTAGGCGCAGCCGGATCAAAGTGGCGTAGAATGGGCGGCGAAACCAAAAGGCGGCGTAAAGTGTCAAAGGCTTTATCGCAGGCTGGAGTCCAGGCGGAAAGGTCGGAGCTGCCGGCAAGGAGCTGGGTCAGAGGAGCGATGATAGAGGCGAAGTTCAAGATGAAACGTCGAAAGTAGGAGCAGAGGCCGATAAAGCTCCGAAGCTGCTTCAGGGAGGTTGGCTTCGGGAACTCTGCAACTGCGCGAAGTTTGGTGGGGTCGGGAAGAATGCCGTCCTTAGAAACTACGTGGCCTAAAATTGTGAGTTTTCGAGCGGCAAAGTGGCACTTCTTCAAATTCAACTGAAGCCCAGCGCCGGCGAGACACGTGAGGACATCCTTTAGGCGGAGAAGGTGAGAAGAAAAGTCGGCAGAAAAAACTACGATGTCGTCCAGATAACAAAGACAGGTCTGCCACTTGAGTCCACGAAGAACAGTGTCCATCAGGCGCTCGAAAGTAGCCGGGGCATTGCAGAGGCCAAAGGGCATAACGTTGAACTCGTATAATCCATCCGGTGTTATAAAGGCAGTTTTCGAGCGGTCATTATCAGCCATCGGTACCTGCCAGTAGCCGGAGCGCAAATCCAAAGAGGAGAAATACTCGGCTCCCTGTAAACAGTCCAAGGCGTCGTCGATTCGCGGCAAAGGATAGACATCTTTGCGCGTGATTTTGTTAAGCCTACGGTAATCGACGCAAAACCGGATGGAACCATCTTTCTTGGTGACCAAAACAACCGGAGAAGCCCATGGACTGTTAGATGGCTGTATGACGCCCCGGCGAAGCATGTCGTCCACGTTGTCAGCAATGACTTGGCGCTCAGAGGCCGACACGCGATAAGGACGCTGTCGTAAAGGTGCGTTTGTACCAGTGTCGATTGCGTGCGTAACGACAGACGTGCGACCCAGAGCAGTGTGAGGAAGGTCGAAGGCAGAAGTGAAGTTCTGTAGAAGAGCAGCGAGTTGATCGCGTTGTGCGGGTGGGAGATCTGCGTCAATAGCTTGTTGAAGAACATCGGGTGGTGTCGAAGCGGTCGCTGTATCGCAAGAGCTGAGCACATTAACGTCTAATGAAGTAGGCGTTGCAGGAAGAGTATTTACAAGCGCGGGATCAAGTTCTTCAATACGACCGAGACACTCGCCGCGTAGCAGGACGGACGGGCACGAAAATGGATTTGAGACGTACATTGCACTAAGGCCATCTTCGATCTTGAGGACCGCAAATGGAAGCAGGAGGCAGGGATGGCGTGAAGCGGCGTCGGAAGGTGTGAAGAAGACAGTCGAACTAATAACGCTTTCACAGGAGAGTGGAACGAGGGCAGCAGAAAATGGAGGAATGTCTGTGTCACTGGCGACGAGGAGTTTTGCAGGCCGGGTAGGGACGTCACACAAGACGGTATCACAAAGAGGTAAAAAGGAAACTTCCGCGTGGGCGCAGTCAATAACGGCATGATGAGTGGAAAGGAAATCGTAGCCCAGGATGATGTCGTGTGAGCAGCGAGACAGTACAATAAACTCGATGGTGTATAAGACGTCTTCGATGAGAACACGGGCCGTGCACGCCGCTGAGGGATGAATGCGCTGTGATGAGGCGGTGCGAAGCGAGAAGTCGGAAAGTGCGGTGGTCACCTTACGAAGACGACGGCAAAGAGCTTCACTGATGACTGATACGGCAGCGCCCGTGTCGACTAGAGCGAGTACTGCGACGCCGTCGACAAACACTTGAATTACGTTAGTGGGAGAACACCGAGGACTTGAAGAGTTCGAACCAAGCGCAGTTCTTGCCCCGGGAACTGCGACTGTTAGTTTCCCTCAACGGTGCCGGTAGAACGTCGGAGTGGGGACGGGGAACGGCGACGAGGGGAAGGTGATCGGCGAGCTGTGTACGTTTGATTGTCACGAGATACAAATTCGGAACTGGGCGGATTTCTCGGCGAGGGCTGGTCTGTATTGTAGGAGTAGTTCCATAGTTCAGGTCGAGAAGGTGGAAGGCGTTGGCGGCAAAGGCGTGCGACATGGCCCGGCAGCCCGCAAGAGTAGCAGATTGGTCGGTTGTCCGCGGTACGCCAAGGGTTCGTAGGGCGTTGGCGTACCCTTGGAATAGGGACATGGAATGCAGACCCAGGCAAAGGCGAAGGAAGGTTGGAAGGAGCGGCCTGGTAGGAAAGAGATGCTGATGGCATGAGCGGCCTGGCCGCAACTTGGGCGTAAGTCAGTGGTGCCGTTACTTGCGCTGGCACGGGGCTGGGCGGCAGCACAGGGCTGGGCGGGAGCATGGAGCTGGGAGGAAGAACGTCAGCGATGTGATCTTGAACGGCACGCCGTATGGTAGGGGCCAAAGACGGAGCCATGTCAGGAACAAGGCGGCCACTATCCTGTAACTGAGGGACCAGCGATAGCTGGCGGGCGACCTCTTCTCGAACGAAGGCTTTGATTTGCTGAAGTAAAGGGCTGTCCTCTGATGGGGTAGAACCGCCCAGCGCAAGTGTAGAGATGGCGTCGTCTCTAACACCGGACCGCCGGGTAGAAGCGCGCTTCTTACGAAGCACGTCGTAGCTCTGGCAAAGCTTGATCACGTCACTCACCGTGGCAGGATTTTTTACCCAGAGCATTTGGCACGCGTCGTCAGAGATGCCTTTCATGATGTTCTCGATCTTATCCGCTTCAGTCATTAGCGGATCGACACGCTTGCATAGGTCCACGATGTCCTCTATATAACTAGTGAACGACTCATCGACTTGCTGAGTGCGCTCACGCAAGCGTTGTTCTGCCCGGAGCTTGCGAACTGCAGGGCGGCCGAACACTTCTGCAAAATTCTTTTTAAATGCAGACCAAGATGGCAGGTCTGCCTCATGGTTGCGAAACCAGAGGTTCGCCACGTCAGTCAGATAAAAGATTACATTGCTTAGCTTGATAGCGTCGTCCCATCTGTTGTAGCTACTGACGCGCTCATATGCCGCCAACCAATCGTCGACGTCCTGGTCGGCTGTGCCACTGAAGAAGCACGGATCACGCTGCCGTAGAGCTCCAGAACACAGCACGGTGGTTGGGAGGGGCGACGATGTCGTGGCAGTGTCATCCGGCATGCTGGAAGCAGAGGGTAACGTGCGGCTTCTTAGTTCCAGGGTGGACGGGAACGTACCCCGCACCTCCACCAATTGTAGGGGTGTGTTTATTCGGTGAACCCAGATGATTCCAGCCGCTCAGGGGAGACTCGCAGCGAAGCGTCAGGCGTGGCGAAAGAGCAAGGCAGCGAACAACTTCTTCGTCCTTGAGAGCGGCAGCACGCGACGCATGTCAGTGGTTATATCGATGAAGATTACCACACTACACCATGATTATGTTGCATTGAGGTACTTACGCAAATTTGTGGCCCTGTTTCCAGGATGTTCTGGAACAAAAAGATTCAGTGGCCTTAGGCTCAAAATGGTTGGTTTGGTTTATGGGGGTTAGAGGTCCCAAAGCGACTCAGACTATGAGGGACGCCGTAGTGAAGGGCTCCGGGAATTTCGACCACCTGCGTTTTTTAACGTGCACTGAAATCGCACAGTACACGGGCCTCTAGAATTTCGCCTCCATCGAAATTCGACCGCCATGGCCGGGATCGAACCCGCGCCTTTCGAGCCAGCAGCCGAGCGCCATAACCACTCAGCCACCGCGACGACCTAGGCTCAAAATGAGAGGCCATTGAAAACAGTTACCGTAAATATGTTGCATTTAGGCACTTACACAAAGTTGTGGCCCAGTTTTCAGGATGTCCTGGAACAAAACGATCCTGTGGCCTTAGGCTCAACATGAGAGGCCATTGAAAACAGTTAACATAAATATGTTGCATTTAGGTACTTACACACCTTTGTGGCCCTGTTTTCAGGATGTTCTGGAACAAAAAGATTCAGTGGCCTTAGGCTCAAAATAACAGGCCATTAAAAACAGTTGCCATAAATAAGTTGCATTTAGGTACTTACGCATAGTTGTGGCCCTATTTTCAGAATGTCCTGGAACAAAAAGATTCAGTGGTTTTAGGCTCAAAATGAGAGGCCATTGAAAACCGTTGCCATAAATTTGTTGCATCAAGGTACCTGCGTGAAGTAGTGGCCTAGTTCTCAAAAGGAAGTTCTGGAACAGAAACATTCAGTGGCATTAGGCTCGAAATGAGAGGTCATTAAAAACAGTCGCCATAAATACATTCCATTTAGGTACTTTCGCAAGACTGTGGCCCTGTTCTCAGAAGGATGTTCGGGAACAAAAAGATTCAGTGGCCTTTGGCTGAAAATGTGAGGTCATTAAAAAAATCGGCGGTAGCTTAGCTTTAGTTAAACCTGGAGTGACGCGATAGCTACAGCTGGCTGAGTGGAACTTGGTCACGTGACCAACCACGTGACGAACCACGTGATCAGCCACGGCGCCGCTCCGCCGGCAGCTGCTCCGCGCCATGTGACCAACCACGTGACAGCGTGGCGGCGCAGCCACAGGGTGGCGGTGCCGTCACGCTGAAGGCTCGAAATGCTACCGTAATGTAGCTATTGCCTCAAAACAGTTACTATAAATACGTTGCATTTATGTATTTTCCAGAAAAGCAGCACTAAAAAGACGCGGACACAGACGAGACGATAAGGACAGATGTGACAGCTTTTTTAATAGACCAGTCCTCTATCGGATACATGTTTTCTGTGGACGTTGAAGATTTATTCTGTTCAGTTCCGCATAGCGACTTTTTCAAATCCGTACGGGAGTGTATTGAGTATAATGGGGCCATTGCATTTCAGAACTCAGCTGGACTTAGTGTCGACAACTTTTTATCACTAATAGAATTTTACCTTAGGTCTACGTTTGTTTCCTTTGAAACAGAAATGTACTTGCAGAGAAGAGGCATTTGCATCGGCTCCTGTGTTGCCCCGGCGTTGTGTAATATATTTTTATCAACTATTGACCGTGCTTTAGCTTCTTCCTTTGACAGTGGCCCAGTCCTGCGAATTTTTAGATGCGTGGATGACTTCTTGGTGATACTAAAAACTGCTAACTCTGCATTGACGCTCCCCAGCACAGTAGAAAGAATCTTATCCGCGTGTAGACAACAAGGAAAAGGACTGGCTTTTACTCACGAACTACCAGACAACAACAGCTTGCAGAGGGGCGAGTGGGCTGGATGTATTCCCCCAGAGCAAAAAAGGAACTGCTTCCGTACGCATCAGCGCACTCAAAGACACTAAAAAAGGCTATAGCTTCTCTTTGCCTCGAGTCTGCATTGCTCAAGTCCTGTGCTCACATGGCTGAAGCTAGCTTCAACCATCAGATCGAAAGACTTCAAATGGCTGGCTTCCCGTGTTCTGTCGTTTGCAGCGTAGCAGAGACCCTCCTTAAAAAATTGAAAGGCAAGAAGAAAAAATACCTTGCTAAGCCGGAATCAAGAAGACCACAAGTGGTCCCCTGTATACACCGAGTGGCGCACAGTTTGAAGAAGGTTGCTGGCCGGTTAGACGTTGCTGTCGTTTTCTCCGCGCCAAAAAAGCTGAGCGGGTTATGCTCGCTGATCGGCCAGAAGAAGAAAGCCCTGTGTGAAAAGAGGCTCGGCAAGCAATTCGTATCCTGTGCTGTCGGAGTGGTTTATGAAATCCTACTGACGTGTGGAAGGGTCTGTATATAGGCCAGACGGGTCGCTGCATTAACGACAGGGCACGGGAGCATGAGAAAACGTTAGAAACCGGAGGCGGGTCAAATTTGCCTCCCAATTGTAGAGATTGCAAGTGTGAGCCGGTGCTTAACGGAATAAGGATTCTGGGCAGGAGTCGCGATCAGGTGGCGCGTGAAATACTTGAGGCCTTTATGATAAAAAAGAAAGGAAGCACATGTGTCAGCGACGCCTCGGTATTCCTCCGTAGAAATGAAGTTTTCTTCCTGGACACTTTTTTGTGACGTCATGTTCTGTGCTACTTTTCAGCCTAGCATTTCTAGCGGCCGTCTGCTGTTTGTTTAGGTGGGTTGTTAACTGTTTTATTGGTTTTATCTTTCTTTATCTGACTGCTTTTGCTTGATATATTTGACTCTGCTTTTGCTACGATTGTTATTGGTTTTTACTTTTTATATTTTGTTTTTTTTCTGACTGCTTTTGCTTCTCCTGTATCTCTCTGCTGTTGCTACGATTGTTTGACACTGCTTTTGCTATGAGATAGCCCCTTTGTTTCGTTTTTTTTTTAATTCCTTTGATCAGAGTTATCTGTTAGTCTAATCTGCAGTATAGTCTGTTAACCTGATGTAGCTGCTTTTCATACCACGTACGGGGTTCGAAGTGATAATGGGATGAGTATCATGCTTGAGCGGAACTGTTTAAATATGCCACCTTTCCATAGAATAAACAGTTGGTAGTGTGCGCATGTGGTGTCTCTTTCTTGTCTGTGTCCTGATTTGCGCAGCCGTTCATTTCATCATGCACCAACTCGCCCCTCAGGCCGTTATTCTGACTTTTAACTCAATGCATAGTCCCTTTAAGGGCGACGTAGCGTGCCATAGAAAGAAAAATGTTAGGTGTAATGTTAAGAGACCGGAAGCGGGCAGAGTGGGTGAGGCAACAAACACGGGTAAGTAACATCCTAGTCGAAATCAAGAGGAAGAAATGGGCTTGGGCAGGGCATGTAATGCGAAGGCAAGATATCCGCTGGTCCTTGAGGGTAACGGAGTGCATTCCAAGAGAAAGTAAGCGTAGCAGGGGGCGGCAGAAGGTTAGGGGGCAGATGAGATAAGAAGTGTGCTGGCAAAAGGTGAATGCTGCCGGCAACGGACAGGGTTAATTGGAGAGACGTGGGAGAGGCTTCCGCCGTGCGCTGGGTGTAGTTAGGCTGATGATGACGATGATGCGATGAGTGTATTCTGGTACTCCGAGCGAAAATCGACGGAGCCGATGTGCTGCTCGTCCGAACCGGTCGCGCGCTCGCAGCTATCTTATTCGGATGTAAATAAAGCACTTGAGATACGGCTGTCAAGCCAGCCGGTAGTCCCTCCTCGTGGCCCATGCGAGACAGCACGCTGAATACCCTTGTTTTTCTTCTTTTGGCTACCCCGTACCAAAGAGAGTCTGTTCGGACTTCAAAAGCGAAAGCGATCTCGTTTATTACATACCCCCCGCTCAATGTCACGCGATATATTCTTTAGCTCCAACCCTAAAAATGCACGACAGCGAATGACGGCAAACTGAAGTAGTTATCTGGTCACAAATGTCGGTTTATGCCAGGTGCCGTGTTCTGCGCTGAAAAGGCGTTAAGAGACTATGCAACTTGCGCCGCGAGAGCTCAACTTCAAAAATCTTTTTCTCGCTTTAAACATAAATTTCAGAACTGAAACGCATTAAACTGTTCTGCGTAAATCGCTATTGTTTGTATTTTGCTCGGGACCAGCTCCGGCTAAAATTAACCAGCGCTTTTGGTTCAGAACACATTTTTTTGTACTTCAGTGTTTTTTTTTACTTTGGTGTAGCCGTTTCATCAAATGCAATATTTGGTATAGGTACTAGACGTCTAGATAAGCAAAACGATATTTCTGAATTTTTGAGAGCAAGATAATATTTTAAACAGAAAACGAGAAAAATGCTACATTTTAATGTTTTCTATTTTAAATCATTCATGCCGTATAACGCTACATGCTCCGATTTATATCGAAAGCCAAAATCTGCGCAAATGTCAATGAAAAAAATTGTGAAGTGGTTTCTAAAAATTTGTATTATTAACATTTATTGAGCAGTGCCTGGTTTTTCGCTTTTTATAAATATTCAAACTGCCCTCACGTAACGAAAAAAATTTTTTCTACAAAAATATTTCAGGCTTTGATTACGCACATTAGGGTCAGTTGCCATGAATTTTTTTTAACAAATTGGAGATGCTTGAGTGCTACGTCTGGGCCGTTGGGCGTTGAAAGACTCAGGACCTATAAGGTCAGTAAATGATTAGTTGCAATTTTGCGCTAGTGTTGTTTTCGTTTCAGTGGGCTCATCAGTAGCATGAAGAAATGCAGCCACAAGCCGAGCAGTTGGGGCTGATATGCTGTCCCGCCACGCGATGCTCGCAGGTGCGGCAATGCGTGAGCCAGACGTTCGTCCTGGTCCGCGTGTCTTGGTGGCTGGACATGCTCCTCTACGAGTACTTCACGCATGTGTTGACCACATACGGGCTCCGGCGGCACAACGTGAGCGACGCACGTCTGCGCTGGGACGCGTCGGCGTTGCCCACCTGGAGCCCCGATGAGCTGCGTGTCATCAAGGAGGCCGCCTCTTCCAGGAGGGCGCCACCGCCGGCTTCTAAGAGGGCGGCACCGCCTGTAGCCAAGGCAGCGCGGCAGTGACAATGCGGTGATGTGTGAACGACAACGGGACCGCGTTACAGTGGAACTTGAAAAACGCAATAAGCAAGCAGATGGCAAAACTCTTGCGATAAGGTTCTGACCCTGTTGCAAGCGCGTTCCTTGACGCCAAATAAAGTTGGTGGAGGAAAAGAATCTCTTACAAAGTCGTTTCCTGTCGCCATCTGTGAAAAAGCTGGGAATGTTTAAGGAAATACGGGTAATTTCACTAATTTGCGCATAGGCAGTGGCACTGCAATGAGCGCCTTTGACAGACAGACACACATATAAACAGAAAGAAAGAGGGAAATAAAGAAATAAATAAAAATCAAGAAAGAACGGAAGAAATGAATTACGTTTGGTTTGGTTTGTATTAGTATATTGCTGAATAGTGGGGATTTTGAAAACCACCTTGGCCCTACTCGCTCGCATAGTAATGTTTCATATCCGCAAGCTACTATCGATGAGCAATCAGCAGTCGGTGCCTTATATGTTCGCTGAGCTTTTGAACGGTCAGCGAAAGTTAGCTGAGGGTATTGCCGAAAATTACTCACTTTCATAAAACCATTTGCGCACGTTTTGAGACAACTGAATCGCGCGTGGCTGCTCTGAAGACCTCGCTACAAACGCCCGCAGCCGGCAGTGGCAGTTTCAGCAGTGAACTTGCACGTTGAAAATCCGATGTCTTCAGTATTTCAACCAAGAACGATGAGTTCGAAAACAGTGCACGCAGAAACAACTTAATTTTGCATGGTCTGCCAGAATCCTCTGATGAAGACAACGAAAGCCTGTCCTCAGACATCGCAAAATGGCTTGAGGAGAAACATCAAAAGTGCTGCCCTCCCATAGAAAGATGCCATCGTCTTGGAAGGCCCTCACGTGACCGTCCACGTCCCGTGATTATCATGCTTCTGAATTTCCGAAGGAAAATTTTATTGCTAAAAAACCGATTACCGTATATCAGAGGCTTTTCGATACGGGCCCGCAATATCCGGAAAAAAATTTCGGTAGCTTCAAAAAGTTTCAGGAACAATGGCTGCATGGTCCGAATGCGGTTTGACCATATATTTATTGATAGAGTCCGGTACTACTGGACGAGTGTCTCTAACACAATGGACAAAGCACCCCGTAATGCGTCACTAAATAATGCTACTGAAGCAGCATGCAGCCACTAAGCCCTGACATCCTTGTGACAGCCACAATAATCTCCGTGTTGTAAATTCAAAACGCAAGAAGCCTTCTTAATAAACTTTCCAACTTTAACTCTTTGCTATCTCCTCATTGCCCCCACATAATTGGTATTATTGAAAGTTGGTTACATGATAGCACATACGACACCGTAGTTGCGTTAGTGAGATCTGACAGACCAAATTGTAGAGGCGGTGGTGTCGCCCTCTATAAATAGTCTCACTTGAAGTTTTCTGTTCTTAAATTCCCATGTGAGATTCAATTGTTTTTATGTAAGGTTTTCTTGAGAAGCACATTAACAATAATTGGAGTTTTTACTGGCCTCCTGGCTCTTGCGATGATCAGTTATTTATTCTTAGCGAACTTTTGCATGATTTGAAGCCATCGAATATAATAACGTATGGGAGATTTTAATGCACCAGACATTCACTAGCCTTCTCGCAGCATTACTGGCCGCGATGCATCTTTCTCAAAAAAGGTGTTACACCTTTCCTTATCACTTGGTCCTAAATAAACTGTCCAGTTTAACACGAGGCAAGCGGTAGTCCTAGGTCCAGTTTTTCTCGGCTCTTTTTCGAGAATGGTTTCCACTGCTCCGTTCTCGATGGCATATCTAACCCTAAGGCTTTATTAGTCTCGATTAACTACATTGTTCCCATATCCCAGGTTGAGTACATAACTTTCGCGGAATTTCAACCGCGTCAATGATGTTGCCATTATTGACACATTAATGATTCGTTTGAAAATTATGAAAAGTAATCCATGACCAGTGATATTAATGGTATTGTGTCGTTTTTGAAAATATTGCTAAAACGTGTATTAACTGCTCTGCGCCCCTGAAAATGGAAAAGAAGAAAGGAGATTTTCCGTGTATGACAAGAGAATTGCGGTATTTATCGCGTCGTGTTTCCAGATTGCGTAAATCGAACAGAAATGGCAATCCTGTGAATACTGTACAGTTCAGTGAAGCCATGGAGGAACTTCGCTTTAAGTTGACGTCTGCTGAAGATATTTACTACGCTGTTATTTTGCCGAAACTGATTAAAACAAACCCTTGTATGTTCTGGAAATCGATTCTACCCAATAACAGCGCTTCCAATAGTTTTATAATTACTATTGCTACTTCAAATTCACTGACAATTGATACTGCTTTTAATACGTATGTTCACTCCGTGTTCACGGCGGATAACTCTGCAGTTCCTCTTTTAAGTTGCGGGTCATATCCTCCCGTTGAAGATGCCGTCGTCTCTTGTGTAGGTGTTCTGGATATGATCCTACAATTAGATACTACAAAGAGCTGCGGGCCAGAAGACATACCCACCTCCTGCCTTGTTCGCTAGTCACTTTGGAAAAACAGATACCTCACCATAACCTTCAGTATCCACCAGCACTGTTCCCCACAAATAGAGGCTCGCAAAGGTAATTCTGTTGCACAAATCTGGTAGCACTGAACTACTGCCGAACTGTAGACCAATTTCCCTAACCGCCCATTGATGTAATTTACTCGAACACATATTTTAAACACAACATAGAATTTCTTGAAAAAAACAATATTCTAAGCAATTACCAGCATGGTTTCCATCGAGGGTTGTGCACTACTACGCAGTGCTAGAGATGGAGAGGCCCTTGAGTAGGCTGACGCACCAGCGCCGCAGGTCCCGGCTGCGAAGTATGTTGTTGGGCTCCGTTAAGAAGAAAACTACAGTAGTTTTATTTTCATTTTTAAAGGCGCAAAGATTAAGAGTAAGGATTCTCTCTACTGCACTCGCTGTCGAGTTTCATAGCGTTCCACTCCTCCAAATTCCCCAGGTTGAGGGCGCCCTCTCCGGGGGGGGGGGGGGGGGGGGGGAGTGTCCCGAAACTTTCACTTGTTGGCAAAAACTCACACCACCGCACATGCGGACACGCCCCCGCCACACGTTGAGCCTGGAAGAGAGAAGGATGCCGTCGGAGTGATGTCCTCTGGCAAGCTGAAGGTTCCCACCTGCAGCTGCTACCTGTTCTTCATCAGATGACAACCGACGCGCAAGGCCAGAACGCAAGGTCGAGGAGAGCGGCCGAAAGCGGTCCATTGTCCTTAGAGATGCTTTCGATGGTTGGGGACAATGACCGCCAGTCCATCGCGGGGCTCGGCACGCCGAAGAGCCACTGGAAACGAGGCCCTTTTGTTCCCCGACATTACCCACGGCAACTGGGGAAGATAACGGCCGCTTGCTCGTCGCAGCGGCGTCGGAGACTTCAGAAAGGGGTCCGGTTGTGCTCAAGCTTCAGGCCTCCGCTCTTTGGGGTCCCACGCTTCGACCAGGCAAAACTCGGTAATTGGAACCAGCTGACACCTGGGTCCTCTCCATGTGGCCCTTGACGACAGGCCTGGGAGCGATCACCATCGAGTTGCTCGGAGGCACCCAACAGTAATATGCTGGCGGCCAGCAGGCGAGACTTGCTGTCGCCGTTGCTAATAACCAGACTTGCTG
This sequence comes from Amblyomma americanum, assembly GCF_052857255.1. Lineage (NCBI taxonomy): Eukaryota > Metazoa > Arthropoda > Arachnida > Ixodida > Ixodidae > Amblyomma > Amblyomma americanum. Next base: position 7,247,560 of record NC_135499.1, read on the forward strand.
TCTCCGTTTTTAACAGCCACTAATAGAATTTACACACGACATATGTCAGTCATTAGACCTAGCTGCACAGGTTGACGCCATTTTTGTTGACTTATCAAAAGATTTCCACGCCGTCCGCCATCAACAACTCTTCGGAAAACTTCACTCTGTCCTAAATAACACTCACCTGGTTGGTTGGCTATCCACCTTCCTGACCCAGCGTTCTCAGTCGGCACACTTCAATTCATATTATCCCCCCCCCCCCCCCCCCCAGTTAGTGTTTCAACCGGCGTTCCTCAAGGTTTTGTGTTAAGCCCGGTTTTTTTCTTATTATATATTATTGATATGCCACGTTGCGTGTCCGTTAAAACTCTTCTTTACGCTGATGACTGTGCCCTGTACCTAACGCACCACTTGGCCATGAATTGCTTAACGACTGATTTGCTAATTTTCTTGGTGGTGTAAGGAATGGCAAAGGAGAATTAATTTCGGCAAAACAGTTTTCAATTCCTTTTTTAGACGCCCATCTTCTTCACTTTTCAAGTACAATTTTCACGGTCAGGATTTAGAAAGAGTAACAGCATTTCAATACTTCGGTCTTCATTTTTCTCAATACACGTCATGGTCGAAACGAATCTATGGAAGAAAGCTTTTAAACGTCCCGAGTATCTCCATCGTACACTGCGCAACGAGCCAAAGGCGCCAAATGGAATGACATATAAAACACTTATCCGCCCTGTAAGGCCGCGCTTCATCAACGCGCACATTATTTTTATTATTCCCTTAGCTTGCGGTCACTGCGGGCCTCCGGTCTACGCTCCCTCTACTCGCGTGCCTCCCCTCCCTTCCCCTACCCCCGCAAGCAGTGGCAAACGTGCAGGAGGGACTGGATGCTTGACCGCTGTGAGAGCCGAAGACACCTGGCTTTGTTAAGCGCACCAGGAAAGCATGCGAGGCGCACACAACGAGCACGTGGTGCCGCTTGGTCTTGGCAGCATTCCCACTGCAGCAGAATGCGGACCACCTCTTATACCGCGATGGGCCCTCTTTTTTTCTTTTTTTTTGTCATTCTCGATGGCACCGAAGCATCGTGGTTCTCCGCCGTCTGACATTCATGCGGCGAGCCAGTGAATTAGTGGTTCCGCCAACTAGCTAAAAAAAATACGTTTCATCCTTCGAGAGGCGACGCGCGCGTGCGGCAGGGAAAGGGAAAGCATCAAGCAATAAGGACGAGAACTCCCCCTGGAGAGAGGGTTTTCAGAATGTTTTGTTGTATGTGTTTCTTTTTCTCTTTAGCCAAGCTCCGGGCTCGATGTTGGGTCCAACCTTCAGGGGCTGTGGCTACTACCTCCATTGGTTATCGAAGCTTAAAGCGGGCCTCGATATATTCCCGCCCTAACTTTGTTTGAAAAATCTTTAAAATTGCATGTAAAATCATTGGAGGGCAGTCTTGTATAGTTGAGCTAGAGGCTCCGTGCAGTGGCACGTAATTGTACAGACCTAGACTCTAACCTGGGGTCGATGAGTAAGGTCTTGTCGAGTTTCTCTGTGTGAGATCTATTCTTTTAAGTTACAGTTCGACTGTCTGTGTGACTAAACTTGTAACGCAGTTTTCCAATGGACATCCTGTAAATATAATTTCTCTTTGTCTCCATCATCTCGCATCAATCATCGTCTGCTCCTTCAACACCGTCGAATTAACGTTGGGGAGGTCCTGTGCCCCTCCGAAGAAACGAAAAGAACCATCTTGAATTTACTGCTGTATCATATGGAATCCTGATAAGAAATGCGACATTAAAAAATAGAATCAATTTAAAACAAATCAGTATGGTACGTCTTGCACAACTACGGCCGAGATTTTTCCCTTCTTCCCACTATGCAGACTCAGGTCTCACAGGACTATAATCTCGCCGCCGCCTAGAATGTTTGAAGTTTTTAGACACACTGGTTCATTCTCGGCGCTTTCCTTCACTACAAAATTATTTGAACATTAGCAAACCTTCCATAAATAGAAGCTCCCATAGACTGAACCTTACCCGTTTCTTTTGCCGTCGTGAGTCGTTTAAGCACAGCTTCTTTTCACTGCCTAATGAACTGTGGAATTCGCTGCAGGGACACATCCGTTCTCTAGCCTTGACGAGTTTCTGGTGGCCACTACTATTTAGTGACAATTTTACTTATTTTTTTCTTTTTTTTTCTACACGTTTGTATTTTTCTACATGACTTTTTTTTCCCTCCTTGCCCACTCCTGCTATGACTTTTTCAAGGCTGTAATATGTTTATATAAAATGAATAAACATTGATACCACGATTTAGGGGACACGCAATTTGTTCTAGACCGGGCAATCGCCTCGGAAAGAGGCATCGCACAATTTTGCAGTGACGAAGCTGAAGTGCTGCTGACCACCTTCAGCAAAAAATTACAGCACGTTATTGCTTTCTTCGACGAGAGAGGCCTTCGCCCTCTCCGACAGATGCCCAGAAGATTCGTCTAACCAAAAGTACTCGCGCTATTTCGGCATTAGCCCAGCCCTGCCCCGGAACTGGCAGGATAAGATGCTCTACCTCCTTCAATGTTACAGCGAGTGCTCCGCGTCGTCATCAAGAGAACGACAAACATCGATCGCCGAATGCGGCACTGTTAGCGACGAACACCCCCGACCACTTTGCCAAAGCCCGTACCGTTTGCCGCCGCGAGAACACGGAGCCATCCGTTATGAACTGGAAGAAACGCTTTGCGACGACGTCTTCCAGCGGTCGAAGAGCCCCTGGTTAGCGTCGCATGCTTTGGTGAGAAGGATGGCACAATTAGGTTCCGCGTCGATCACCGTCTCTTGAACGGCATAACGAATAAGGATTTCTACCCCTTCCCCCACATCAACGACACACTCGACCGGGTCACCAACGCCAAGTACTTCTCTTCGATAAGCCTCAACAGCGGTTACAGGTAGAAGTCGATCACAGAGCCCGAGAGAAGACCACGTTCATCAGACCGGATGACCTCTTCGAGTTCCAGGAGATGTCGTTTGGACTCCCTTCCGCATCAGCAACTCTCCAACGGGCAATGGAGAGAGCACTGGCAGGTCTGCAGCGGGGAACTTGTCTCATGTACTTAGATGACGTTGTTGTCTTCAGCTTGACCGCATGAAAAGGCTTCGACCAGTGCTGGAAGCGATCAAATTGTCCGCGTTAACCTTGAAAGCAGAGAAGCGCGACATCGCCTACGAGGAACTGCTGTTTCTAAACCACATCGTAACCAAGGTTGTAGTACGCCTATATGCGAAAAAAACAGCCGCTACCGCACAGTGTCTGTTACCGACCGACAAGAAATTTGTGCGCGAACTCCTTAGACAATGCGCATATTACCTAGCGCATGTGGGCCTGCGGCTCTCTCAAACTGTCACTTACGACAGCTTTTACTGGCGCGAGTTGACGGGCTCGTTGGCTCTGCATGATCAATACACAACGCAAGGCAAAAAAAAAGGCACAGGAACAGCGCCCGTGTGTGCCCTTGGTTGCTGTGCCTTTCCTTTGCCCTGCACTCTATAGTTATCATGTTTTACTGTCGGCCGCTAGTGGCGTGTATACAATACAGAAATAAATGCATTATTATTGTTATTGTAGGTCAAAATCTTTACGCCTATCGCCGAGGCTTTTACATTTAAATAGGAAGCGCCGCAAGCAGAAGTCTTCAAAGAACTTCAGCGTCATTTACAGTCGCCTCCGGTCCTCGAGTACTTTAATGAAAACACCCAGACTAAAATCATATTGGCGCCGGCAGCGTGGGCCTAGGCACCGTCCTCGTTCAGATAACTGACTGACTGGCTGGAGAAAGTAAACGCATACGCCAGCCTTTCTGTGTTGGAGGCCAAGGCTAACCATTAGACGTCGGAGAAGCAGTGGCGACCACTCTGGGATACGTGCGAATTCCGCGCCTGCCTGTATGGACGAACATTCAAGATGGTCAGCGATCGCCACACGTTGGCTTGCCAGTTTGGCCGACCCGCTCGGTGCAGCCTGCGCCTCCAGGCGTTCGGCATCACCATCGTCTACAAAGGTGGCAAATATGACGCAAGCACACCTATGCGCACTGCTCACCTCCAGCCCCTGTCGAGGTGCCGGCCGAAGAGGAGGTCGCCTTTCTCGGACTTATAAGCACCAGCGACTTTCCGCAGAACCAACCCTCTGACCCCGAATTGCAGCTCCTCCTGCATATCTGGAAGCCTAGCTTTCTCCACATCCAGCAGCGTTCAAGCGTAGTATGACTTCCTTGTATATGCTAAATGGCTGAGAAATGGCATGCGTAACGCCGACCTTCCGCGGAATACAAGCCCGGTATTCGTGTATGGGCGTGGACGCCGAGTAGCCGTCGCGAGGGCTACTTCGGCCCATACATCCACTGGAGAACTTCACTGCGAAGTGTCTCCCGACGGAGTGACAGCGCCACACCGGCGCTGTTCACGCCCAGAAGTTGTGCATGTCCTGCGCCTGTCTTATTATGGACGCTAAAGGGCGCTCTGCGTTTGCACTTTCAGAGTTTCTTTTCTTGTGTGTTTACTCTTGTTGGTTTTTCATTTTGTTGTGTAGCACTGACCTATGCTTACCAGAGAGGGGAATAATGGCCAGCATCTTTGGACTGTTTGTTCGTTGACGCTCAAGGCCGCCGGCCGGAGGATTTATTGTCTTAAAGGGAAAGCTTTACTGGCCGCGAACTTGCGATATCGCAGGGGCGGTGCTCCGAGGAGACACATGACGTCACAACGCTCGCCTCGCCGCGCCTTTCCTCAAAATACAATTTTCAATTTTCAGTTTTCTTTTTTTTCTTCCCTCCCTCTTTTATCTCTTCCTCTACAGAGCGGTGGTGGAAACATTTATTTGCAAATACAGAGGGGGGAAAACCCCTAATTTGGCACGAGGCAACCCTTAGGGGGCTGCCGTTACAAGGCAAAGGACAGCCCTTGGAGAGCTATCCACTGCAGGGCGTCGGTAATTATCCGGCGCTGATCAGCAGCAGCGGAGCTGGCCAGGAGAGTCTCCCAGTATGACTCCGCCGTGTTTGGGGATGGAGGGTTTGGGAAGGTAGGACATGTGAGGAGGACATGAAGGAAGTCTCCCGGTTTCCTGCAGAGCTTACAAGGAGAAAGGAATTGACAGGGGTATCGGGCATGAAGGAGAATAGGATAGGGAGCAGTTCGGGTCTGGAGTCGGCACCAGTGGGAGGCCTGGGTTTAGGTTAGGGAGGGAGCCGGCGGTGCGTAAACGCGCCGGGTATCTCGGTAGTTGGCAAGAATATCTTTGAACGTAAGCAGACGTTCCTGGGATGGTGGAGGAGGTCCAACTCTGGCCCTTCTCGTTAACCGGGAGGCCTGCGTGTGCTGGGGACGAGATAAGGGTTACGGGGTGGGTGGGGTGTCAGAAGCGTAGAAGCCGAGCCGCGGTGCGGGATATCAAGGCTTTGGCGAAATTGGATAGGGCGGGTTTTGAGTCGGAGATAATTTTGGTGGCAGGGATGGAGATGAGAGCGAGTGCAATGGCCGCTTCCTCTGCAATTTCCGATGAGTCTGTGGTGACAGATCCTGATGCGATTAGTCGGGCCTGAGAATTAGCGTCGGCGAGAACCATGCGGGAGCCCGACGAGTACGCTGCCGCGTCCACGTAGGCTACCTCGGAACTGTTGCCGTATAGAGCTTGGACGGGGCTTTGGCGCGGGCTGCCCTGCGTTCTCCGTCGTGCTGGGGTGTATGTTCTTAGAGTTAGGAAGGATGATGAGATGGGAGCGTAGGTCTGAAGGTAGGGGAACCCACTCGGTAGGATGGGTGATCGGGGCGATGCCTAGCTGACATAGGAGAGTGCGGCCTGCCGCGGTACTCGACAGGCGAGTCAACTGTGCTGTACTTGGCTTCTGCTAACTCCTCAAACGCGTGGTTACCGAGGTTGAGGAGCCGGGCAGTAGAGGTGTAGGAGGGTAGGTGGAGGGCAACCTTCGTGAAGCACCTGAGGAGCTCGTTGATGCGGTCCTGCTCCGTCTGCGTTAGGGGGAGGTTGGGAATGAGTATGCCGAGCGGCTCGTGATGTAAGCTTGTGTTAGGCGGAGAGTATTCCGCTCTCGCTGACCCGCGCGACGGTTCGCCACGCGCCGAATGAGACGGGTGACTTGCTGGGCTTTGGTCTGGAGAGTTTGGACGGCGTTGCCATGCGCGCCATGGGAGTGAAGAAGCCCAGGATCCGAATCTTGGAGACCAGGGGAACGGTGTTGTTTCCTAGAGTCCGTGAGATGGGAGGGTTGGAGAGATCATGCGGCCTGGGGCGGTAGAAGAAGAGTTTAATTTAGAAGGAGAGCAGGACAGGCCGCGCGCGCGAGCGTATGCGTCGATGATGTTGAGGGCCGACTGTAGGTTGCATTCCATGTCGGCATCACTGCCTCGATAAGCCCAGATAGTGATGTCGTCAGCATAGAGGCTGAAATGTTTGTCGGGTATTTGGGCGAGTTGGTGGGGGAGTTTGAGAAGGGCTATATTAAAGAGGATAGGAGACAGTACAGCAACCTGAGGGGTTCCCCGCGCTACCAGTGACACACCAGACAGCCGGAGGCCGCCCATGGTGAGTGTGGCTGTTCGTTAGGAGAGGAAGTCGTGGACGTAATTGCACATCCGAGGGCCAACGCCTAGGGCGTGGAGGCCTTCTAGGATGGCTGCGTGGGTAATTTTATCGAATGCTTTTGTTAGGTCTGATATGACTGACGCCAGACGTGGACGACGAGCGAAGAACGTTTATTCAAACGCACACAGGATATATATATAGGCCCGAGCGGCGTGATAACAGAGCACGGAATCATGGTTCGTCATAGGCCGCGATAACGTCACAGCACAGCGTCGCGCTATCACATTTCTTCCCCCCCACAGGCTCTACTTAAAGTTCTCATGTGTGAACCAGTCCGGTTGCTTGCGCAAACGAGTGCCTCTACGATGTGGTGGCTCCTCCCTCGCAGTGGATGGCGTTGGCTCTGATGCTGGTAGCCGCCCTGGGCTTTGCTGCGGTGGCAGGTCTGCACTAGCAGAGGTTGGCACTGCGTCATCCACTAGAGGCGGTGGAAGAGGGGTCGGATTCTGTTCTCCTGCTGACAGTTGAGATGATTGTGCCCCCTCATCAAGCAGAGGACCGCTGAGTGGCGACCGTCCATTCAGTGTTTCTGTTGCAAATGGTCGCTCTGAGGCTGCCGCAGGGTCCGCATGGTGTGGCCGTAGATGGTCAGCGTGGGTGAATCGAAGGTGCCCGTGCACTTCCACAATATACGTCACAGCACTCACAACTTGGTGCACCACACCTGCCTCCCAAGAGGCATGTTCCCCGCGCACCGTTTTCACGTACACGCGATCACCTTCGCAAAACACGCGCTCAGCACCACGCGCCACGTCACGCTTCTTTTTCATGTCAATTTGTTTTTGCTGCATGTCCCCGACAAAGCTGGGCTTGAGAAAAGAAAGCTTCGTGCGCGGTTGACGCTTTAGAAACAACTGCGCCGGTGTTTGCCCCGTCACACAACTTGGCGTATTTCTGCAGGCAAAAAGAAAACTATCAATACACTCCTGAAGCGAACGCACGCGAGTGACGTCGCGTTCCACGACCTGCTTTAACAGCGCTCGTTTGACCGTCTGCACGGTGCGTTCAGCCGCGCCATTGGACGCGGGGTGATATGGCGGGGTACGGACATGCTTCAAACCATTGCTCTCCAGGAAATCCGAGAATTCTGTAGATGTGAACTGCGGCCTGTTGTCGCTGACCAACGTTTCAGGCAGCCCGTAGGCCGCAAACACATTGCTTAATTTCTCAATTGCCTTCGTGGTAGACGATGATAACATCGGCCAAACTTCCACTCATTTGTAAAAAGAATCAACTAAAACAAGGAACACACTAGAATGTTTGGAAGCAAAATCAACGTGAACCCGCTCCCAACACCTCGACGGGTAGCTCCACGGATGGAGCGGCACGGGTTGAGCAGCTGGTTGAACTGCCTGACAGATTTTGCACTTTCGGACGTACATCTCGACAGCTTGATCCATACCAGGCCACCATACAAAGCTTCTAGCTAGCATTTTCATGCGTGTGCTGCCTGGATGTTCGTCATGAAGCAAGTCCAATACACGTTCCCGCAGCTGATCCGGTATTACTACTCGAGTGCCCCATGTTAAGCACCCTTGCTCAAAAGACAACTCATAACGGCGCACGTGATATGCCTTCATTTCTTCAGGGTATTGATTTGGCCAACTATTCAGTGTGTACTCAGACACACGGCTCAATGTCAGGTTCCGCTTTGTGGCCTTAGCAACTTCGGCAGCATTTAACGGCAGGCTCTCGAATACTGCTAAGCATTCTTCCGAGACATCAGTTGCCTTCTCTGCCTGCGGTAATCTGGACAGCGCGTCCGCTACTTCCAGGTTCTTGCCCTTGCGATACCTGAGCCGATAATTGTAGGCAACGAGTATCATGGCCCAACGCTGCATGCGCAGTGCGGCCAAAGTAGGCGTTGGTTTATCCTGGCCAAGGATTCCCAGCAAAAGCTGATGGTCAGTATAGAGTGTAAATTCCCTCCCGTATAAATATCGGTGGAATTTCTTTAACCCGAAAATCAAAGCCAAGGCTTCGCGTTCACATTGCGGGTACTTCTTTTCTGCGGCTGTCAGCGCTCGACAGGCAAAAGCTATGGGACGTTCGCTGCCGTCTGCTGTCTCATGAAAAATAACAGCTCCCAAGCCATACGATGATGCGTCGCAGAGCATGCCGATAGGCTTATTGACATCATAGAAGGTTAGCACTTTGCTGCTTGTGAGCAGCTTTTTGGTGGAGTGGAAAGAGTCGCTGCATTCTTTGGACCATGACCATTTTTGATCCTTCTTTAGAAGTTGGTAAAGTGGCTGTGCTGCTGTGGACACGTTATCCAAAAATTTGGAATAAAAATTTAGCATTCCCAGATATTCCTTCAGTTCGGAAACTGAACTTGGCTCCGGTGCTTCCATAATCGCCTTAACTTTGGCGTCAGTAGGATAAATGTCCTCCGCAGTCACTTTGTGACCCAAGAAGGTCACCCAGCCTTGGAAAAAACGGCACTTGTCGACATTTAGTGTGATGTTGTAGGCACACAATCGCTGCAAGACACGCTCAAGTGTCTTTTGATAGTCATCCATGTCCGAGCCTGCCACAATGACGTCATCAATGTAGCAGCCAACTCTTGGAATGCCCTTCAACACTTCATCTATCATGGATTGGAAAATGGCTGGAGCGCTCGCCACACCGTACGGAAGGCGTTGAAATTCAAAAAGCCCCAAACTAGTGTTAATGGTCAAGAGTGGTCTGGCTTCTGGAGCGAGCGGCACTTGCAGGTGGAAAAATTAATCCCAGCGCCACGGAAACTAGGTTAATTCATTGCCTAGAAAGTCTCCTTTCAGAGGCATTCGCTTTATCGGTATGGCGTTTTATCTGACAATATTGCACAAGTACATAGGTGACACTTGAACAGGCTGTACATGGCGTAAAAGTACCCTAAAAGAGTGACATAGTGGAATGAACGATGAAAGATGCTACATTGTTAAACCATTGCCCCTGTGAGCAACCACGTCACACCCTAGCAAATCAAAATACGCAAGTAAAAAATAAAAGAATAAAACCAGGCTGTGAACCAGAAAAAAACCCTTTGCAACCGTTAAACCAGACTAAGCTGATTTGTTGCACAGGCTGCATAATAGCCTGCAACTTCACAAAATATTCAGCCAACAGCTCGGGAATTGCATCCTTTTCATTTGCTTAGCCTCAGTGCTTGCTTCGTGGCTTTCCGTTTAGTAGTTTGACTGTGCAGTTCAAGATTTTTTCTGCGTGCAAGCCAATGCAGCCTCACCCTGACGAACAGGGCAAACAAACCATCATAAACGTCATCACCACACACAGTCAGCGATTTTTCTACCTTGGCATGAAGCAACATGCACAGATCATGCCCTACTTGTTCTTTTCCCACAATATTGGAACTAGATGCGACAAAAACCTGCTCGCAAGCATTGGTGAAAGCTACAAACGAGGGTGTAGGAACTGACAGGCTCCCAAAGTCACCTTCTGCAGGATTTTTGACACTTAAGTACAAGAGAACTTGGCTCTGATCGGCAAAGGCGGCATTTTCTAGCCTCACCTCGCACGTATGTGGCCCTGTAACACACCTGTGATCATTCATAAATTTGTAGGCAAGCCAGCCAGCAAAATAGACAATGTTGTTCTCTAGTATTGGAGACTGATAATCATATGGCAAAACTTCTACTGCAACTGGCAAAGATGTGGCAGCTGTACAGAGAGAAGGAGCAGACTTAGATAAACAAACAGGGAGAGTGGCTAGAAGGCTAGACATGTCTTCAGCACAGTTGCTGCTTTCCGACAGTTCGAAAAGGTTGCTAACTAAAAGATGCCTAAATGCTGCTTGAAACTGCCGGCAAGACGAGTTGCTGTTCGATCCAGATTTCAACCTAACAATAGCAAAGGTGTTTTTTCAGTGCATCCTGGTTCAGGTGCCTGGTAAGGAGGTATGTCAAACCATAGCGAGAGGCCAGGTGGTTCCATAACAGCAGCACAGCCCTCATAGTTTGGCAGAAGCCACGGATGCAAAGAGGCTGCCGCGCACAGCCTAGAACTTCGATGTTTTCGAAAACTGCAATACACTCTTCCAAACACTCTTCATGCACAGATCCTGCACAAATTGCAGATGCATACGGAGACTTTCCCCGCTTCTGTGAAGTATTTAGACTGTCAAAGAGTCTATCGATGCTCTCAACAAATCTGGCTGTGTGGATAGCCTCTGATGGCAACTGTTGGAATGTTACCAATGTGCACAATGCAGCAGCGCAATGATTGCTGAATACCTGTGCTGCGAGTTTCACAGACATCTTCGAAGCAAAAGTTAAATTAAAGTGCGGGGCACTCAACTTTGGGATGGACCGAATTTGCATTTCTCTATCCTTCTCATAAGCCTGTCGTATGTACGAGCTTTTAGTTGTGTCACTGCCTACCCTGAAGTCATACTTCAAGAGCATATTGCGCAAGCACTTGAGCAAATGCGGTGGATGAAAAATAAAGAAAAGCGGTTCACCATTCACACTTAAGTACGGCTTTTCAGGGGTCACAAGTTTCGAAAACAGAGAAACATTTTGGTTCCCCTGATCACAAACCACAGCCACAGGCTGCAATCCAGCTCCAACAAACATTTTGTGGCATTTGAAGAGGAGGTCATACAGAACAGTTGCAGGCGCTGCCTTATCTGCAAAGAAGTAGCCAAGAGGCTGCTTCCACGGCGTACATATTCCTTTGGCCATGAACACAAGCGCCTTGTTTGCAAGATTTGGACCTTGTGCTGCACTGTACTCTTCAAGGCCTTCAAATCTGTCCGGCACTGGATTGTACGACAGCTCCTTTGAAACATGCATTTCATCAAAAATTATGGTGCAAGCCCTGTCTTGCCGTGGAAAAGACGCTGCCCGTTTCTCGATCAAATCAAAAACTTCAGGATAAAATCCAACCCTCAATGGTACGCGTGCAAGCCACAGCTGCAGTGACCTAACAGATGGAAGTTTCAGGAGTTTCCTGCAATATCTGTAACTTTTTGGGCTGTGGAAGTATAAACCTAAAGCAAAGGTTTTGTTTTGGCTGCACCATCGACGGCCAAACCTGCTGACATTGTGCATCTTTAACTGAGCTTCAACAAAAGCAGCAACAGCTGGTGTTAAATGCTCACGCAGACTATCTACCAATTCGGCAGTGGTCTTCATGCGACGGCGCTGAAGCAGCAGTCCTTGCAGCCTCTTGTTGCGGTTACGCAGCTGCCTGAGCTTGGCTCGAAGGTTCTGCAGTGGCCGCCTTTCATTGATGGGGCTGGTGAAAGATCCTGCAACGTACAGAGTCGACGGAAGAGCAATAAGTTGCTACGTCAGGTTTAGTCATAGCTGCATGTAGTCCTGTAGCACCAAAAAGTGTGCAATATTGCGAAAGCGTTGTAAAATTGCTAACCTTCATAAGAAAGAGGCGAACTTCTGAACGGAGCTCCTGGTGACAGATCGGCACTCGCTGACAGTGTTGCGGCCACCCCTGCCGTGCCAGGTTCCAGAGATGAAGCGCTTGCTTCAGTGCTTGGTCCTGCATATGTGTGGTCAGCTGCACCCACAGAATATAAAGAACAAAACATAGTGACAGCACAGTTCTGACAGGGAAGCCAGCAACCCAACAATGCACAAATAATAACTAAGCGCCACAGGCGGAATTAACACTTACACTGAACCATTATGAAGCCACTGGCGTGGGAACAAGCTTCGTTCAGCGTAGAACCAGCAGGGCTGGCACCATCTGCATCTGCACAGCGCACAGACAAGGAATTGCAGCATATTTCTGAGCCATACCTCCTCAGGCTGTTCGAGCAGATACGAAATAACAATCACCTTCTTGGAAGAGTAGCAGCGACTGGGACGACCGACTCTGGACGTACCCCTTGGAAACAGGTTCACCGGAGACAGCAGCTATCATAGGAAGCAGTCCAATGAGCTTTCAGTCATCACCATTTTCAAAAGATTTATGTCAGTTATGCATACAACCCTGCTCACCTGGTTCTCCAGCCCGGCGCACTGATTCCGAAGTTTCGCTCAGAGATTGTGAACAGTCCATGTCGCTGCTGCATTCGCTTGATGTGTCTGAAATGGCAACATTATTGCGGAGAGAAAAGAGAATTCGGTACCTTTATAGTAAATAATTTCCAAAGAACTATAGCTTCCACAGCATGCGGTTCACATTGTCATCACTCTAGAAAGAAAAATGCTTATCCAATGAAATAAAATTCTGTTTACCACCCTTAATCGTTAGGCACATTAGTTTGGTGTCATCAGCAGCTGTGGAGCACCAGTAAATCATTTGCAATTTTCATATGGTATGTTTTACTTTGAAGAGTGCGAAATTCGCCTATCACACAAACAACGATAGCTCGCAAATCAAGTAATGTGCCCCATATTGTTTACAGATTTATGCAGGTCAGCCTATGGCCTACGCAATGAGATGCAACAAGAATGAATTCGTAAGCAATTATCGCAAAAAATAAAAACCTGTACAAACATTGGCTTTCGCTAGCATGAATATTGAGGTAAAAGGCAACAACACAAACAATTATTAGTGCATTTCTATAATCGTTCAGTGCATGCTTTGATACATAACACATGAGCACACAATATCTCGAGAAGCTTTTCACCAAGCGTACCTTGCCCAAGTCGGCATAAGATTGCATCCTGATTAGACTGAAGATGAAAAAAGAAGCTCTGCATACAAGAAAGCAAAGTTCTGGAGTACTAAAATTCATCAAACATTTAGGAAGGCTCACCCTTTTTCCCCCTCACTTCTTTTGAGCTATCAAAGGAAGGACGAGAATGCCCTCTGGACACGACAGGGACCGTTCATGAGACAAGGTTTCACGGTGAATATGAAAGATTCAACTCCCACTTGCTGCAAAACATGTAGAGTCGCCTGGTTTCCGTTGCTGAAGTGGCTAGCGGCATCAAACAGCCTGAACCGGAAGACTGACAGACTCACGTTAAGATCCTTTGGAGCCCTTTGCCATACCAGACTACCGAATATCCCATTTCCATTATCCTTTTTTTTACCGGAAATATCAGGCAAGAGTATTCACACCGTCAGTGTACTTTTTCCGCACCCGTGCCTAGAAATTCGCTTGAGCACCCTTCGCCTACTAAGCTTGTGCCATTAGCTTACCACAAGCACAAACCTAATTCTATGCTATGTTGGACATTTGTCACGAACCTATATATATATATTTTATATGTGCTCACGTGAAAGCGATACTTCCATTTTCGTTTTCGCTTAGCAGGGTGCAGGTAAAAATTTACTGTAATTTTTAAAGCCACAAGACAGATAAATAATTCGTTTTGCAAAAGACGCTAAACTGTTTACGGTTACGACAAAAAGGAGAAATTTCATTTTTTCACAAAACCTGACATTTCAAGAGCGGCGAATGCCTTAAAAGTTTGATAACAAATATTACCGGCAATGCTTGCTCGAGTAGGCAAAGCAACGTGTCGCAGCCTTCCTGACGGCTGATACACAGATGGTTCGAAGTGCCTCGAGCAAATCCTGAGTTCTCGTAGCTGCGACGGCGCCTTCTTCTCCAGGCTGACGTTGCGGCAGAACTGCGCCCACGCTCGGCACCTGGACGTGATGCAACATGCACGTTAGATACAACTGCGCCAAAAGGAATACGCATACTCGAAACGCCAATGCGTCATTATTCCTGTCACTGCTAGCTGCAGTAAATTATACTTGCATTACATCTGAACTATGGTAGTAAATGCTCGCGTCAAGCTCTCTGCGCCCCAGAGTGCGGTAACGCTCATCCTCATGCCACGCGGCTAGCTGCTTTTCTAAGCTCAACGAGTGACGAGAGTGAAGTGCGTTTAAAATTACCCTGACAGTCATGTATATGTAGGACAGCAATACCAAGGCAGGCAATAACTCCTGCTGAGCGAATCCAGTTAAAGCCTCCTCAAAGCCGCGCACATACACGAGGCTGAGTTTCGATACTCCCAGCTGCGAGGGGATCCTCAAATTGGCTTCATGGTTTTGCAAAACGAAACAATGTCGTACTCAGAGCTGTCAGGTAGCAAACTTTGTTCTATATGGGCCTCCCGGTCAGTAGCGTGCACGTGGTTGCTCCTGAGAGCCCGGTGTGAAGTTCACGTTGGTGATAGTCAGCTGCATGAAACTCACTATAAATTAGAAAAATGTGGGCCTCTTTCGCACACCTCAGCCCTGAAATTGTGTGCCCTGCAGTGTAGTACATAAATATCCCCGAAAACATGAAGCCAAGTACGCACGAACGGGTTACAGCTATGAAACACGAGCGAACAGCCCGGCGAAACCATATCGAAGCTATCGCGCATACCTAGAGCAGACGACACTGTCAAGAGCTCACCTGTGAAAGTCCAGCGGGAATCGGTGTAGCGTGACACCAATGGCAGTATCCACGCTGTCGCAGTGTACCACGGAGCATCGTTTCTTCACATGCCGCAAGCTCATCTTGAAATGAAGCGCTAAGCGCTTCAAAAGAAGAGCGCGAAGCGTGCAAAGACGAAAAAAGACTTCGCACTGGCCGCACGCCGAAGGAAACGACAAAACCGAGAAAACTGCCGCAGCGGTGCAGCGGGGTGCAAATCTTACCGAACGGTGACAAAGAAGCGACGTGCAAGGACGACGAAAACTTCGCAAAAGGAGCATTTTGAGACCGGCGAGCTAAATTTATACGCTTTACCAGGCGCGCCATCGCAGACAGCTGGCGATAAGAAATCGCTTCGTAAGCTCCCGCCACTGTGGCCGGGTTAGCGGGGTATCGAAACAAGGCCTGCAAAGGCGCGCTGTAATGCACCGCACACTCATGAATAGGGGGCAGGTCAAGAGTGTTGCAAAAATACAAAATTTGCCAGGTTTTAATAAAATGACTTACCTCTTTCATAAAACAAGGTGCTAATATATTTTTCTTTTCTATTGGCAGATTACATTCCAATTTTGTAACTTTATCATTTCTTTATATGAGTGTTTTGCCCCCCATCCTCTGGTTGTGCTGCAGTCGCGCTAAACCACTTTTCGGCACAGCCTTCGCCACCACTTTAAATCCGCCTTGTATAGACCCGAGCGGCGTGATAACAGAGCACGGAATCATGATTCGTCATAGGCCGCGATAACGTCACAGCACAGCGTCGCGCTATCACAAGGTCGACGCCGAGGATAGCCTTGGTGTCGCCCGCGTGGGAGCCAAGGATGTGTTGCTTGAGTTGTAGAAAGACGTCCTGGGTGGACAAGCCCGGGTGGAAACAAAACTTGCACGAAGGCATAAGGTGGTTGTTCTCCAAATACTGGCTGAGCCGGGTCTGGAGAACGCGCACCATGAGCTTGCCCACACACGACGTAAGAGAGATGGGACGGAGGTTAGCGGGGAGAAGTGGTTTACCTGATTTGGGAATAAAGACTACTTTGGCGTCTTTCCACTCAGGTGGGAGGGCGCCGCGCAGCCAGCATTCGTTGAAATAGTCGGTTATGGCTTTGACGGAGGAGGAATCGAGGTTGCGGAGTGCCTCGTTGTGCACTCCGTCGGAGCCAGGAGCCGAGGACGCGTTGAGGCGCTGAACTTCTGCCCTCACTTCAGCCTCGGTGATCGGTTGGATGAGAAGCTCGTTGGGGGAGCCAATGTTGTCAGGGTGGTCTGCGGAGGGATATGCGGGGAAGAAGATATCACGAAGTTCCTCGAGGAGTTCCTGCGTGGAGGCCTCGGACGTGTGTGTGAACTTTATGAGGTCGTGTTTCTGGTGTATCTTGGACTAAGTCAAATAAACCAGATGGCGGAATTGGTTCCAGGTCTAGGGCAGGCTCATGTTGCCGTCCAGCTTGTTGCAGAGAGATTCCCAATTTTGGCGAGACAGAGTTGCAGCATGCGTCTTAATCTCCTTGTTGAGCCGGGCCAGCCGGCGTCTGAGTGTTCTATTCCGGCGCTGGCGCCGCCACCTCCTTTCGAGACCCGCCTTGGCCTCCCATAGGTGCAGGAGATGTGAATCCATCGCGTCTGCAGGGAAGTCCTCCGGGAGTTGGCGAGTCACGGCGCGGACGTCACGCTGGAGTTGGTCGCACCAAGTAGCTATGTCTGAGATGGTATGTAGAATACGGGCTGCTCGGGAGGTGCTGAACAAGTACCACTTCGTGATGATTGCATCACGAGAAGGTCTACGTGTTGGGCCTGCTTGTGGACAATCTCGATAATGTAGTGATCACTACCAAAACTCTCCTGGGTGTTACACCACGCAGCGTGAGGGAGGCGGTGGGTGAAGGTGACGCCAGGAGTAGTGTCTGCGTAGACGCTGTTCCCGGTGCGAGTAGGGGTGGTGGTAACTGTGAGAAGAAAGAAGCCGGCCTGCTGAGCTGCGAGCCACACCCTGCGCCCCTTGGGGGTGTCGGCTTTGTAGCCCCAGGCCGGCCTTGTGCGAGGCGTTGAAATCCCCTAGAATTAGGAGGGGGCATTTGTGTGCGGCACGATTGGCAAGCGTGAATAGCCGGTCCAAGTCGTGCCGCAGACACCTCGGGTTGCTGTATATGTTGAGGATGAAGAAACTAGTATCCCGAGTGCGCTGCGGCATGAGTTCGATGAGGAGATGATCTATTTCGGGGACGTCTAAGGGATGGGAGATAGTAGTGAGCGCTCGGCATACAAGAAATGAAACCCGAAGGGGTTTATGAGAAAGGGGGACGACGGGTACGACGTAGCTCGGTAGGGTGAGGGGATTGGAGGGATCTTGCAGCGCGAGCACGTCGGGGCCATCTGCCCGAGCTAGGAACTGGTGAAGCAGCACCCGCTTGGAACCAAAACCTCGACAGTTCCACTGCTAGATGGCGAGGCTAGTGCGTGGTCTCGCCATCATTGAAACTGTCGTTTGCCGTGGAGGAGTTGGAGACGGTGCGGAGCCGGGCTTTCTTTTTAGGCCGCACGGCAGCACAGGCTGTCGCGTGGCGAGCCTCTTGCTCCTTAAATCGCTCGTCAATTTGGCGAGGAAACTCGTCTAGACGGGTAGTGAGGTTGGCGAATTGATTTGACGGCCTGAATGGCCATCTGCGCCGCGGCCTGAATACTCGCCTTCATTAGTTGTTCGTAATTGGGAGGCAAGGCTGGCGTTCCCTCGGTCGGAGTTGGTGTGGTCAGGGAGGTAGTGGGTGTTGCGGCCCGCTTCTTGGCCAGCGGTTCGCGAGTAGGGAGAGGTGGCGGTGGAAGAGTGGGGGTAAGAGCGGCCGGGGTCGCTGGTACCGGTGTAGGGGTTTGGGCCTGCTGGTGAGCATGCAGCTGTGCCTGTAGGCGGATGTTGGTGGTTTTGAGGGAGGCGAGCTGCGCGCGGACACGCAGCAGCTCTTCATAGAGGGGGTCGGCGGAGTCGTGGGAAACTACGCCTGCCCAGCTCGTCTCATTTATGAAGCGGCCGGGTGCCTAGGCAGGTGGTCTCAGTGGGACTGGAGGTAGTGGTGGCCTGGTTCCAGTTCAGGAGCGGGACCGGGCTTTCGGCCTGTTATGTGTGGACGACAGTTTTCGATGTGAGCTGCGGAGCCTGGGGCTCGCGGGTCGCGGCGCGGCTGCGGTGTTGCGGTGGAGCCTGACTGGTGGGAGTCTGGCTGGCGTTTGCCTCGGCGACTCGCATGGCATCCCAGTGCCTCTTTTTGACGAGGTATGGGGTGCGGAAGCGCGCCTTGCACGTTCTGTCCGCCGTCAGGTGTGCTTTACCGCAGACTTGCATTGCGGCGTGCAGGAGTGGTCCTCAGGGGGTTCGACTAGGTCGCAGCCGGTACAGCGGCGTTGCTTGGGAGCCGGGCACACATCCGCACGGTGGCCGAGTGCGCCGCAGTTACGGCAATGCTCGATCTTCTTTTCGAATAGGTAGCACCTATATAGTACAGAGGTGTAGCAGATGTGCTTGGGCACCCAGTCTTGTTCGAAGAGGATGATGATGGACTTTTTCGAGCCCACGCGTCTAAGGTCGAGGATGGGAGTGTTCCGCTCGTGACTGAGACGGTCCTTGATGTCTTCGTATGAGTGGTCGAGAGGGACTCCGTGGACCACGCCGCGGGCGCAGTCCTCCGTTGCCGCTTGGTAGGAGTATATGTCGTAGGCGGTGCCTTTGATCAGTATGGGCTTGATGTCGAGTTAGCGGAGTCTGCGCTGCGGGTCGGGAGTGTTGATGAGGATGAGATGTTGGAGGGTGTTGACGACTGTGTCGGGCTTGGCCTCTTGAGGTCCGAGGCGGGCTGCTTGCAAAATGGCATCGCGAAGCACAACGCCGTTCACTGTCGGACAGTTGAGGCCGCCACGGGGACGGAGGATGATCTTATGGTCGTTGATGGGGAGCTTGGGGAGGCGTAGGGAAGACTGTTGGGGTGGCCGGGGCCGGCGCCCGGCCGGGGCTTGAGGCAGATTCGGAGTAACGGTGGGAGGGGATTTGCGATTCGGGCTTCGCTTGTCGTGCGCTGATTGCCAGCCGTTAGTAGAGGTAAGTTCCGATGGAGGTATGTCTTCTCCCTCTACTACAATGGGTTCCATGCCGACGTCGAGGCGCCGACGCGCCGGTGGTCCGAGCTGCGTCTGTAGCGGTGTTCGGTATTGGCGGCTGCTGCGCCGCGAGGCTTAGCCTCAGCTCATAATGGAGACAAGTTTCGCAGCATGAATAAAACGCACACCGAAGACAAGGAACAAACAAGACAGGACTGTGCTGCACTTCCAACTGATTTTATTTGAAAAAGCTCGACGTTTAAATACATTCAGTTATCATGAGGTGAAACGTAATCACAATCATGCAAAAAAGCCATTTCATTCTCCAGCAATGACAGTGAAGGCGTGCTGACGCAATTGCCACCAGCTTTCCTAATAAAAAAGGTTTCGATAATTACGATAATAACTGTTACTGTGCCATTTGCTTTCCTCAAAAACCAAACCAAAAAAAGTCAGCCGACGGTGTTCAGAGTTCATTGGCGTTGACAATTTTGCGAAGGCCGTTCATTTTGACGAAAATAGAGGCGCAAAACCGGCTCCGTCTGTCAGCGGAGACCTCAATCTCGCTTTCATGTAGGTGGCGTTGGTGTTCAACTGCAAAAACCTGCTTTCTTTGCGTTCCGCACACTGGACAGGCAGCGCGCCCTCCCTGCCATCCTGAGAGGTGGCATGTAGTTTAATGGTTGATCGCGAGAGATTGGTCACGAAATGAACGCTGGGGCCTAGCTATTGCTGCAGTGCCGCATGTCAGCCACCATGCTGTCAGCCACAAAGCACGAAAGAGGCGTCTGCATATCCAGGGATCCAGTTATGCGTCCTTCCTTCCTCAAAGTCATTGCCATCTAGAACATTGTCAACGCCAACGCCAATGAACACAGTGAATGCCAACATCTTTCGCTTTGTATATCCTGGATTAGCTGAGCTAAACCTCATTAATTTTTTTTGCGACCGAGGACGCGGCCAGACTAATCTCGACTGAACGTCGACGCACGCATTTGCTTACACATTTTTTCAGATTGTTGTAGTCGCTTCCTGATCTCTGTGGTTCCTTTCCAGCTTTGAATTGAGCGCGGCCAATACATAAAATACCTTCTTCTGCGAAGAACAGAACAGGAAATGGAAGCGAAGGAGCCCCAATGACAAGCCTAAAATTGAAGTAGATTTCACCTATGCGCTCACCCTGGCATTGTGCAGGATGTAGAGGTCTTTAAAAAGGGGCGCTGTAGCGACGTCACAATGGTAACGTCTCGAATTAGCTCAGATTTTAAGAGGGAGCTGAAGAAACAACTGAAGGGGAACCCCATTAATGAGTTAGCGGTAAGAGGGAAAGTAGAGGAATTCAGGACTTCGCTACAGAACAGATATTCGGCTTTAAGTGAGGATTGTCATCGTAATTTTCAAAAAAGCACGGCAATCTCGCCGCTTTCATTACGGTGTGCGAAAAAGAAGTAGGCGGTAGGGTGATTTGACAAGATACCGGTAAGCTATCTCAGGAGATGAAAGATCTGAATTAGAAAATAGAAGGCATGATGGCGTCTAAGCCTACAGACAGAATAGAACTACCAGAGCTATCAAAGTTAACAAACAGGGAGAAGGTATCCGACGTAAGGAAGTTTAATATGGAGAAAATCGACTATGGTCTAAAGAACCAAGGTAGCCTAGAAGCGGTGAAGAGAGAACTAGCCATAGGTAAAAACCAGATGTATGCGTAATAGGCAAGCAGGGCAATTTCATTTGCAATATGGATAAGATAGTTAAAGTAGCCGAAGAGTTCTACACAGATCTACAGACCAGCCAATGCAATCAGAACGTATAAGCAGAGAGAGCGGGTGGCGTACAGCAATGACACCCCTCCTGTTCTGTGTTTCCTGCAAAGATTAAGAGATATTGACCGTTAAAGTAAATATTTATGTCTTCTCCGTTCTTTATCGCCCACCATAAGGAAATTTTGAGAACTTTTTTTTTGTTTTACGATGAGTTTTAGTGTTTATTTCTGACGCTGACCACTTTGTTCTATCAGGAGGCGATTTCAATATTGATTTTCTAAGAGAATCTGAGCCAAAAGCCACAATGAATACGCTCACTACGCTCACTAAAAGCGTGTCCAGATCAAATAAATTTACTCACTACACTCACACTGCATAGCGAAACGTTGTTAGACCTAATTATTACTAATTCTATGAGTGAAAACAACACTGCTGGGGTGATATCCTATGATCTGAATGACCATCTTACTAACTTTATTTTAGTAGGCCAACATAATCATAGAGATCAAAACAGTTTACTACCGCTCAATTAATTAATGGTACTCGCACAAGGTGCCACCGGGAATGGTGTGCTTAATTGTGATTTCAAATATCTCCTTGCGATTCAAAACGCTGATGACGCGTATAACGCGTTCCTAAAACTCTTCAAACTATACAAAGAACTTCTTTAAACTACACAAACGCGATTTTTCATCTAGGAAATTCAAACTTGGTAGAAAAATACGAAATCCATGGATCACACCTCAGCTGCTTAAAAATTTAATCACAAGAATACAGTATTACAACAAATTTATAAAAACTAAATATCCTAAACGAATTTAAGACGAACTGAAACAAATTAAATAAAGAAATAGAACTGAGCAGAGAAACTATTTTCGTACTGAATTTGCAGGCTGGTCTCGTCAACCTCATATTTTGTGGGGCAAGCTGAACACCATTTTAAATCGAAGAAAACTGTTGCTGAAGACAGCAAAAATTTAAATAGGCGATGTCGAAATATCAGGCGTCGCCCTTGCTAATATACTAAATAAAAATTTTATGCAAATTTGCGCTTATATTTCTAAATCGGAATTTTCAAGGTTTATCCCCCCTGGTAACCAATTTACTTGTTTTCTTGTGGCAGTCAGCGAACACCAAGATAGATCCGTCTTTATATCGCTTCGAAATAGCAAGAGTTGTCAAATTGAAGGCATGCAAATTTGACCTTTTTAATATGTTATTGACATCATTTCTCCATTTCTTACCTATTTATTTAAATTTTGTTTATCAAGTTCTACTTTTCCAGAAAGAATGCAGATTGCGAAGATTACAGTGATATTCAAAAAAAGGGAATGTAAATGGCATCAAAAACTATCGCTCTATTTCAGCGTTACCTATATTTTCTAAGTGTTTAGACAGAATTATTCATGACCGCCTTCCAGATTTTTTTTTCACAAACATAGCATTCTAATTCCAGCCCAAATTGGGTTTAGAAAACAAAGGTCTACAGAACAAGCCTTGTTGCAACAAAAAGAGCTAATTTTATCGCAGTTTACAAGTAAGATGCTTGTACTTGGCCTTATGTTGACGTCAAGAAAGCATTTGACTGTATTGATAATAACATTTTACTCAAGAAACTTGAAATCTGTGCAGTACATGGCCATAGCTTGAACCTCACAAAATCTAAGATCGACCATTGGTAGCAATGTGTACAAATAGGTGAGCACAGTTCTTACCCAAAGCCGATTGCAAAGGGTGTACTTCAAGGTAGCTTTATCGAACTTTTTCTTTTTAATATCTTCATAAATTATCTTGTAAATACATGCACTGAAGCCAAATATATATTATACGCTGATGATGCAACCATATTATTTTTCCGGCCCACACTGTGAGCACATCTACATCACAGCTAACTCCTTTCTTGAAAACTTAAGGAATGGTCCACAGCAAACCAGTTAGGAATAAACACAAATAAAACTAAGGCTTACTGTTTAGAACGAAATCAAAACATAATAATTCAAACGTACAGCTTATTTATAATAGCAAAATAATAAACACTGTAAGCAGTATCGATATTCTTGCGATTACCTTTTCGCAAAATACGCTTTGGGATAATCATGTTCATTCGCTTTGGTCTAAACTGTCAAGTGTTGTTGGGGTTCTATCGCGATGTAAACAACACTACCGTTTACCGTGAGAAAGCTTGTATACAATTCCCTTTTTTATTCTCAACTCTCTTATTGCTTTTAGTATGGGGTTCTACAACAGCAACAAAACTTCGAAAAGTTTTTCATGCTGCAGAAAACGATAGGCTTCTTTTGATGTTAATTACCGCTCTCAAACCAACGATGTGTACCTTCAGAGAGACATCACCCCAGTTTGGGAATTGTATAACTATAGACTAAGTGTCGCGAATAAGTGTGACTTAGAAGAAAACCGCAACATTTTTCACAACCTAGGTCAGCTGGAGCCAAAAGCTACATCCTATAGCCGCGAATCTTAGCTGTGTGGATTCTTCAAATCTGCCGCCACTCCGCTTTATCGCTCTGCTTTCCACGCTAGACGCTACTAGATTTATCTCGATTAATAGCATGCAAGTAGAGCTGATTGTACGTTTTTCCAAAATGTTCTGGAAACTTTTCACGCTTCATCAAGAAAACTCGCTAAGCTTTATATAGAGCACGGCCGACAGCGGCGGGCATTCTGCTCGACGACCGCCGAGCACGCTTGTTGCTACGCCGCCGCCGAGTGATTCAGTCCATTGTAGGCGCAAGTCTGCCCACATAAAGGGTTTTGTTTAGACACCATTTTCGCAGCCATTCTACATTCCGGACTGCAGGCACTACTTCCGGAGATCTTTGGAGGTGCTGGGCAGCCTTCCATGTTCCGGATGCCCCCTTCAAGTCGTGACACCAGCCCACTGCGCTTCGCACCCGAGGACGAGCCGGCAGTTAACCGAGCTACCAGAGGTCTTCAGGGAGAGAAGCCTGACATCTAGATCCTGCCGGACCGCACCCGACAAAGAAAAGACTCTCCAACGAGCACCACAACCTCGCCAAAGATGTCGACACCGATCATACTGCAACAGGCACGCGTGCCGCCAACTTTCAGTGGATCCCTAGGCGAAGACCCGAAGAATGGTTGGACCAATTTGAGCGCGTGGCATCATTCAACAAGTGGGATGATGCGGCAAAAATTCGACAAGCATTTTTCTCACTGGACGGCTTAGCACGTACGTGGTACGAAAACCACGAGTCGTCTCTAAAGGCATGAAAACTATTCAAGAAAAAATTTTAGAAGGTATTAAACAGTGTCATGATGAAAGAAAGATCCGAACAACTCCTCGAGTCCAGAATCCAGCTTCCGAACGAGCCCGTGCGCGGTTACGCCCGCAGAGATGAAGTGCCTCTTTCAGCGTGCCGACTCCGAGATGACCGAGGAAAACAAACTTCAGTTTTTAATGCGCAGCGTAAAAGAACAACTCTTTGGCAGCCACGTCCGCCAGCCGCCAAAAGCAGTCGACGAATTCATGCAAGAAGCCTGCATGATCGACAAGACCCTCGACGTCCGGGCTAGGCGGTACAACAGCCCTTCCTCTGTCTGCGCAATCCGTCCGGACACGACGACCACCACCAAGGACAGCTTGCGGGAAGTTATCCTCGAAATCGTCCGTGCGGAGCTCCGCCGATTATTGCCATCCTCCTCAGAGCCACAAGCAGCGACTCTCATGGATGTGGTACGCGAAGAAGCGCAACAGGCACTTGGCACCCCGACGGCCACAAAACATAAAGCCATGACCTACGCCGCTGCAGTACGCACTCCTCAGCTCCAATGACGTCCCCTACCTCCTCTCCGACATGAACAACTTATTCCTGACCCCCGACTCTCTGCCCCTGCCCGCCCAGCATATGAGGGGTGCTCAAGCCCCAGGATGCGACGCCTGGAGGACTTCCGACAATCGGATTTTGTGCTTCCATTGCGGTGAGGCCGGCGTTATTCTTCGTCATTGCCCGTGCTGACGTATCGGTCTTCGTGGATTTGCCGTTGACGCACCACGACCACGCTTCGGCCAACGTCCGCGGGAAATCGACGAGTGCCTGCGTCGAGAGGAGTACACGCCGAACAGCCTTTCGCACTCACCATCGCCGTCAACCTCGCGCTTTGCGTCGCCACGCCGCAGCTTCGCAGCCGCGCTACGAGGAAGGTCTCCCAGCCTCCGTAGGGGAAACTAAAGACAGCAACCTCTGTAGGTGAGATTTCTCACGACCGAAACGCCAAAGATCCTCCACCAACCACGCCCCATGAAGACGCAGCACCCGCTACGCCACATGAAGAATCTACACACCCTGCACCGACGCCGCACAAAAGACAGCCCCGACCACGGCGCGAACTGCCTTCAAAACGACGCCGCCACCACGAAAAGCTTTCACCAAACACCCCATCCGCGATTCGCATACGCGACGAAGGCGCGACCCGGTGCCGAGGGCGACGTGCAATGCAAGAGCCAGGATATCCGACTTAGAAGTAGTTATCTATGGCCGGAAAGTTGCAGCTCTATTCAACACAGGAGACGATTACTCGCTGACGAATGGAACGTTCTTTGCGCAGCTGAGTAAAGTCACGACCGCTTGGGGGGGGGGGGGGGGGGCACTAATTCGCACTGAAGGGGGCCACCTCATTACGCCATCAGGACGATGCACAGCGCGAGTGACTGTCAAAGAACTTACCAATCCTGCCACCTTCGTTGTGCTACGGCGGCAATGATCCCGCGAAGTGGTCTTGGGCATAGATTTCCTTTGTGAGCATCAGGCGATCATCGACCTGCGATCCAAGCTGATCACGCTTTCGACGGACGAGGCCATCCCTTCGATGAGAACTCTGGAAAATCATGATGCCCTGAGTGTCCTGGAGGAAGTGAGCGTCCCACTCCGTTCAAGCGTTATCTTGAACGTAGGCGCCACGAAAGCCATTAACGCTGAAGCCATCATCGAGGGGGATATGCATTTCCTTCTAGGCCGAGGAATGAGTATCACAAGAAGCATCGCACATTTCCGCAATGGCCAAGCCGAAGTATTGCTGGCTAACTTCAGCGAAGAATACCAGCCCATTAACAGAGGAAGGAAAAACGATTTCTTTCATCGACGAAATATCCGACGTACGAGACTCCTTCGCCCTCTCCGACCCATCCACAGAAGATTCGCCTAAGAGAACTCGTCCACTTTCGATTTCAACCCAGCCCTGCTTTGGAACAGACAAGACCAGATCCGCAGCCTGTTTTGAAGCTACAGCGAGTGTTTTTCGTCATCGCCGAAGATCCGACAAACGCCAATTGATAAGCAGTCATTATAGCCGACCAGCACGCCCGACATCTCCGTCAAAGCCGCTACCGTGTGTCGCAGCGACAACGACAAGCCATCCGGGACCAAGTCGAAGAAATGCTTCGCGACGACTTCATCCAGCCTTCAAACAGCCCATGGGTGGCACCGGTTCTTCCAATGAGAAAGACGGCGCACTTCGATTCTGCGTTCATTAACGCCGCTTGAACAACACAACAAAGAAAGACGTCTACCCCCTTTCCCGCATCGACAACACACTGCACCTGCTCTGCAACGCCAAATATTTCTCATTGATGGATCTCAAGAGCAGCTACTGGCAAATTCAGGTCGACGAAAGAAATCAAAAGAGGACCGCATTCATCGCTCCGGATGGCCTCTTCAAGTTCAAGGTGACGCCATTTGGTCTGTGTTCCGCACCGGCGAAGTTTCAGCGAGTAACGGATAGGGTGCTGGCAGGCCTGAAGTGGCAAATTTGTCTGGTATAAGTAGATGTCGTCGTTGTCTTCGTCTGGAAGTTTGAAGAGCACCTGAAAAGACTTCAAGCAGTACTAGATGCTATCAAGCCGTCTGGCATAACCTTGAAAGCAGAGAAGGGCCACATTGCCAATGAAAAGCTGCTGTTTCTGCACCACATAGTTAGCAAGGAGGGAGTACGCCCAGACCCGCAGAAAACAGCTGCTATTGCGCAGTTTCTACCGCCGGCCGATAAGAAAGCAGCGAACAGATTCCTGGCACTGTGCGCATATTACCGACGATTTGTGAGAAACTATTCGCGCATCGCCGAGCCCCTCACGCAGTTGACGAAGACAGACGTCCCATTTAAACGGGAAGCGCCGCAAACATGTCTTCAAAGAATTTAGTAGAAACATGACTTAAACCAACCAGGTTAATTTTGAAAAACACGACGTTTCGTGACCGGCTCGGTCCCTCTTCACGGTGTGACTACGGGCGAGGCGTAACTTGGGTTTTTGAGCCCTCGTGTTAAATACCTGCGGGTCGATGGCCGCAAACCATGGATGTAAGACGAAGGAAGTGCCCTCAGGGGGCGATTAACATTCCTTCGTGTCTCTTGTATGTGCAACGACTGCAGCAGAAGCCTCCTGCGCTGGTTAGCTTCGGTTTCCAGTACAATAGTGCTGTCAAAGTCAATTCGGTGGTCACATTCCTCGCAGTGTTCGGCCACCGCGCTGCGTTGACGGTTCATTTGTCGGACGTCCGCTTTGTGTTGCCTCATTCTTTCGGCGAAGGTCTTCATTTCCCCCACGTACGAGGCCGGGCAGACCGAGCAGAGAATCTTGTATACAACCTCTTGGGCTCTTTCTTTTAGGTGACGGTCTTTCGGGCGGGGGAGAAGGCGTCCGATGGTGGTAGCCGGTTTGTGCGTTGTTAGCACCCCATCTTTACCGACAATTCGAGCCAGCGTCTCGCTCACGCCTTTCACGTATGGTATGCAAACACGTTTCCGGTTCTGGCGTGTCCTTAGGGAAGGAATAGAGCTGTTTTTGATTTTTCTTTTTTGTTTTTGGATGACGCGTCGGATGAATGAACAGGGGTGCCCATTTTCTTGGAGATCGGAGACTACTCGGTTCTTCTCGTTTCTTTTTTTTTTCTTGTTGTGAAGAACATATTCTGTCGGCTGTCTTCAGTAAAGATATGAGAGATGCCTTGTGGGGAGCGGGATGATTCGAATTGAAATGGAAGTACCGTCCCGTGTGGGTTGGCTTTCTGTATACCGAGAACCGCAAGCGTTTGTCGTGCCTTGTCACTAAAACGTCGAGAAAAGGCAGACTGCCCTGCTGCTCACGTTCGACTGTAAATTGTATGGCCGGTTCAGTTGAATTTAGAAGGATAGAAGCAGTCGTCTATATATCGAGGGAACAACTTTGGCTTGGGATTGAACGTGTTAAACGCGCGGCTTTTCTCGTCTTCCACGATTAAATTAGCCATTGTGACCAATATCGACGCCCCCCTGGCCGTTCCAGTTTGCTTGCAAAATTCTCCTTTATAGGTGAACTAAGTACTGCGAAGACAGAAATCAAGAAGGCGGCATAACTTGTCGATGCTGAGTGGTGTGCTCTCGTGCAGGGTTTGGTCGTTCTGGAGTGAGCGGTGTGAAACGGCCACAGCCAGGTGCACTGGAACGCTGGTGAATAACGACACCCCGTCAAACGAGACCAGGCTTTCGTCTTCTTCAATCGTCAGGACCGAGACAAGTTGCACGAAGGGTCCCGAATGCTGTACATGCGTGGGTGTTCTGCCGGAGAGCGGGGCTATTCCCTTCTGAAGGTAGTCGGAAAGACGTCGGAGAGGAGAGCGAGTGAAGTCCACAATTGGCCGCAGTGGGATGTCAGGTTTGTGAATTTTAGGTAGCCCGTAAATGCTTGCGGCTGAGCCATTTTTGGAGATCAGGTGGATGTAAAGCCTTTCTAAATCAGGGTGCCGCTTGAATATGTCCGCTAAAATTCTGTTGAGCGTCGTTTGTGTGGTCGTAGTCGTATCCTTGGGAATCTTGTCATATGTCCCACTGCTCAGCAGGGCCGATGCTTTTTCCTCGTAGTTGCGGTGGTCCATCACCACCGTTGAGTTGCCCTTGTCTGCCGGGAGCACGACGATGGTGGGGTTGCCTCGAAGGACCCGTAGTGCCGTTCGTTCCAGTGGAGACCGGTTACTAGGAAGTTTGGAGGGTACTTTGGCGATCCCCACAATCGCTTTCAGGCGGACTTCTTCATAAAGAACACTTCCTCTCGTCAGCTAACCCCGCATGAATCCTCGGTCCTCGCAAAAGGCCTTGGGTTCAACATATCATCGGTTCCCGCCTTTCCAAAACTTGTCGCGGCTGTCGAGGACGCTATCCAGCACTTGTAGCCGCAGATTAGAGAAGTACGCTTGAAAGCAATTGGTTAGTTAGTTAGTTATATTGATTTTAATGGCGCAAAAACAACTTAGGCTATGATGCGCCAAACACACGGTTAGAGCTTTTGTTAAAGGTTACGCTTTTTATATCTAAAGTTTGTATAAAACATTGGCTTCTCTGAGAAATTTAAAAATGCTGGAAAAATCAACCAGTGCTTGATCTCCTAAAAGTAACATGGGGTGTAGTGGGATGTATTCATTGTACAATGTTGTGAAATATTTTTTCCTCAGTTGTTCCAGTTTTTTGCATACAATTAAAATGTGGTTTACCGTGAGTTCATCGCCACACATTTTGCAGAGAGGTTTGCCTTTTTTTGTCAGTAAGAAGTTGTGAGTAAGGTGTGTGTGTCCAATGCGTAGTCGACACAAAATAACTTCTATGAAACGCTCCTGATGTGTACATGATCTCCATTCTCCCAAAACAGGTTTTATAGAATGTAGTTTGTTGTTTGTTTGTTCATCCCATGCAATCTGCCACTTATTCTTGAGTTTACTGTGCAGTAATTTAGAAAAATCCCTCTGTGGTATGTTAACTTGTTTTATATGGCCAATTCTAGCTTGTGCTGCGCAAGCATCTGCTCTCTCATTACCTAAAATTCCAACATGGCTAGGGACCCAGCAGAATATAATGTTATGTTTTTGCTTTGTAATTTTAACTATGTTATGTATGATTTTTCCTATTATGGGTTCAGCAGCGTTTGTAGAATGCAGCGCTTTTAGCATACTGAGTGAATCGGTGTAAATGATGCTATTTTTTATGTTTTGTTTTATTATTTGTTCTACAGCTACAAAGATGGCATAACACTCCGCAGTAAATACCGATGCATACTGTGGCAATCGTATCATTTTTTCATTTGTTCCTTGAATTACTGCACTTCCGACATGACTTTCTATTTTTGAGCCATCAGTGTAAAATTCGGTGTAAGTGTCATATTTTTCTTGTAGTGCAAAGAACTCTTGCAGTATGTGCTCGTGTGGTATTTTCTCTTTGTTTAAGTGTGTCAATGTGAAGTCACACACTGAAGGAAGGCTGTACCATGGTGGTAGATATTCATGTCTTTGTGCAATATTAGGTAGGGCGTCCAGCACTGCTAAGTCTTCACATTTATCTTCAAAGCGCATTATTAGTGGCCTGATAAAATGTGGTTTATTATTGAATAATCTCCTAGATGGGCACTTGGTAACAATGGGATAGCAGAGATGTTTAGGGAGAGAACGGGTTTTTAGGACGTACGTGCATGTTAGTGTGACTCTTCTATCCTCTAGTGTGGGCTCATTAGCTTCAACGTAAAGACTCTTTACCGGGGATGTCATATAAGCTCCAGTTGATAGGCGCAAACCAAGATTATGAACAGGGTCCTGTCGTTTCAAGTAGGATGCTCTTGCCGAACCATATACCACACACCCGTAGTCCAGCTTGGAGCGCACCAAAGAGCAATATATTTGCAATAGGCATGCTCTATCGGACCCCCACCGTTTTCGCGAGAGTACCTTTAATACATTGAGGGCTTGGGATGCTTTCTTTTTCAGGTTGTTAATGTGTGACAGAAATGTAAGTTTCTTGTCAAAAGTGACGCCTAAAAATTTATGTTCCTGTTTGACTGGCAGTGTGGTTTGATTCAAGCACAGATTGGGATCGACCTGTAGGCCTCGTCGTAATGAGAATAAAACAGCTACTCTTTTTTGAGGGGAGAACTTGAATCCATTTTTCTCTGCCCAAGCAGCCAGTTTATTTAGTGTGATTTGTATTTGTCTCTCGCAGGACAGTATGTTGGAAGAAGTGTATGCTATCTGTATGTCATCTACATAAACTGAATACATTACGGACTTAGGTAAAGAATTGGGGTCATCGCCAAGGTACCCTCCAAAGTTCCCAGTAACCTGTCGCCACTGGAACGAAAGGCACTACGTGGCCTTCGAGACGACACCACCGTCGTCGTGCACCCGGCAGAAAAGGGCAACTCAACGGTGGTGATGGACCGCCGCAACTACGAGGAAAAAGCATCGGCCCTGCTGAGCAGTGGGACATATGACAAGATTCCCAAGGATCCGACTTCGACGACTCAAACAACGCTCAACAGAATACTAGCGGACATATTCAAGCGGCACCCTGATTTCAAAAGGCTTTACCTCCACCTCATCTCCAGAAATGGCTCAAATCCAAGCTTCTACGGGCTACCTAAAATTCACAAACCTGACATCCCACTGCGGCCAATTGTGGACTTCACTCGATCTCCTCTCCGACGTCTTTCCGACTACCTTCAGAAGGGAATAGCCCCGCTCTCCGGCAGAACACCCACGTATGTACAGCATTCGGGACCCTTCGTGCAACTTGTCTCGGACATGACGATTGAAGAAGACGAAAGCCTGGTCTCGTTTGACTGGGTGTCGTTATTCACCAGCGTTCCAGTGCCCCTGGCTGTGGCCGTTGCTAACCGCTCACTGCAGAACGACCAAACCCTGCACGAGAGAACACCACTCAGCATCGACGAGTTATGCCGCCTTCCTGATTTCTGTCTTCGCAGTACTTATTTTTTTTTAACCAAGGGAACGGAACAGCGCAAAAACAAGCAATCACACAAGAAGGACAAGACAAAACACGAGCGCTGACTGACAACTGAGTTTTATTGAGCGGAGGCATATGCCTTAAAAAAGCGAGCAACAGAAGTTAAAAAGAAGGAGAGCGGACAATCAATAAAGATATCAGCAAGCACTCAAACGTTAGCTGCTTCCAAAAATTCTATTTCAGCTACAAAAAGCGATAACGCGGGAGTGCTGATGCAAGTGTCTGCATATTTCTTGATATTGCCACGGACCGGGCTCGAGCTACCTGCGCGCTAAGCCGTGACGAGGACGAAGTGGTCGCGTTCGCGTGAGGCGCGCTCGAGCTGGCTCTGTGCTGGGCGATTAAAAACCTCGGCCGTTCTGCGGTCCCCCTCTACGTCTACGACTGTTCTCCGTCTGGCCTGTGACAATATAGTAGGCTTCCAGGCTGACACGCGCAGTCTTGTCAGCACTCTTGCCTAGAATCCTAGTCTCAGCCAAACGATCCACGCATCCTCTGCACTTAAATACGTGCGCAACCAAATGTGCGTACTTATCTTTTAATTGGCTTAAATTTCGGGCATGTTCCCCCAATCGTTAATTGATGCAACGGCCAGTTTCGCCTACATAGATCTTTCCACTAGACATGGGAATGGCATAGATCACGCCTGTTGAGCACTTGACAAATGGTGTGTCATGTCGTATCTGGCATCCTCTTTTCTTGGAACAACAAATACGTGGGCACAACTTTCCCAGCTTGTTGGGTGCCGAAAATACAACATACACCCCATGCCTGTTGGCAACTTTCTTGATATTGTGCGAAGTCTTGTGCAGGTATGGCAAAACCACAGGCTTATCAGCCTTCCGACGGTCATCATTCAGTCTTCTTGTACCAGTCTTCAATTTCTTAAGCAGGGTTTCAGCAACAGCAATCAAGACCGAAGGGGAGAAACCCGCCGCCAAAAGTCGGCTAATCTGATTCTGAAAACTTGATTGCATCTGATGCGGGCACGATTTTTTGAGACAGGATTCCAAACAGTGCGAAGGAATGGCTCTTTTAACAGTCTTCGAGTGTGCCGAATCATAAGGCAGCAAATCCTTTTTTGCACAAGGGTAATAGGCCCAGCAGACGTGTCTTTCAGAGAACGTTAGCTTTAGATCTATAAACTGTAAAACAGCTGCGTAAGGTAGTTCATGGGTGAATTTTAGCCCGAGTCCATGTTTGTTAAAAGCGTCTATAACTTCTCGAACCATAGAGGGGTAGGCGAAGGTCGTCTGCCTTTTCAAAAGCACTAAAAAATTGTCTCCATAACTAAAAACCTTTAAAACCACCCCCCTCCCATTAATATACCTATTTAACTGCTTATCTACTTTTGCTAAAAATATATCGCACAAAATTCGAGCCACGCATGACCCAATACAAATTCCATTGCGCTGCAAAAAAGGCAGGTTGTCAAGGACGATAAAAGTAGATCTCAAGTAAAACTGCAATAAAGAGACGAAATTATCTACAGACACGCCTGATGAGTTCTGAAAAGACACGTCGCCGTTTTCTTCAATGCATTCTTTCACAGCCAACACAAACTGATCTTGAGGGACCGAATAAAACAGGTCTTGCACATCTACAGAGAACCCAAACCCAGTATCATCTGTGCAAGCGAGAAAATGCGTAACATCAGCAGATTTTTTCGTGAGGAAAGGGTCATTCAAGACGAGCAATTTAGTTTATTTTGCAAAAACTGGCTAACGTTTCTCTGCCACGATCCTTGCTCGCTAACAATTGTTCGAAAAGGGATTTCTGGCTTATGCGTCTTAGCAGTAAAGAAAGCATTTAGGCTGTTTCCTCTGTTATTCAGTATATCACTGGCAAGTGAGCCAAGATTTAAATCCTTACAGAAGTTAGCGAACTTTGTCTTCACTCTAACGGCACTTTTTTTGACAGGAACAAAGTTCTTATTGATTGCCGACTGCGCTTTCTCATTATACATTCCCTTCGGCAGAACAACAAACCCCGTCTTTTTGTCTGCTTGAACAAGCATGAGGTTAGTTTTCTTAAACAGGGATACCACGTCATTAAGCTGTCTTTCGGTGTTCTGTGCGCCCATATCATTTGCAGAGCACTTCCTCAGACAGTCCACGCCTTCTTGAAGACAACGGTTTTGATCCTCTTCATTTCTTGCTTTCAAGGCCATTTTTCTGTTCACCGCTATCAGCTCAGGTGCTGAAACACTAGGCCCCAAGCCAAATTTAGGGCCTTTCTGGAGGAGGCGGATTACATTTTCAGGCAAGGAAACATTTCGTAGTGTGGTTACACTCTTCTTCCTGTCTTGTGTGACTGCCTTGCTGCCCAAGCACAACAGCAACGTGTTCAAGACACATCTCCAGTGGAACTCTGTGAGGTGAGCAGCTGTTTTTCTCAGTGACGCTAGCTTCCTGGGAGCGAGCCATACGGGGTGGTCAGCGTAGCAAAGCAAACGAGGCCAGTCTTGAAAAAGGCGGACTTTCCGCCACAGTTCAGAACGCATAATCAGCATAGTCTTTTGACATGTCCCCGCGACGGTTTCACTGGACCGAAGAGAGCACTTACTTCTTGCGGGACGAGGCCTTTTCGAATACAGAAGCCGTAGCGCCTTGCTCTGCAGGTAGAGTCCACGATGTGGGTGAGCAAAATGTCAATGCTGCTTAAAGTGGGACGAACACAAAAAGATGGGCCCACTGAACAAGAAAGATACTTCAGTAAAACTTCTATTTGGGCTAGTTGGTGCATTTTTTAACCAAGAGAACGGAACAGCGCAAAAACAAGCAATCACACAAGAAGGACAAGACACAACACGAGCGCTGACTGACAACTGAGTTTTATTGAGCGGAGGCATATGCCTTAAAAAAGCGAGCAACAGAAGTGAGAAAGGAGGAGAGCGGACAATCAATAAAGATATCAGCAAGCACTCAAACGTTAGCTGCTTCCAAAAAGTCTATTTCAGCTACAAAAAGCGATAACGAGGGAGTGCTGATGCAAATGTCTGCATATTTCTTGATATAGTGGGCTTCCAGGCTGACACGCGCAGTCTTGTCGGCACTCTTGCCTAGAATCCTAGTCTCAGCCAAACGAGCCACGCATCATCTGCACTTAATTACGTGCGGAACCAAATGTGCGTACTTATCTTTTAATTGACTTAAATTTCGGGCATGTTCCCCAATCGTTCATTTATGCAACGGCCAGTTTCGCCTACATAGATCTTTCCACACGACATGGGAATGGCATAGATCACGCCTGTTGAGCACTTGACAAACGGTGTGTCATGTCGTATCTGGCATCCTCTTTTCTTGGAACCACAAATGCGTGGGCACAACTTTCCCAGCTTGTTGGGTGCCGAAAATACAACGGACACCCCATGCCTGTTGGCATCTTTCTTGATATTGTGCGAAGTCTTGTGCAGGTATGGCAAAACCACAGGCTTATCAGCCTTCCGACGGTCATCATTCAGTCTTCTTGTACCAGTCTTCAATTTCTTAAGCAGGGTTTCAGCAACAGCAATCAACACCGAAAGGGGGAAACCCGCCGCCAAACGTCGGCTAATCTGATTTTGAAAACTTGATTGCATCTTATGCGGGCACGATTTTTTGAGACAGGATTCCAAACAGTGCGAAGCAATGGCTCTTTTAACAGTCTTCGAGTGTGCCGAATCATAGGGCAGCAAATCCTTTTTTGCACGAGGGTAATAGGCCTAGCAGACATGTCTTTCAGAGAACGTTAGTTTTAGATCTAAAAACTGTAAAACAGCTGCGTAAGGTAGTTCATGGGTGAATTTTAGCCCCAGTCCATGTTTGTTAAAAGCGTCTATAACTTCGCCAACTGTAGAGGGGTAGGCGAAGGTCGTCTGCCTTTTTAAAAGCACTAAAGAATCGTCTACATATCTAAAAACCTTTAAAACCACCCCCTCCCATTAAGATACCTAACTGCTGATCTACTTTTGTTAAAAATATATCGCACAAAATTGGAGCCACGCATGACCCAATGCAAATTCCATTGCGCTGCAAAAAAGGCAGGTTGTCAAAGACGATAAAAGTAGATCTCAAGTAAAACTGCAATAAAGAGACGAAATTATCTACAGACACGACTTATGAGTTCTGAAAAGACACGTCGCCGTTTTCTTCAATGCATTCTTTCACAGCCAACACAAGCTGATCTTGAGGGACCGAATAAAACAGGTCTTGCACATCTACAGAGAACCCAAATTCAGTATCATCTGTGCTGGCGAGAAAAAGCGTAACATCAGCAGATTTTTTCGTGAGGAAATGGTCATTCAAGACGAGCAATTTTAGTTGATTTTGCAAAAACTGGCTAACGTTTCTCTGCCACGATCCTTCCTCGCAAACAATTGTTCGAAAAGGGGTTTCTGGCTTATGACATTTTGACATTCTAAATTTGACATTCTAAAGATCACTTCTTTGTTTCCTTTCAGATTGCTATCAATGTATAAAACTGCGGTTATTACTAACAATGAAACCACTCTCTTGCTTCTAAAAATATCTAGCTATTCAACGGTGTATGATACCCGCACTCATTTTTCTTGGTCATTGCCTCTTTGTCGCGCCAAATACGGTATGCAATCATTGCCTTTTATTCTTTCAAAATACCTCAACATTATATAAAATAACAACATATCGCTAAGAGATATCCCAGTGAAGAGCCTAAAAAACATTTTATACCTTTTTGAAGACGTTTAGCTTGAACTTGCTCTGAACTGTAAATAAGGTTAAAACACGGGTAAATTCTGCTTATGTTGTACACTTGGATAATGTAGTGCTTTTGTTTAGTAGTATTTATATTGCTTATTGTTTTTATTGTGATGCTAAATGTTTAAATGTTGTATTTAATTCATGTTGATACCTTAGTTTTTGTTTTGACTGCCTCACCTGTAGCTGTCTTGTGAAAAACAGGCAATACACTGCCTCGGAAATGTGGGCGTAGGATGCCTCTCAAGCTGCATTCAAGCAGTTTTTCTTCTCTGCGTCCTCTCTCTCCCAGTGATACCTGTACCACTAAGAGCGAGAAATAAACTTCAACTTCTTTAACTTCAAATATGAGAGAAAAGATTGAATGAATGGACGCGCGTTGCTACAACGGCGTCATCTGTAGCGATGACGAAGGTTTAACAATAGATAACCACTTTCCCTCAAGAGAAGAGTGTACAACAGCTGTATCTTACCGGTACTCACCTACGAGGCAGAAACGTGGAGGCTCACGAAAAGAGTTCAGCTTAAGTTAAGAACAACGCTGCGAGCCATGGAAAGAAAAATTATAGGTGTAACGTTAAGAGACCGGAAGTGGGCATAGTGGGTGAAGGAACAAACGCGGGTTAATGACATCTTAGTCGAAATCAAGAGGAAGAAATGGGCTTGGACAGGGCATGTAATGCGAAGGCAAGATAACCGCTCGTCCTTAAGGATAACGGAGCGGATTCCAAGAGAAATTAAGCGTATCAGGGGGCGGCAGATGGTTAGGTGGGCGGATGAGATTAAGAAGTTTGCAGGCAAAGGCCGGATGCAGCTGGCAAAGGACAGGGTTAATTGGAGAAACATGGGAGAGGCCTTTGCCCTGCAGTGAATGTAGTAAGGCTGATGATGATGATGACCCCTGGTGGCAAGGAGCCCTCACCAAATGTGTGAGATCCCATAAATTCCAGCTCCGTAAGGCCAAGCGCATCGCCTCCTGTATTCAGCAAAAATGCGGTCGCCGCGCGTCACGAGCGGATGCGCCTTATTTCGGCTCCGGCAATATTCGTCCGGATTACCAAAAAAATCCATACGACCGCGAAAAAGTTGCTTCTGCTAGACAGATAACATCCCCCGGCACCCGAAGATACCACCCTCGACCAGGTGGGCCATTCTTGCGGCTTCTTAGGCCCATTTATGTCTCCAACACTGTGAGATCTCCAGCTAGGCCTAAAGCCAAGTAGCAGGTCTCGAGCGTTGTTCGCGGACGCCATGGCGGCCTCCGCAACACTGCAAATGTTCGCGGCATTACTCCCCTCTCAAAGAAGCATCGACCCGATGCATTAAAACATATAATGCGACTAGTAAGAGATAAAACGGATCTTGCGAAAATAGAGCATAGAAATACAGCGTCCTTTAGCGCGCATAATACGGCTTCAGACGGACTACATGGACAACTTCTGGTCGTACGCGGCGTCGCTTGGGTGCAGTCATTGCGTCAGGGATGA
Organism: Amblyomma americanum; assembly: GCF_052857255.1. Lineage (NCBI taxonomy): Eukaryota > Metazoa > Arthropoda > Arachnida > Ixodida > Ixodidae > Amblyomma > Amblyomma americanum. The sequence goes on from NC_135499.1 coordinate 7,285,394, forward strand.
CTTCATAATCCAGTTCACCTAGCCGACGAAGAACCTTGTACGGGCCGAAATAGCGGCGCAAGAGCTTTTCACTCAATCCACGGCGGCAAATGGTCGTCCAAACCCAGACTTGGTCTCCTGGCTTGTATTCCGCGTTGCGTGTTCGTAGGTTGTAGCGTCTGGCGTCGGACCGCTGCTGATCTTTGATCCTTAATCAAGCAAGCCTTCGAGCTTCTGCGCGTTGAAGGTAGGCGCCAACGTCGACGTTCTCTTCTTCTGTAACGTTGGGCAGCATGGCGTCTAGCGTGATCGTGGGCTCCCTGCCATGGACGAGGCTAAAAGGCGTTATCTGAGTGGTCTCCTGCACTGCGATGTTATAGGCGAAGACGACGTAAGGCAGTATGACATCCCAGGTTTTGTGTTCGGCATCGATATACATGGCGAGCATATTGGCAATGGTATTGTTCAGGCGCTCGGTCAGTCCATTGGTCTGCGGATGGTATGCAGTTGTCCTCACGTGGCTGGTATGGCTGTAACGCAGCATGGCCAGCGTTAGTTCCGCCGTGAATGCTGTCCCTCTGTCCGTGATAAGCACATCGGGGACGCCGTCTCGAAGAAGAATGCACTCCACGAAAAATCTGGCGACTTCTGCTGCTGTTCCTTTCGGTAGGGCTTTCGCCTCGGCGTAGCGGGTCAGGTGGTCAGTCGCTATGATGATCCACTTATTTCCAGACGTTGATGCTGGAATAGGGCCAAGCAAGTCCATGCCGATCTGCTGAAAGGGCCTTGAGGGAGGTTAAAGGGGGTTAAGAAATTCTGCTGGTCGTGTGGGAGGGGTCTTTCGTCGCCGACAATCTCGGCAGGTTTTCCCATAATGTGCGACATCGGCAGAAAGCCGGGGCCAGTAATACTTGTCTTGAATGCGTCGGAGGGTGCGAGTAAACCCGAGATGTCCAGCTGTCGGCTCGTCGTGTAAAGCCTGTAGAACTTCTTCGCGGAGACAAGCAGGTACAACAAGGAGGTAGGCTGTTTAGCTCGCTGCAAAGGTCTTCTTCACAAGGACCTCATTCTGCACACAGAAGGAAGACAGTTCTCGCTTGAATGAAGCGGGGAGTGAAGAAACCTTGCCTTCCAGGTACTTGATGAGGCGTTTTAGGTCGGGGTCCGAGTGTTACTGCTGAGCAAAAGAACTTGGGCTGGTGGGTCCCAGGAAGGCGTCTTCATCGTCGTCCGGCGGCGGTGTATCTACAGGGGCTCGTGAGAGGCAATCGGCTTCAGAGTGCTTGCGTTCGGACATGTAAACGACGGTGACATCAAACTCCTGGAGACGCAGACTCCATCGAGCGAGTTGGCAAGAGGGTCCATCAAATTGGCGAGTCAGCACAGCGGGTGGTGATCGCTGACCACCTTGAACGGTCGTCCGTGCAGGTAGGGGCGGAATTTTGACGTAGACCAGATGATGGCAAGACACTCCTTCTCAGTTGTCGAATAGTTAGCCTCGGCCTTGGAAAGGGAACGGCTAGCGTATGCGATCACGTTCTCCAGCCCGTCGCTTTTGTGAACGAGAACGGCGCATAGGCCTACGCTCCTTGCGTCGGTATGAACTTCAGTATCGGCGATTTCATCAAAATGCGCGAGGATCGGTGGGGACTGTAAATGACGCTGAAGTTCCTTAAAAGCTTCTCCTCGCGGCGCTTCCCATTTAAACGGCACGTCTGCTTTCGTCAGTTGGGTCAGGGGTTGGGCGACGCGCGAAAAGTTTTCACAAACCGTCGGTAATATGCGCACAGCCCCAGAAATCTGCGCACCGCTTTTTTATCGGCCGGCGGTGGAAACTGTTCAATAGCAGCCGTTTTCTGCGGGTCCGGGCGTATTCCCTCCTTGCTAACGATGTGGCCTAGAAACAGCAGCTCTTCGTAGGCAAAGTGGCACTTCTCTGCTTTCAAGGTTAGGCCAGACGACTTGATGGCGTCTAGTACTGTTCGAAGTCTTTTGAGGTGCTCTTCAAAATTCGAGGCGAAGACAGCGACGTCATCTAAATATACCAGACAAATTTGCCACTTCAGGCCTGCCAGCACTGTATCCATTACTCGCTAAAACGTCGCTGGTGCGGAACAGAGATCAAATGGCATCACCTTGAACTCAAACAGCCCATCCGTAGTGATGAATGCTGTCTTCTCGCGATCTCTTCCGTTGACATCAATTTGCCAGTAGCCGTTCTTGAGGTCCATTGGCGAGAAATATTTGACGTTGCAGAGGCGGTCCAGTGTGTCGTCGATGCGGGGGAGGGGTAGACGTCCTTCTTTGTTATGCTGTTGAAGCGGCGGTAATCAACGCAGAATCGATGTGCGCCGTTTTTCTTTCTCACTAGAACCGGTGCCGTCCATGGGCTGTTTGAAGGCTGGATGATGTCGTCGCGAAGCATTTCTTCGACTTTGTCCCGGATGGCTTGTCGTTCTCGCGGTGACACACGGTAGGGGCTTTGACGGAGAGGTCTGACGTGTTGGTCCGTTATAATGCGGTGCATGGCAATTGGAGTTTGTCGGACCTTCGGCGATGTCGAAAAACACTCAATGTCGCTTCGAAGCATATTGCGGATCCGGTCTTGTCTGTTCCGGGGCAGGACTGGGTTGATGTCGAAAGTGGGCGAGTTCTCTTGGTCAGGCGAATCTTCTGCGGAGAGGTCGGAGAGGGCAAAGGAGTCCCGTAAGTCAAATATTTCGTCGAAGAAAGGAATCGTCGTTCCTCTGTTAATGTGCCGGTATTCTTCGCCGAAGCTAATCAGCAGTACTTCGGCCTGGCCATTGCGGAAATGTGCGATGCCTCTTGCGATGCTGATTCCTCGGTCTAGGAGCAACTGCATGCTCCCCTCGAATAACTTCCCGCAAGCTGTCGCTGGTGGTGGCCGTCGTGACCGAACGAATTGCACAGCCGATTGTACTGCCGAGCTCGGACGTCGAGGGTCTTCTCAATCGTGCAGGCTTCTTGCATGAATACCTCGACTGCTTTTGGCGGCTGGCGGACGAGGCTGCCAAAGAGTTGTTCTTTTACGCCGTGCATTAAAATCTTAACTTTCTTTCCCTCAATCATCTCGGGGTCGGGGCGGCGAAATAGGCGCTTCATCTCCTCGACGTAACCGCGGATGGGCTCATTCGGAAGCTGGATCCTGGACTCGAGGAGTCGTTCGGCTCTTTCTTTCCTCACGACACTGGAAAGAGCTGCGCATGAAAATAAAACAATCTAATTATAACTTTTTAATGTTAGAATGCATGTTTCTCACTACAGACCTCGCAAAATTTTGGACACACTTAACACAGAAGAAGGATCCAGTTAGTAAAATTCGTTCAATTCACAGCGAAATAATGATCCTTATTGCATAGCATCAATTTTCAATGATTATTTTTCTTCAGTGTTTACAACGGATAGTACGCACACTCCTGAATTTCAGTCTCCGTGCCTTATCTTGCCAGACTTAATAATATCTTTCGAAGGAGTTGTTGCTGTCCTGCTTAATTTAAACGCAAGAAAGTCGCCCGGACCAGATGCCATCCCGATTACGTTTCTCTCCAGCTACGCAGAATGGTGTGCTAAATACCTTGTGGTGATTTATAATGAAAGACGTTTAAATTCCGAAGTTCCAACTGACTGGAAGGTTGCGAAGGTTATCCCCAATCAGAAATCCGGCGATAAACTTTGTGTAAGTAACTACAGGCCAGTTTCACTAGTATGCACTTCGGGTAAGATTATGGAGCATTTCATTTTCAAGAACTTGAGTTCTTTTTTATAAAGTAGCAATTTCTTTTCTAGTAGCCAACATGGGTTTCGGCGTGGCCTGTCCACTGTAATACAACTAATTCACACAACCAATGAATTGTTGGCATGCCTGGATAACGGTGGGCAAATAGACGCGATATTTCTAGATTTGGCGAAGGCCTTTGATCGTGTTTCGCACCGTAAGCTATTGTTAAAACTCCGACATCTGCTGCAAAATCAGCGTCTTGTTCAGTGGTTTGACTCCTACCTTTCTGAACGGCACCAGTAAGTCCAGATCTCTTGTTCTAATTCTGCGCCAGCTGCAGTTCTTTCTGGAGTCCCCCAAGGCTCTGTGCTTGGTCCACTTCTGTTCCTTATTTATTTAAATGACTTAAGTTTCGATTCCCCATTGCGATGCCGTTTTTTTCGCAGACGACTGCGTTGTGTACCTACCTATTCAAAAAGCTAAGGATCATAGTGTACTAAACGACTACCTATCAGAGGTTTCTAAGTGGTGTCTGTCCTTGGAAATGTCCTTAAATACCTCAAAGTGTGCAAAAATGACATTTACACGCAAGAAGCAGGTTCATAATTAGACATATAAAATTAACGGTGCAGCTATTTCTCCTGTAAATGAATACAAGTACCTGGAGGTTGTATCTAGCAGTAACCTAAGCTGGAGCTCGCATATAGGGCATTTGTTTTCAAAGGCGTCCAAAAGGCTTTGGCTGTTAAGAAATCGCCTAAAGCACTGCACAACTAAAACAAAATTAACAGCCTACACTGCATTAGTACGCCCACTGCTGGAATATGCAGACGTTCTTTGGGATCCGCACACCCAAGTAGATATAAATCACATCGAAGGCGTTCAAAAAAAGCACTAAAATTTATCTACAACGCATATAGTAGGCACGTGTCTGTCACTAATCTGCTAAGGCAATCTGAACTCCAGACGCTTCAATCCCGCCGCAAGTTACACCGTTCAAAAATGCTGCATTGTATTAATAATAATTTAACAAACATCAATTTTGGCTCTTACATGGAATATAATACTTCCCGTCCAACACGCGGCAAACTTAGCTCGACAATAGTAGTTCCACGATACCGAACTAAAGCCTACCAGTTTTTTTTACAAAAACATCAGAATGGAACGGGCTTCCGCGTGACGTGGTCAGCTTGACAAACCAAGATTCCTTCTTATCTGCTGTCGTGTCGCTGTTATAGACGCAGTGTGTTTGTTCATGCTCTTACTTTTGCATTTTTGTATTCTTAAGGAGCGCAGAGTGCTTGTTATTGCTTCTGTGCTCGCTTTTTATTTTGTGTCTGCTTGCTTTGTTGCATCGCATTATATCAACGATGTATGATTGTTCCACTCCTGCCTTGGCTACCAAATGGCCGCTGGCAGTATTGAATAAAATAAAATAAATACCTTCAATAGCTCACTCTTGAATAGCTCTCAAGTCGTAAGGGACGACTCGTAGTTTTATTGCGAAGCAATACTACTTTAGGTCGCACTTCAGCCCGTTCCGTGGCGAGGCGGTGGTAGGCACCATTGACCTTTAGCGTGACCTCGCTGCGTGACGTCACACCACGTGACCTAGAGTGACGTCACACCAGCTGTGTAAAAACAGGGCCCCATCTCACGCCGTCGCGAGGCGAGGCGGTAGCCACCAACGGCGGCCTAACTCCCGCTCCTCTCACCAGGGGCGCTACGGTCGGTGTGACGTCACACCAGCTGTGTAAAAACGGGGCCCCATCTCACGCCGTCGCGAGGTGAGGCGGCAGCCACCAACGGCGGCCTAACTGCCGCTCCTCTCACCAGGGGTGCTACGGTCGGAGTGACGTCACACCAGCTGTATAAAACAGCTCCGCTCCTCTCGCCAAGGCAGTCATACAGCCAGATGTTACGATGGTGCCTACGAACAACGAAGCTCGGCAGAATGCAAAGAGGAAGCATCAGCGAGCTACGGAGACGGAAGAAGAATGAGAAGAACGACTTTATAAGCAGCGTGCCCAGTATGCAGCTCGGCGACAACGTGCAACCTCCTCTGTGGAAACAGCAAAAGCAAAGGAAGAAATTATGAGTTTGCCCGACAGTGAGTCTCCTTCTACTAGTTCAGAACGCTGGAACGCGACTAAACGGCAGAGGCGTGTCCAAGAAACCACGGAACAGCGGCAGCAGCGGCTCGAGAAGGAACGTGCGTTTCGAGAGAAGGAAAACCAAAAGCGAAGAAAACAGTGTGCAGAAGAAACACCCCAGCAGAGACAAGAGCGTTCGAAGAAAAGACAGGAGAAATCTCACCAAGGCTGGCCCGACTCAACCCGAAAGACACATTGCAGTAGAACGACGTGAAGAACATGCGAGAAGAGTAAAGGAGTTTGAGACGGCAACGCGTGAATTCAACAGACGCTTTACTAACAACCCGTTCGGCTATGCGTGTACAGTGTGTGACCGGTTGTGGCATAGGGACAAACTTACGCCGGTGAGTGCTCTCATGTTTCCCACATTGCTTAAGGCTTACCCGGACTGGAAAGAAGAGACTTCAGCCGGTGCCGCGATGTGCTTCGCAATCACTAGGCTTAACCAAGCTAAGCACCGGCCGTTTTTTGTACCACGTGCGTGCGGAGCCATTCAATGAGAAAAACCCGTGTCCAATTTTTGCCGCATTATCCCACTTGCTGAATGACGCCACGCGCTCAAATTGGTCCAACCATTCTTCAGGGTCTTCGCCTAGGGATCCATTGAAAGTTGGCGGCACCCGCGGCTGCTGCAGTATGATCGGTGTCGACATCTTCGGCGAGGTTGCGGTGCTCGTAGCCGCGTCTTTTCGCTGTGTGGTGCGATCAAGCAGGGTCCCGAACTCAGGCTCCTCTTCCTGGAGAGGTCGGCTGGCTCCCTGAGCTGCTGGCTCGTCCTCGGGTGTGAAGCGCTGAGGGCTGGCTTCACGACTTGAAGGGGGCGTCCGGAACATGGAAGGCCACCCAGCACCTCCACCAGATGTCACGCAGTGGTGACGGCAGTCGAAGCAGCAATGAAGACGGACAAAAGAGTATTCTGAAAGAAAACTGTTTATTGGGCTGACTTGCACCCAAAATAGACTGAATCACTCGGCGGCGGCGAAGCGACAAGCGTGCTCGGCGGTCGTCGAACAGAATGCCCGCCGCTGTCGGCCGTGCTGAATTTAAAACTGATAGCGAACTTTCGAGATAAAGCGTGCAAAGTTACTAGAAGATTCTGGAACAACGTAGAATCAGTTCCGCCTGGCTGCGATCAATCGAGATAAATCTAGTCGCGTCTTGCGTCGCAAAGAAAACGATGAAGTTGTGTGGCGGCAGATTTTAAGAATGAACAAACACTGCAAATGTTCGCGGCAATATAACCATTCGGACAGCTGGGGTAACGAACGCTGACATCTCATACCGGCTGCAGGCAGCGGCAGAGGTAGTTGAAAACTATGCCCTGGAGAGAGGGCTTTCCTACTCCCCTCAAAAACCTGAGATCTCGCTTAATGCCAAAGACCAGATGAGGAAAGAGACTCGCTTCCCTCGCCTATACGGCCCCATAGAGGTTGTCGTTGCGGGTAGGTTAGTACCTAGGTTTGACTCTATCAGAGTCCTAGGATACTTTCTCCAGACGAACGGATGTAACACAACCGCTATCAAGAAGCTTAGCACCTATTTCGCCAAAGTTATGGGTATCTTTAGCCGAATCTCCCTCAGAAACAAAGGTCTGCGAGAGCACTATCTCCTGAGATTAATACAAGCATCCATAGTGAGTAGGATTGCATACACGGCTCCATTTCTGAATCTTAGTCAGAAAGAGGCGGAGAACATAGACATGTTAATACATAATACATACAAAAGAGCCCTCAGCATCCCACCTACCTCTTCAACGGAGAAACTGCTTAGTATGGGAATTCACACTACCTGCGCGGATATCACCAGGGCAGTAATAGAAGCGGAAATTTGGAGGCTTAGCCCCTCAGTGATCTAGAGGAGTGCAAGAGGAAACCCCCGTATACTGCAGAGCCAATCTCCTTAGACATACGGAGGCATCTCAAAATTGCCAAAATACCTAAGAACATGCACCCGGCGCATGATAATGAAAGGAGAAGACATAGAGCTCGAACAATAATGAACAATGTTGCCCGGGACCCGTCGGGTAACATAGCCTTCTATGACGCAGCCTGTGGGTCCGATGGCGCCTCCATCACTGCCGCCGATGATGGGAATGGGGAGAAAGTGACTGTAGCATCGATTAGCACTAGGAAAGCGTTAGTGACAGAGGAGGCTGCTATTGCCCTAGCGTGCGTCAGTACCAAATCCGAGATCATCTTGTCTGACAGCAAGGCAGCTGTTCACAACTTTTATAAGGGGGTGGTCAAGCCGCCAAGTTACTAAGAACATACCCCTCAAGCAAAGAGGTCTCCATCATATGGGTTCCTGCTCATGAGGGCATTCCGGGAAATGAGGCTGCTTACAGCTTTGCTCGAGAATTATACATCCGAGCTGCTCTGCAAGTGCCCCAGAGTGGAATAAAAACCCTCTCGTAACGTGTAAAGAAATAACCGAAACACCTAAACAAGGTAGGAGAACACTCTCACTTCCAGATAGGTCACTGAATCCAAAGGAGTGCAGAGCCTGGAGGAAGCTTCAGGTCAACAGATTCTTTCCGTACTCTATACTACACGATGAAGACACTGGGGAGCCTGAGCTCTGCAGTAGCTGCCACAGAATGACTTCGCAAAATCGCTTAATTTGTGAGTGTCAGGATTCTCCTGGGGCTAAATCACAAAGCATCCCTGATCTTCCCGCCTGGGAAGAACTGATCCGGAGCCACTACCCGGATCAACAGACTCCTCATCCGTCAGGCGGAGACAGCTTACTACAAGACTCTCTCCGGGGTCTCCGGTGCTGAGAGCCGGGGGGGGGAGGCACCACCTCCTAAATGCTGCGCCCCGACCGTGAGGCCCCATGATGACGGGAATAAAGTTCATTCATTCTTTCATTCATAGCCGATCGCCCTAACCACTGAGCCACCGTGGCGGAGAGAGAGAGAGAAACAACTTTATTGTAACACCAGTCAATGAACGCCAGGAGAGAAGTCCACCTCCCCTGTCGGCCCTAGCCGTCGGCCGGGATCCCTTGGGATACAGCAGCAGCAAGGGCTTGACCGATGATGTCTTGCTGGACGTTGAGTATCTCCGAAATGCAAAATGTCCGTTCAGCTCTCGTCAGCGGCCCCATCCAAGAAGCGCAGGAGCTGCAAATACTCGGTCTCTTCATTGATCAGCATCGCAAGGCAGACACAACACTTGCCAAACTCCGCAAAGTCAGTGACCAGGTGCGCCGAATGGTTCGCTGCGTTTCCACCAAGCGAGGAGGGTGGCGCAGTAAGGATGCGGGGCGGCTCACCCATGCCTTCGTAACTAGTCGAGTACTGTACTCGACTCCTTACCTCCGCTTATGGAAACATGACGAAGATTCTTGGAGGTTGTACTCCGCAAAAGTTTCGAGAGCCCTCGACCTCCTGATCACCTCCAAAGCGCGACCGCTCGTGTTGGGGATGGTGAACATCCATCGGGAACTTCGGGAGCCGCATCCCTTGAAATAATGCACGCGTCTCACCCAGACCGTGCCCGGTCGCCGCTTCTTGGACCGGTTACATATCAAACATGACCACCATACTATGGAACGGGTTCGAGTGCACGAACTGCGGAGACGCGCCCTCTATGTTCGACCTCTTCCGACTAAGATGAACAAGGAGGACCATAATGGCCGGCGCCAGGTGCGGGTGGATGCCGTGCCCCGCCTCTATGGTTCAAAGAAACACGTCTTCTACGTCGACATTGCGGGGTCCTACCACTTCAGGGAAGAATGGTACAAGGCAGCAGTCATACACGAGGGAAAACAGGTTAACGGCCTCTTCTTCAGAGCGCCCAGCTGAACTCGTGCGGAGGAGGTAGCGATCACCCTCGCAGCCTCCCATCCCGACTCTAAATTCATCCTCACTCACTCTCGCGGAGCCTGTCGTAGCTTTGAGTTCGGTTGGATCACTCCACTTGCTCACCAAATTCTTCACCACAGTACTCGCGACTGCCATTCAACCCATCGCTCAATCATATGAGTCCCCGGGCACCAAAGCATGGCAGGTAACGAAGCCGCTCACGAGGCAGCCCGCGCACTCACTTACCAGGCACCAGGCGTTCCTTGGGACCAGATCACAGCCCTTTTCTTTCTTTTACCGATATTACTGAGCACTATCGTGCCGAACACTGGCGCTAACCAGCTCCTATGAAGGGGCTGGTAAATCTGGCGAACGAACTCTCCTTAGGCTCTTTACAAACACCCTGCTCTGCCCGGCGGTTCTCAAGCACTTTGACTCCTCTTTTGACGGCCGCTTCTCATTCTGTGGTGAGGTGGCCGAAACCTTTCACTTGGTTTGGGCATGCAGGCAAAATGCTTCTCTCCCCATCAACCCTTCCCCTACCCGAGAGGACTGGGAGGCGGCTCTGCTCGGATGCCAGGAACTATCGGGCAAACAGGCCCTCGTTCGGCGGACCAACGGGGTCAGGACCAACGGGGTCCCGCAATGAGGAACTCCGGCTTCTATTATAAGGGGCGAGACCCACTAGGGGCCTATCCCCGAACACCTCTCTGTACATATAGATAAATAAATGCTTTTCACCACCACCACCTGTATTCATTCGACCTCATGCGCATGCGCAATAAGGCGCATAGCTAGTCGTGGATTCAACGAGCAGCGGGTTAGGGAGTGAGGCGGCGAAGTCGGCGGCGGTCTTGGCGGCGGCGCAGCTGTGACGTCACGCACTGAGTGCCTGTGGCGAAACTCGCGCGTGCGCGGAAGGAGCAGATGGCCAATACGGGCTAAATCGCTCCGGATGGCGTAAAGTAGCTTTCGCTACGAAACCAATTTTCAATTTTATAAACCAGTCATGGCTGGTGACATAGACCAGAAGTGTAGTCACCAAACGAAAGTGATGTCAGCTAAACCGAAAGTGGCGCCACCAGACCGGTAATGCAGTAACCAAATAGTAAGTACCCTATCAAGACCGGAAGTTCGTCGCTCTCAGGCGCCAATTGGCTCTTTGCTGTCGCCCCGTACACCTAATCGAATGCAGTGCGTCCGAAGTTTTAAGAGCGAAAGGTTTCACTGATCCCCTCCGTATCTTTTTCACCGTGTGCGCGTGTGCACGAGCTTGACTCTAAACCACGAATACAGATATGACGATACGACAGATATGACGCCACTCAGCCACCGAGGTGAAAAAAAAGACGAAAGAATAGCACTTGGAATTGGGGAGAGACCTGCCCCCGCCGCCGAAACCGAGCGCTAGCTTCTGCCTAATCACGTGACGAACATGACGTCACTCGAGCGCAGCTAAGCCGGGGCCATGCGTTTGCGCTATCTAGATAGCCGCCGCTGCCTCTCAGCCGGTGCCAAAGGATTGCAACAGCTCTCGACAATTGAACGGCAGCGGTCGTCATTGATGATCCAAGCGAGACGCCTCGTGACCTGCCTGCGTCTTAGAGGTTGGCTTTCGCTGAGGTTACTTATGTTTGAAAATTGGTTCTTGCGGAAATGATATGGCACAGTCTCTGCCCCGCATCTCGGTGGACACCTGATCCGCGCCGTAAGGGAAGGGATAAGGGTGGGACTGAGAGAAAAAAGGACGAAATAGGCGCGGTAGTGGAGGGCTCGCGAATAATTTCGACCACATGGGATCACCCGCCACGGTGGCTGAGTGGTTAGCGCACTCGGCTACTGAACCCGTGTACCCGGCTTCGATCCCAACCGCGAAGGCCGCGTTTCGTTCGAGGCGAAACGCAAAGGCGTCTGTGCGATGTCAGTGCCGAAATTATTCCGGAGCCTTCCAGTTGTGTTTAGCCGGATTAAACAATTGCCTATTTTTGTTTTGTTGCAGCTTAGCTCCAAGGGACAATGGAGCGCACAGTGATTGCCATAGAAGACAATTTTGTTCGGGTAACCAGCAGAATAATGTGGGATAAATGTTTGTCTTGATGGTTCGAGCGTTCCGCCCTATTTGCTCCCGTAGTGGCAGCAATGATATAATTCTTTCAGCGGAGGGCGCTGTGAGCGTCTGCATGGTCAGACGTGTATCACCACGGCTCCGTCACCCATGCGGAAATCCAGAAACTTTCTGGCTACTGACGGAAGATTTTTGCATAATCATGTGTCGGAAATTGCGAGGACTACGGGGATACCAAGTTTTCCCAGAAGTAAGCCCGCATTTCCCAATTATTCGACAGTTCATAAATCGAGGCCCGCCGACCTAGGCCTAACCGGGGCGCCTGAGCTTGCACTAGGAGGAAACCCCTGCAGGTGCGGCAGCGCCGCCCGCGGCGAAGAGTCGCAGGTGCGAAGCAAGGGTGCCCTCCTATCGGCAGGAGGCAAAATCGTCACCGGAGCAGCGCAGCTGACACGTTCGCGCCAGCCCCTGGAAACAAGCCGCGAAGCTTGAATTTAGAGAAACCATGGAAGAGGTCCAGGGAACAAGTTAGACACGCAAGAGTTCGCTGTCCCGGGCCAGTGGTTCGAGAGCAAATGAAAGAAGGAAAGGAGCGTACCCTTGGAAAGTAGTAAGAGAGATATGAAAATGAACAGCTTTTCAAAATACTGCGGGGGTCACAGTTGAGGTTTTTATAGAACTTTTAAAGTTTTATCTCCAATCAACCTATATCCAGTTTGAAGGGATGCCCCACCTACAAAAGCAGGGTATATGTATCGGGTCCTGCATAGCCCCGGTTCTCAGTGACCTTCTGCTGGCTCATTTCGATCGTCAACTGCTCGCTTCTCCCATGGACAGCAATATTATCAAGGTTTTTCGTTACGTGGACGATTTTTTAGTTGTCTTAGACTGTGACGCGCAGGCGATTCAACGTATCAGTAAGAATGTACTGGGTTCATTCGATATTGTGATGAATCCTCTTGACCTCACCAACGAACTTCCAGTAAATGGCCAAATTAGATTTCTAGACATCCGGTTCCACTTTAAAGATGATGGTGTCTGCTGGTGCAATGAACCGCGCGCCAACAAACCACTTCTGGCGTTCAACTCCGCCCACTCCAAGCTCGTTAAACGAGCTATTGCCATGTCTTGCCTCAAGAACGCTCTCGGCAAATCCTGCCCTCATCTGATGTCACAAGCATTCAATCGTCAAGCAGATAGACTGCTTAGCGCTGGGTACCCGCACCACCTCCTGGTTTCAGTCGCTGAAAGCTGCCTAAAACACATGCGCAGCAAGGTGCATACGTGCGATAGCTGCGCACAGCGCAGGCAGAAGGTAGCTGTGATACCTTACATACACTCACTTTCGCACAATCTGAAAAAGGTAGCCCAGCGTTACGACGTGAAAGTGGTCTTCTCTGCCCCTCACAAGCTGTCCAAGCTTTGCAGGATCACTAATCCGGAGGCGACCCAGCAGCGTGGCTGTGGCAAAAAACATAGGCGGCCTTATGTTGATTGCACAGAAGGTGTAGTTTACAAAATTCCGTTAAGTTGTGGAAAGACGTATGTTGGCCAAACTGGGAGATGCGTGAACGAGAGGTTAAGAGAGCATGCCTTGAACGTGAATAATGCACGCGAGGGAAAAGATTTTGAAGGATTCCTCGCAAGTCACTGTATCACTTGCCTAGATTGTACTCCTGCACTCGATGACACCGCCATAATCAGAAAGAGCAGTGTACGTATGACTAGAGAAATAGCAGAATCAAATCAGATATATAGCCTGGGAGAGGGCTGCGTCAGCACAGCCTCTATCGCCCTTTCACCAAAAGAGCTGACTTTTCTTAGCATGCGCCAACGGTAGCTACACTACGTTTATAAGTGTGAATCCCTTCAATAAAATTTGTTGTCAGTTCAGCGCCCGTCCTTGTCGCCTCGTCTCTGTCCTCGTCTGTTCAGCGCTGCTTTTCCAGAAAACCATTTACCAACACGCCCAACTCGCCGCATTAACCAAGTTAATTTCTTGTACAAAGGGCTCTTTTTCCTCGTGTGTTCTGTCCGATCCGTGTTCTACTGTTTCACGCATTGCCGTCTCAGTGTGCCGAGCTCGGGAACTTTCCTTTTGCCTTCGAGCCAAGCGACTACCCGAAGATGTCAGCGCCTTGTTTGGTGGACTTCCGCCTTGTTTCGGTCATGGATCACGCGTCGTTAATATCCTTCGATCGGAACGGAGACGCCAAGCACGCCTGTACCGCGACCTCCTGAGTGCCCAGGTCTGCAGCATGGGACAAGATTCCTCGAACCACCGTGAGCTGCGGGCGTTCCACAGCCTCGCCGACCAAACGACGGAGTTCCTCTGGCAACAAGTGCTGAGAAAACTGAGGGCCAGACCTGCTCATGAGCCGCAATGACCACAATGCAAGGTGCATGTCATAGGTGATGTAACTTTGCCAGCTTACGTCAGTCGTGTCCTTTCTCTCGGCCATAAGTTTGCGGTACCGCCCAAGGAATCAAGGCTAGAACAACTGTCTTTAGTACGTCAGGTGTCGCGCCTCACCTCGACCGAAGCGAGCACCCGCTTTGTCTCAGAAGGTGTTGACATCCTTAATCGTTGGAAGAGTACCGAGCACGGTCTACCCGTGAGACGTGTAATTAGTTTCCTACGCGACCACTCGCTTCGTCTTCTCCTAGCTGACAAAGAAGGCGGATTCGCTGTATTGCCTAGCTCAGTGTTCATATCCAAATCTAGGGAAGCTATCTCTGCTGTGTTTTCTGGTCATGCAAAGGTGTCTCTAGGCAAAGTCATGTCCAGAGCGAAGAAACTTTGCGAGCGGTTGAATCTATCTGATCTTGTCAAGGCGATCGATAAGAGCAAGAAAGATTTTTTAGATGTCTTTTTTAGCGCTGAAACCCATAAGGTAGATGTGCCACTGAGAACCATAGTCTCTGAAACTGGTACATGGCAGCACTCTGTTGCTCGTTTTTTACAGCTCCATCTTAAGCTTTTACCCGTGGACGACCCGTTTATTGTTAACAATTCCAACCAGGTTTTAGAATTTTTTAGCACTAACACTGACAAATGCTACCAGGCTTTCTCCATTGACATTAAAGATCTCTTTTATTCTTTACCTCACAAGCTCATCCTTGAGTGCGTTGAGCTTTCCATTGACAAATATGGCTCTATTGCTTTTCAAAATACTGCGGGGGTCACAGTTGGGGGTTTTTTAGAACTTTTAAAGTTTTATCTCCAATCAACCTATATCCAGTTTGAAGGGATGCCCCACCTACAAAAGCAGGGTATATGTATCGGGTCCTGCATAGCCCCGGTTCTCAGTGACCTTCTGCTGGCTCATTTCGATCGTCAACTGCTCGCTTCTCCCATGGACAGCAATATTATCAAGGTTTTTCGTTACGTGGACGATTTTTTAGTTGTATTAGACTGTGACGCGCAGGCGATTCAATGTATCAGTAAGAATGTACTGGGTTCATTCGGTATTGTGATGAATCCTCTTGACCTCACCCACGAACTTCCAGTAAATGGCCAAATTAGATTTCTAGACATCCGGTTCCACTTTAAAGATGATGGTGTCTGCTGGTGCTATGAACCGCGCGCCAACAAACCACATCTGGCATTCAACTCCGCCCACTCCAAGCTCGTTAAACGAGCTATTGCCATGTCTTGCCTCAAGAACGCTCTCGGCAAATCCTGCCCTCATCTGATGTCACAAGCATTCAATCGTCAAGCAGATAGACTGCTTAGCGCTGGGTACCCGCACCACCTCCTGGTTTCAGTCGCTGAAAGCTGCCTAAAACACATGCGCAGCAAGTTGCATACGTGCGATAGCCGCGCACAGCGCAGGCAGAAGGTAGCTGTGATACCTTACATACACTCACTTTCGCACAATCTGAAAAAGGTAGCCCAGCGTTACGACGTGAAAGTGGTCTTCTCTGCCCCTCACAAGCTGTCCAAGCTTTGCAGGATCACTAATCCGGAGGCGACCCAGCAGCGTGGCTGTGGCAAAAAACATAGGCGGCCTTATGTTGATTGCACAGAAGGTGTAGTTTACAAAATTCCGTTAAGTTGTGGAAAGACGTATGTTGGCCAAACTGGGAGATGCGTGAACGAGAGGTTAAGAGAGCATGCCTTGAACGTGAATAATGCACGCGAGGGAAAAGATTTTGAAGGCTTCCTCGCAAGTCACTGTATCACTTGCCTAGATTGTACTCCTGCACTCGATGACACCTCCATAATCAGAAAGAGCAGTGTACGTATGACTAGAGAAATAGCAGAATCAAATCAGATAAATAGCCTGGGAGAGGGCTGCGTCAGCACAGCCTCTATCGCCCTTTCACCAAAAGAGCTGACTTTTCTGAGCATGCGCGAACGGTAGCTACACTGCGTTTATAAGTGTGAATCCCTTCAATAAAATTTGTTGTCAGTTCAGCGCCCGTCCTTGTCGCCTCGTCTCTGTCCTCGTCTGTTCAGCGCTGCTTTTCCAGAAAGTCATAATCCGCCCCAGGAGTGGCCTTAGCAAGCTTCTTGAACACGGGTTCGCATTCTTGACTGGCGTCATCAAAGAGTCGGGGGGTAAAAACATTGACGAAGGGAGCGAATACTTCATGGTCCCCAACACGAAGCAGCACACTATTCACGTTGCTGCAAGAAGTGAGGCGAGAAAGCTCAAGTACGAAAACATGAGCCGCATAAAACTTGGAGCAGAAGAGGCGTTGACGTTTGCTTACGTGGCTACGCCAGAGGACTGCGGCAAGGGCCTGGTGCACGGGGACGGAGAATGTACACTAACGAGCAAAGAGCAACGAGCACCGACGAGCAATAAGTGCAAGCGCTTGCTTTTGCCGCACTCCACACTCGCACTCCGTACGAAGTTCAGAAAAAATGTTGGGAGAAAAAACTTAAAGAAGAGGAGGCAGCGACGCGAGCTGGCAGCCCGCAACACCAGAGCTGTCCCCGCTTCAAGACAGGCGGCGGTGGGAGCGGCTACGAAGTCAGACATGAGTCCTTTCCGACACTGGAGCGTGAGCAACGAGGAGGCTCCAGTCGAAGAAGCCCTTCCAAAGAAAACGAGCGACCATGGAGCTCAAGAGGCCCAGCCGCTCAAAGACCTGCAGCAGGTAGCAGTGGTGTTAAAGGGCTATAAGCTTCGATAGTAAGGTCTCCAAGCGCGAGGGCAGCGGTAACAAAGAAAAAAGAGACGAAGAAATTGAGGAACTGAAGAAAATAATCAGGAGTAAAAACGATATGATAAGCAGCCTTAAGAGCACGGTTGCAAAGCGCAAAAAAAGAGAGAGAAACAGAATGCAACTCCCCAAAACCAGATAATCGCAGGAGCAGTGCGGCCAGCCAAACGAGAGCAATATCCCCGGCAGCCGCTGGTGCAAAGTCACCGCCAGCAAACATTCAGGAAAAACAGAATGACATGGTGCTCAAAACTGCGACCCAACCTCCCACGAATCGTAAAAACAGGGACAGCATTTCTGAACAAACCATGGAAGAAAGGCCGGCCGAGGAACTAGAAAACAAGTCCAGTAATGCTGAAATCTGGCAGAGGAACTGTCAAGGGTACCGACACAAGCGGCCGATATTGCAACAAATAGTGCAGCAATTCGAAGGCCCCCCGCTAGCATTAGGGCTACAAGAAACCGGAGGTCCGGCGAAATTGCAAGACCCTCACGCGTTTCACAGTGACAGATAAAGCAAATCTAGGGTAACGACGTTAGTCAAAAGAAACGCAGCAACACCCTGAAGCACGGCCAAAGAGCACGACCCGGAAGAAAGCACAATACAAAATGTCTTCGTGTAGATTTTAACAGGCAAACCAGGGGAGTCAAACACATTCCTCCTAAATATCAACAGCCCGCGCAGCGAAAGAAAGGTCAGATGAGGTCGCTAATAAATAAAGCAATAAAAGCGTCCAGCAACCAACCGCTCATAATAATAGGTGACTTTAATGCTCCTCACACAGAGTTGGGCCTAAGGGCAGACAATTATGCGAAGATACACACAGCCTAGGGCTCACACTGCTAACAGGCCCGGAGTATACCAACAGAGAAGGGAACAGCGTTAGCAAAGATACCTTGCCAGATCTGGCCTTTACCAAAAACGTTGCGCAGGTTGAATGGCTAAACACGGAACAAAATGCAGGGAGCGACCATCGCCCCATAGTGATCCGAATAAGCACCAAAGGAAAACAATGAAGAGAAATCCCCGCTCCAAGAATCACGTAAGGTGGTGGTGGTTAAAACTTTTATTGTCCGTAAGGGAGTGACACCGGAGCTCCGGTGCCGCTCGAAGGCGTCCAGGGAGCCCGATGTCACCCTAAGGGGCAGGGGTTAGCAGACGAAGCGGTTTGCCGCTTCGGCTGCCAGACGGACAATGTTGGTCTGTGTCGTCGGGTCTTCGCTATGAAGCGCAGTCTCCCATGCTTCTTCGTCCTTGAATAAATTATATCCCGAGGAGTCGCTGCACTCCCATAGGATATGCCTTAGAGTTCCCAAGTTACTACACAATCTGCAGAGTTGGTCCTCCGGATTTCCCGTTTGCGTGAGGTACCGCCATCTTGGAGACAAGTGGTTCTTGGCTTGCAGGCGGCGCCAGGTGACTGCCTCTGCGGACGTGAGGGGCCTATCCAGGAGTACATATTTCCGCAGTCCTAACTTGTAGTGCTGTATGACCTCGTGGTAGGTTGTGAGCGTCTCGACCTTAAAGTTAGGTTGAGGCCGCCCCCCCCCCCCCCGGATAATGAGTGCTGGGGCGAGGGCGTTGGTGGCTTCGTTTCCTGGTATGTTGGAGTGAGCGGGGCCCAGGTTAGGGTGATCCCTCTGTCTAGGTTGCCTTTCGATAATATACTGAACGCGTAGTGTGATATTTTGCCTTTGCAGAAATTTGTTACTGCCGATTTGCTGTCGCTAATGGTCACCCTCGCGTCCGTACTAACGCACGCCAGGGAGATCGCCGCTTCCTCCGCTACTGTGGCGTCTACTCCGCTCGTATATATCGTGTCCTGTTCTGTTCCGGACCCGTCGACTACCACTGAGATGGAGCTTCCGTCTCCGCCAAGGGCGGCGTCTCTGAAGACAAGCGTCTCGGGTGGCATTCTGCTTAGCTCTGCGGTCAAGTGTTTCGCTCTGTGCTGGCGTCTTTCCTGATCGTGTTGTGGGTGCATGTTCTTAGGTATCGGTGTGACCGTGAGGGCTTTCCTGATTATGGACTCAATGTGGAACGTCTGGTATTTGGTTCCTCTGTTCCCTTGTAGTCCAAGCCAGTTTCGAATCTGCAGTCCTGTCTCGTTTAGACTTAGGCGTTCGAGATGTGCCCTTCTCGTTGCTTTCGCTAACTCCACCTATGAGTTATGCACCCCCATTCCCTCTAGTTCCTCGATTGAGATCGAGATTGGGAGTCCCAGTGCCCTTTTCGTGCATTTCCTTATTATTGCGTCTAACTTGTTTCTTTCTGCTTTTTTGATGTCAAGGAATGGGGTTGAGTATTAGATCCGACTCAAGAAGAAAGCCTGGACCAACTTCAGCTTGTTCTTCCCCTTTAACCCTCTGCCCCTGGCCGAGATTCTTCTAATAATGCTTGCCACTTAGTTTGCATGCGCGTCTTGCTTAGCTGTAGTCGTGGGGTTGTTTCCTGGTTTGCTTACGAGTATGCCCAGAATTCGGATCTCATCTACTTGCGGAATTTCTTACCCGTCTAAGTATATTGAGATTCTGGGAGGAGATGCGTTGCTGTCCTCGTCCGAGACCTGATAATTAGTAATTCCGACTTCGTCGGGGAGCAGCTCCGCCCTTTACTTTTGGCATGGAGGTCTATGATGTCGGCTGCCGGCTGGAGCCTTTCTTCGACAGGCCCATCGCTGCCCTCATTGAGCCAAACGTTGACGTTGTCTTCGTAAACGCTCTCGTCTTTAGTCCTTCGATCCTTCCAAACCTACGCGGGAGGTCTATCACAACTAGATTAAATAGGAAGGGGGATAGGATGGCTCCTTGCGGGGTGGCCCTGTTTCCAAATTTAATGTCTTCCGAGCTGAGGCTCTGCATGTGTAGAGTCGCAGTTCTATCTTTGAGAAAAGATTTGACGTAGTCGAAGGTCCTCTTTTCTACGTTAACGTCTGACAGGCCGTCGAGGATGGCCGAGTGGCTGACATTATCAGACGCTTTGGTTATTTCTATGCCCAATATTGCTCTCGTATCTTTGGTCTTTGGTTTGTCTATGATATCATGTTTGAGCCTTAGCATGGTATCTTGAGAGCTGTGATACGGTCTGAAGCCTACCATCTCGTGGGCCCAGATGCTGTTTTCTTCCGCGAATCGAGTTAGTCGCGTTCGAATTACCTTCTCCATTAATTTGCCTAGACACGAGGCCAGTGAAATTGGCCTGAGAGTTTCTATACCCGTGATTTTGCCCTTCTTATGGATTAAAATAATGTTGGTGTGTTTCCAGAGTTTAGGGACTTCCCCGGATTCCCACACTTAGTTCAAATATGTTGTAAGGTGAACTATAGAGTCGTCGTCTAACTTCCTTAGCATACCGTAGGTGGTCTTGTCTGGGTCAGGGGCTGTGTTCTTTTACAAGTCAAAAAGCGCGGCTCTGACCTCTGCAACTAGAATTGGTTCGTCCAGTAGCGGATTCTCCGCTCCCTGATATTCTTTATCCGCTGCCGGGCATGCGGGGCCTATATAAATTTCTTTAGTCTGTCAACGAGCTGTTCATTGGTTCTGTCAAATTTATATCTTGCCTTGATTTGCTCTACGTTGGCGTGGTTTTGGGGTTGGTGGGGTCTATAAGGGGGCGCAGCATCTGCCACGTGTTGGGACGGCTCATGTTCTTCTCCAGCTCGTCGCATTTTTGATCCCACCTTTTCTCTTCTAGTTTAAATGCTTAGCTCTCTATTCCTTTATGGTGCTCGGCTATTTTCTTAATAAGGTTCCGGTTCCATTTTTGGCGCTTTAGCTTATTCTCGACGGTTGTTTTTCGGTTCCACATGTTTCTAAGCTTGTTGTCTAATCTGAATGGGAGGTCATCTCCCTCCACTGTTTCGGTGGCCTGTTTTACATGTGAGACGACAGTTCAGGTCCACTCCGTGATATCTCCGATTTCGCCTAATTATGTTGTTGATCTTATATCTCTGAATTCGTTCCAGTCAGTTGCGTTGGCCTGTTTTGGCTTACGTAAGGGCACCCCTAGTTTTCTATCAATTTGGGTTTCGATTATAAAGTGATCGCTGCCGAGATTCTCGCCCGTGTTCTTCCACGATGTTTTTCCCGTCCTGTGCTCTAGTGTTAGGTCCGGTGTTGTGTCACAGCAGATGATGTTACCTGTTCTGGTTGGCTCGTTCGGGTCCGTTAATAGCGAGATTACTGTCTTATGAATCGGTTCCCACAGCATTCTACCTTTCCTGTCAATTTTGATGTAGCCCCATTCGTGATGCTTTCCGTTAAAGTCCCCTACTACGAGGGGGGGGGGGGGGGGGGGCATGAGTTTGCTGTCTTTAGTGCTTTATTAAACGTGGCCTCGAACTGTGCCTTTTTGTGACGTGGGTGGCTGTATTCGTTCAGGACGAATATGCTCCCGCTATTCTTTTTGCCGGTAAGGATTTCTATGTGTATGGCTTCCACTTCTTCCGTACTTGCGTCGTGTTCAATTACCGCTATGTTATTCCTAACTAAGGTGGCTGCTTTAGATATCTCTCCTCTCCCGCTGTCCAATGTGCGGTACCCTGAAATTTTGCCTGGGGGTTGTCCTGTTTCTTGTAACGCCAGAGCAAGCGGAGGCTCTCCTTGATTTACAATGTGCTGTTGCAGCAACGCCTTTTTCTTTTTGGTTCCCCTGCAGTTCCATTGCCAAATTGCAGCTGCTGTCCTGTCCATGATGAGGGAAAGAACGGGGCTTCTGGGCTCGAGGGAGGCTCCGGATCGGGATGAGTCCCTTTCTCGCCTCCTAGCACGGTCAGAAGTGCATTAAATTGATTTGATATATCCTGCACTTTCCTATCTATGATAGCGCTTAATTTGGTTAGCATGCTTTCCTCGCCTTCCTTGAGGCGTGCTTCTAGTTCGCCCTCGTTAATCTTGCTGTTCCCCTTTTTGCTTCTCTCGTGTTGAGTAGTCTCATGCTCTTCTGCCTTCCTTTTTGCGGTACCTACCGTATCTACCACCATGGTGGCCTCGTTCTGCTTCTGGGGGACGGCTATTCTATGGACTGGGGTAAGCGGTCTTGTTGGCGCCGCCTGCGTAGCTCGCTCTGTGGGGTTCGTTAGCTGCCCAATTTGCTCTTTGAGTTGGTGTACTGTTTCCATTACGGTTTTGATTATTTCTCTTAGTTGGCGATTTTCCTAATCTCTCTTTTCAATCTCTTTCTTAAAGTGGCCTGTGCCTCTAGCTCGGGGTTCCTACCTTGGGAGACCACGCTTGCGAAGCTGATAGGCGTACCAGAGTGGGTCCTCTTGTCCCCTGAGTCGATTTGCGACGTTAAAACCCCAATAAATCAAACCAAATCTTGTCCTCTGGTTTCTGAAGGTCCGGCCAATGGGTCTGGTTGTCCCTGGGTGGCGGCCTGGATGCACTCACGGAATGGGTCAATTTTAGGGAACTCAGAGGGAACAGAGAAGTAGTAAACATTGATAATATTGAGAACTGGTGCGAGGCAACTAAAAGGGACGCAATAAACGCAACCAATCTACAGCCGACGCCGAGGGAATCGCACGCTCATTTTCCATGCCCCAGTTGCTCGCAGCAATAGATGAGGCCTCAGTCGGAGTCTCATTACCGGTTAAAAGGAGAAAAGCAATGGCAAAAATAAAGTGGAATGAGAAGTTGCCTGCACCTGCAGAGCATCACGAGGCTTAAACCAGTAAATGAAAAATGAACAGGGCCCATTCGGCCAAAATGGAATTTGGTAGAAAAAGCCAATGGAAAATATAAAGTTGTGTGCACGGTAACTGAGACGGTGTCCTAGGGCGCAACGAGCACAGAGGGGTGAAAATATCCCCGCGTGAGCTGATTTATAAACGACGAAAAAAACTTTAATTTGGTATAACGGTGGCCAAAAGGGAAAAAAACATGTACACACAGAGAAAACAAAACAAAACAATGAGAAAAAAAGACCATGAGGTGGGTGGTCGTAACGATCTCAAAAAGATAAGAGCAGAAAGACGCAAAATGGGAAGAAGAATTGCGCTCGAGAAATGCGACCCTAGCAGGAAGAGAAAACGAAACAGAAGAAAAGAAAATAACTCTTGTAATCATACACAGCCCTTAAAAAATATCTAAACAGCACGCACACGCACATGCACACTCACGCAAAAAATAGTACTATAGAAAATGAGAAACAAAAATAACGAAAGAGAAGAGAGAGAAAGAAAAAAAAACACACACAGACTCACAGAAATGAAATGACACTATGAAAATGAAGATGAAGACTGGAAGGCAGGGATGAAACGGGCAGGAAAGGAATTGCCAAAATGATCTGAAGAATGAGAAACAAAGACACAGAAGGAAAGAAGTATTGTGCAGTAGAAGTCCTGACCTGAAAATGCTGAAAGGAATGAAATAATACAAAAGAAAAGAACCGTTGAAATAAAATCACACGCCTTTAAAAAATCACACGCACAAAAAGACGCACACTAAATCCGAGACATGTGGTTCGCAGAGGAGCGGACGTTGAAGACGTCCACCTCATGTGGCCTGAACGGTTCCCCTGAGAAACAGCAGTGCCACAGGAGAAGGGAAAAAGAAAAAAACGACAGAAAATAACAGCACTAATAAATGATAAGAAAGAAAGTAAAAAATGGAAGAAATCAAAATGTAAGGGTGCTTCGAGGACGCGCCCCCGAAAACACTCGAAGCCGGATCTCGAGGTCAAAAAACGGGGGAGCGGACGCCAGTTCGGAAAGGTAGAGCCAGGAATGAGGGGGCGCCTCTCGGACGCGCCTCCGAGATGAGCCCCGAACAAAAGAAATGTTTGCTCCGATCACGCGGGCCAGCAATTGATGTAAAACTCCCCCGCCCATCGGGCGGAAGGGGCGAAGGAAAAATGTGACAGGACCCTTAGGTGCTCCCCCGAACGTAATTCGGGAGAGCATAAAGTTGAATGGCGAAAGGCAACGAACACAGGAAGACACAGAGACAGAAAGAGCGCCTACTACCAACTGAGTTTATTTCGGAAAACACCACCTTTATACGCCAGTGCATTATCACCATCAGTGCGTTATCATAGCCAGGACAAGCTAACAAGAAAAAATATATGTACAGAAAAAGATTACATTTTTGCATAAAAGCCAGAGAATTGCTACTCACAGAGCAAGGCATGAAAAATTTACGAACGTGATAGCACGAAAAAATGACAAGATCTACACATGACATCTGAAAGACCAAATGCATAAGCACGAAGTGCTTATGCACGTGGGCCCACCTTTCTGTGTATAGGCAGCGTTATATGGATTGCAGGTCTAAAGCCATCTATGAGATACCGCTCAAGTGTGGGCGTGTCTACATTGGGCAAACCGGCCGTTGTTTCAATGAGAGAGCGATTGAGCATAAACATACAATAAAAAACAATGAAAAGGGAAACCCTCCTGATCACTGCAGAGATTGTCAAGATTGCGGACCCGTGTTGGAAGAGGCAAAGTTTATCGCCAGAGGCAGATAGCGAGTTGAAAGGGAAGCACAACACACGCACGCACGCACGCACGCACGCACGCACGCGCACGCACGCACGCACACACACACACACACACACACACATATATAAACACACACACGCACGCACGCACGCACGCGCGCGCGCACGCACACACACACACACACACACACACACACACGCACGCACGCGCACACGCACACACACACACACACACACACACACACACACACACACACACACACACACACACACACACACACACGCACGCACGCACACACACACACACACACATTTTTATATATATATATATATATTAAGGAAACCAAGTCACCGAAACCAAGGTGCATAGGGGAATGTTTCTATTTTTTTAATTTCTAGTGCCAATCAATTGCTTTTTAAAGAAAATTACTTATAAACCACGAAAAAAACAACCATGCCACCGGTGCGATCCGAACCCACGACCTCCGAATATCGCGTCCGGTGCTCTTACCAACTGAGCTTCGGCGACGGTTGTCCAATCTGTTACTTTCGTTTGTATTTATGTTTTGCGTGTAAGTGAACGTTGAGAGTGTTCACCAGCGCCACCCTCGTCCATATCGGTGGACGTAGCACGTCCTGTAGTACCGCAAGTGTGACGTAGAACGTCATCTAATGGCGAGGGCAGGAACTGTGAGAGAGCCCTCTTATGCTACCTATTTCATGAAGAGTGCCAGAACCGAGGCCCCCTTTAAGCTATTAGCAGACAAGACAAATGAAATAAGGAGCTCGTTTGACAAACATGTTAAGGAAACCAACAGTCACAGAAACCAAGGTGCATAGGGGACTGTTTTCTATTTTTAAAAAAAATTTCTAGTGCCAATCAATTGCTTTTTTAAAGAAAATTACTTATAAAGCAGGAGAAAAAACAACCATGCCGCCGGTGGGATCCGAACCAACGACCTCCGAATATCGTGTCTGGTGCACATACCAACTGAGCTACGGCGACGGCTGTCCAATCTGCTGCTTTCGTGGGTATTTATGTTTTGCTTGTAAGCGAACCTTGAGAGTGTTCACCAGTGCCACCCTCGTCCATAGCGGTGGACGTAACACGTTCGTTAATACCACAAGTGTGATGTTGAACGTCATCTAACGGCTGTGGCCTCAGTCCGTGGCCACAGCAGTCGACAGCCCTCAAGGCATACAAGGCATTCTTTGCCTACTTGAGAGCGACTGGATTGAGTGACAAATTGTGACAGCGTTGTGCGTGTGTGTGTTATGCCTTTTTTTCTCTTCTCTCTTCCTCCTTTTAGTCCCCTAATCCCTCTTCCCGAGTGCAGGGTAGCCAACCGGAACCCCTTTCTGGTTAACATCCCTGTCTTTCCCTCCTCCTCTTTATCTACCTATATGTCTATCATCTAACGGCGAGGGCAGAAACTGTGCGAGAGCCCTCTTATGCTACCTATGGCATGAAGACTGCCAGAACCGAGACCCCCGTTAAGCTATTAGCAGACAAGGCAAATGAAATAAGGGGCTCGTTTGACAAACATATTTAAAAAAAAAAACAGTCACCGAAACCGAGGTGCATAGGGGAATGTTTTCTATTTTTTAATTTCTAGTGCCAATCAATTGCTATTTTGAGAAAATTACATACAAAGCAGCAGAAAAACAACCATGCCGCCGGTGGGATCCGAACCCACGACCTCCGAATATCGCGTCCGGTGATCTTACCAACTGAGCTACGGTGACGGTTGTCCAATCTGTTGCTTTCGTGGGTATTTATGTTTTGCGTGCAGTGAACCTTGAGAGTGTTCACCAGCGCCACCCTCGTCCATAGCGGTGGACGTAGCACGTCCAGTACTACCGCAAGTGTGACGTAGAACATCATCTAACGGCGAGGGCAGAAAATGTGCGAGAGCCCTCTTATGCTACCTATTTCATGAAGACTGCCAGAACCGAGGCCCCGTTAAGCTATTAGCAGACAAGGCAAATGAAATAAGGGGCTCGTTTGACAAACATATTAAGGAAACCAACAGTCACAGAAACCAAGGTGCATGGGGGAATGTTTTATATTTTTTTTCTAGTGCCAATCAATTCCTTTTTTTTAAAGAAAATTACTTATAAAGCAGGAGAAAAAACAACCATGCCGCCGGTTGAATCCGAACGTACGACCTCCGAATATCGCGTCCGGTGATCTTACCAACTGAGCTACGGCGACGGCTGTCCAATCTGCTGCTTTCGTGGGTATTTATGTCTAGCGTGTAAGCGAACCTTGAGAGTGTTCACCAGCGCCACCCTCGTTCATAGCGGTGGACGTAGCGCGTCCTGTAATACCGCAAGTGTGACGTAGAACTTCATCTAACGGCGAGGGCAGAAACTGTGCGAGAGCCCTCTTATGCTACCTATTTCATGAAGACTGCCAGAACCGAGACCCCCGTTAAGCTATTAGCAGACAAGGAAAATGAAATAAGGGGCTCGTTTGACAAATATATTAAGGAAACCAAGAGTCACAGAAACCAAGGTGCATACGGGAATGTTTTCTATTGTTTTTAAATTTCTAGTGCCAATCAATTGCTTTTTAAAGAAAATTACTTAATAAAGCAGCAGAGAAAACAACCATGCCACCGATGTTATCCGAACCCACGACCTCCGAATATCGCGTCCGGTGCTCATACCAACTGAGCTACGGCGACGGCTTTCAAATCTGCTCCTTTCGTGGGTATTTATGTTTTGCTTGTAAGCGAAACTTGAGAGTGTTCACCAGCGCCCCGCTCGTCCTTAGCGGTGGATGTAGCGCGTCCTGTAATACCGCAAGTGTGACGTACAACGTCATCTAACGGTGAGGGCAGAAACTGTGCGAAAGCCCCCTTATGCTACCTATTTCATGAAGACTGCCAGAACCGATTCCCTTGTTATGCTAATAGCAGACAAGGCAAATGAAATAAGGGGCTCGTTTGACAAACATATTAAGGAAACCAACAGTCACCGAAACCAAGGTGCATCGGGGAATGTTTTCTATTTTTTTATTTTCCAGTGCCAATCAATTGATTTTTAAAGAAAATTACTTATAATGCAGCAGAAAAACAACCATGCCGCCGGTGAGATCCGAACCCACGACCTCCGAATATCGCGTCCGGTCCTCTTACCAACTGAGCTACGGCGACGGCTGTCCAAACTGCTGCTTTCGTGGGTATTTATGTTTTGCGTGTGAGCGAACCTTGAGAGTGTTCACCAGCGCAACCCTCGTCCATAGCGGTGGACGTAGCACGTCCTGTAATACCGCAAGTGTGACGTAGAACGTCATCTGACGGCTGTGGCCTCGGTCCGTGGCCACAGCAGTCGACTGCCTTCATGGAATTGAAGGCACTCTTTACATACTTGAGATCGACTGGATTGAGTGACAAATTGTGACAGTGTTGTGCGTGTGTGTGTGTTATGCCTTTTTTCTCTTCTCTCTTCCTACTTTTAGTCCCCAAATCCCTCTTCCCCAGTGCAGAGTAGCCAACCGGAACCCTTTTCTGGTTAACATCCCTGCCTTTCCCTCCTCCTCATTATCTATCTATATATCTATCATCTAACGGCGAGGGCAGAAACTGTGCGAGAGCCCTCGTATGCTACCTATGGCATGAAGACTGCCAGAACCGAGACCCCCGTTAAGCTGTTAGCAGACAAGGCAAATGAAATAAGGGGCTCGTTTGACAAACATATTAAGGAAACCAACAGTCACCGAAACCAAGATGCATAGGAGAATGTTTTCTATTTTTTTTAATTTCTAGTGCCAATAAATTGCTTTTTAGAGAAACTTACTTACAAAGCAGCAGAAAAACAACCATGCCGCCGGTGGGATCCGAACCCACGACCTCCGAATATCGCGTCCAGTGATCTTACCAACTGAACTACGGTGACGGTTGTCCAATCTGTTGCTTTCGTGGGTATTTATGTTTTGCGTGTAAGTGAACCTTGAGAGTGTCCACCAGCGCCACCCTCCTCCATAGCGGTGGACGTAGCACGTCCAGTAATACCGCAAGTGTGACGTAGAACGTCATCTAACGGCGAGGGCAGAAAATGTGCGAGAGCCCTCTTAGGCTACCTATTTCATGAAGACTGCCAGAACCGAGACCCCGTTAAGATATTAGCAGACAAGGCAAATGAAATAAGGGGCTCGTTTGACAAACATATTATGGAAACCAACAGCCACAGAAACCAAGGTGCATGGGGGAATGTTTTATATTTGTTTTTCTAGTGCCAATCAATTCAGTTTTTTTAAAGAAAATTACTTATAATGCAGGAGAAAAAACAACCATGCCGCCGGTTGGATCCGAACCCACAACCTCCGAATATCGCGTCCGATGATCTTACCAACTGAGCTACGGTGACGGTTGTCCAATCTGTTGCTTTCGTGGGTATTTATGTTTTGCGTGTAAGTGAACCTTGAGAGTGTTCACCAGCGCCACCCTCGTCCATAGCGGTGGACGTAGCACGTCCTGTAATACCGCAGTTGTGACGTAGAACGTCATCTAACGGCAAGGGCAGAAACTGTGCGAAAGCCCTCTTATGCTACCTATTTGATGAAGACTGCCAGAACCGAGACCCTCGTTAAGCTATTAGCAGACACGGCAAATGAAATAAGCGGCTCGTTTAACAGACATATTAAGGAAACCAACAGTCACCGAAACCGAAGTGCATAAGGGAATGTTTTCTTTTTTAATTTAAATTCTAGTGCCAATCAATTGCTGTTAAAGAAAGTTACTTATAAAGCAGCCGAAAAAACAACCATGCCGCTGGTGGGATCCAAATCCACGACCTCCGAATATCGCGTCCGGTGCTCTTACCAACTGAGCAGCGGCGACGGCTGTCCAATCTGCTGCTTTCGTGGGTATTTTTGTTTTGCGTGTAAGCGAATCTTGAGAGTGTTCACCAGTGCCACCGTCGTTCATAGCGGTGGACGTAACACGTTCGGTAAGTCAGTGGCCTCGGTAAGCCTCGGTCAGTGGCCACAGCAGTCGACCGCCCTCAAGCCATACAAGACATTCTTTGCCTACTTGAGAGCGACTGGCTTGAGTGACAAATTGTGACAGCGTTGTGCGTGTGTGTTTTATGTCTTTTTTCCCTTCTCTCTTCCTCCTTTTAGTCCCCTAATCTCTCTTCCCCAGTGCAGGGTAGCCAACCGGAACCCCTTTCTGGTTAACATCCCTGCCTTTCCCTCCTCCTCTTTATCTATCTATCTATCTATCTATCTATCTATCTATCTATCTATCTATCTATCTATCTATCTATCTATCTATCTATCTATCTATCTATCTATCTATCTATCTATCTATCTATCTATCTATCTATCTATCTATCTATCTATCTATCTATCTATCTTGTGGAGAACCTGTTTCCCCCCCTCCGTTTCGATGCGGCCCATCTTCATCGTCGGCCGTCGGGACGGGCAGCCCCGGCTGGGCGAGGAGGGAAGTCTCCCTCATGGGGGAAAGGAAACGGCGACGGGAGCGCCACCTCGTAGGTTACGCGGAATTCTGCGGAACCGGAGAGAGGCCCTTCGGGATCCGGCCAGTGTCGCGAGCTGTTGGAGCCGCACGCTCCCGCCACCTTGCGCGGCAGGCGCACGGGGATCCGTTGTGCCTTGCCGCTGGACTTCTGGTTCCAGGCAGAGAAGCGAGCGCAGCGAACGCGCGCTCTGACCGCCTTCCATAGCAAATGCTAGGGAATGGCTTTGCCCCAAGAATGCAGCGCGCACGGGAAAACCCGGCCGCCATTATCGGCGCATACAAATGTTCGCCGCCGATACCTCCGAAGTCGCGCCCCTGCCCTAGCCGGTAAGTCGGAAGTCCTTCTTACGTAGCCTTCTATTTCCGAGGAATGGCTCGTTGATGTTTTGTAGCTAGCTGGCCCGCTCTGTGTATTGATTGCAACTGTAATAAATAGCATATGAGTGTTCACGCTGTGTCGTCCCTTCCCTTTGTCCCTCGAGCACGAACCCCTCCGCGGTTAGCGGGCGGGAACGCTCGCGGGCGGGGCGAAAGGCTTTGTCCCCCCATATTTCCACAATGGCGTCCCAACGTGTGGCAAGCTTTTGGGACGAGGGACGGCAGTCAGTTCGGTTCGTGGAATGCCCGCCCGGATTTGGAACAGCGTTAGGCCTGAACCGAATTCGGAGTTGCTAGCAAGGCGAAGATGCTTTCTTGACAGCGAGATGAGCGCAATAGCAGCATGGGAGGATTGCCGTGCATGCTAAGCTTTTGATGAGCACTTCATCGGTACACCTGTGGAAGGTGAACCTACGAGGTCCGCTCATGGAGAGCGAGACCGAGACGTACACGGAGAACAGCAAGCCAGAAGCGAGTGAATGCGGAAGCCTGGAGGGTGGCCCGATTTTTCTTGTACATAGTTGTAAATATTCTCTGTTCTGTCTCTTTGGCTATGGGAGCCGGGTGCCGTAGTCAGCTGTTTTGGAATGCAGTCGTGATTACAGGAAAAGCACCGGGGCGCTGCGACACCGCGGGAAGCGGTAGGCGCCGTTCGCGTTAGGGTCACCTTGGCAGAAACGTATCTCCTCGTGGCGTTGTGTTCTAGCTATTGTCCTTGGCCCTTTGTTGGCACCCGGAAGTGTAAGAGCGAGTAGGCCTAAGGCTCTTCGGGAGCTGCCTGTCGCTTTTGGGAGGACACAGTCGTACCGTGGCACAAGCAAGCGCAAACGGGCTTGCTTGTTGTATATTTAACCTCGCTAGAGTCGAGAGGTCTCGCTCAACTCCAGAAAGCTGACTTTGTTCGAACGAACTTATCTTTTTGAGCTGCGAAGCGAATTTATAATTTCGCGGAACCAGAGACGCTAACGCAGCTCAAGTGAGCTTAACATCATGCCGGAAAGCGAACCGCGAATTTGCTTCGTCCGAAGAGAGCCAGCTACGTTCAAATGAACCGAGCGTTTGGGCGGTGCCGGATAGGATTGTTTGGCACTTGCATTGCTCCGCAATTTACCAAATGGTGGGTTTACGCGGTCTCCATTGTTTTTGATGCAAACTTTTGGAGATCCTAGGAGCGATATGCAGAGTTCAAGAGAAGCTGCCCCGGCCTGCTGTCCATTGTATGGGTCTCTGCCTACTGCCTTGCGGCCATGAGTCATCGAGCTGCAGAGTCTCCGGCGAGCAGTTTGCAGCGGCTACGAGAGGGAGGGCCAGCCCCTCTACCTTCCAAAAAAGGCGCGTTGGCGCGAACAACACCCTCCCGACACGCTAATTTTGGATGCCTGCCGCGGGACAAGGACGGGTGCCCGGGGACCTTGCTGCTCATCAGATGACCCCGGCACCCCGCCTGTACGAGCTGTCTTGCAGTCATGATCGCAACGCTCGTGGCCCCTTCGTCGATGGTATCCATGGACGGGTTCAACCCTAGGCCGACATTTAAGGAGGGAGGGATGTGGAGAACCTGTTTCCCCCCCTCCGTTTCGATGCGGCCCATCTTCATCGTCGGCCGTCGGGACGGGCAGCCCCGGCTGGGCGAGGAGGGAAGTCTCCCTCATGGGGGAAAGGAAACGGCGACGGGAGCGCCACCTCGTAGGTTACGCGGAATTCTGCGGAACCGGAGAGAGGCCCTTCGGGATCCGGCCAGCGTTGCGAGCTGTTGGAGCCGCACGCTCCCGCCACATTCCGCGGCAGGCGCACGGGGATCCGTTGTGCTTTGCCGCTGGACTTCTGGTTCCAGGCAGAGAAGCGAGCGCAGCAAACGCGCTATCTGACCGCCTTCCCCAGCAAATGCTAGGGAATGGCTTTGCCCCAAGAATGCAGCGCGCACGGGAAAACCCGGCCGCCATTATCGGCGCATACAAATGTTCGCCGCCGATACCTCCGAAGTCGCGCCCCTGCCCCAGCCGGTAAGTCGGAAATCCTTCTTACGTAGCCTTCTATTTCCGAGGAATGCCTCGTTGATGTTTTGTAGCTAGCTGGCCCGCTCTGTGTATTGATTGCAACTGTAATAAATAGCATATGAGTGTTCACGCTGTGTCGTCCCTTCCCTTTGTCCCTCGAGCACGAACCCCTCCGCGGTTAGCGAGCGGGAACGCTGCATCCGCGGAGTGGGAGTGCGTGCGGGGCGAAAGGCTTTGTCCCCCCATATTTCCACAATCTATCTATCTATCTATCTATCTATCTATCTATCTATCTATCTATCTATCTATCTATCTATCTATCTATCTATCTATCTATCTATCTATCTATCTATCTATCTATCTATCTATCTATCTATCTATCTATCTATCTATCTATCTATCTATCTATCTATCTATCTATCTATCTATCTATCTATCTATCTATCTATCTATCTATCTATCTATCTATCTATCTATCTATCTATCTATCTATCTATCTATCTATCTATCTATCTATCTATCTATCTATCTATCTATCTATCTATCTATCTATCTATCTATCTATCTATCTATCTATCTATCTATCTATCTATCTATCTATCTATCTATCTATCTATCTATCTATCTATCTATCTATCTATCTATCTATCTATCTATCTATCTATCTATCTATCTATCTATCTATCTATCTATCTATCTATCTATCTATCTATCTATCTATCTATCTATCTATCTATCTATCTATCTATCTATCTATCTATCATCTAACGGCAAGGGAAGAAACTGTGCGAAAGCCCTCTTACGCTACCTATTTCATGAAGACTGCCAGAACCGAAACTTTCGTTAAGCTATTAGCAGAAAAGGCAAATGAAATAAGGGGCTCGTTTGACAAACATATTAAGGAAACCAACAGTAACCGAAACCAACGTGCATAAGGGAATGTTTTCTATTTTTTTAATTTCTAGTGCCAATAAATTGCTTTTTAAAGAAAATTACTTATAAAGCAGCAGAAAAACAACCGTGCCGCCGGTGGGATCCGAACCCACGACCTCCGAATATCGCGTCCGGTGCTTTTACCAACTGAGCTACGGTGACGGTTGTCCAATCTGTTGCTTTCGTGGGTATTTATGTTTTGCGTGTAAGCGAACCTTGGGAGTGTTCACCAGCGCCACCCTCGTCCATAGTGGTGGACGTAGCTCGTCCTGTAATACCGCAAGTGTGACGTAGAACGCCATCTAACGGCAAGGGCAGAAACTGTGCGAAAGCCCTCTTATGCTACCTAGGGCATGAAGACTGCCAGAACCGAGGCCCTTGTTAAGCTATTAGCAGACAAGGCAAATGAAATAAGGGGATCGTTTGACAAACATATTAAGGAAACCAACCGTCACCGAAACCAAGGTGCATCGGGGAATGTTTTCTATTTTTTAATTTTCCAGTGCCAATCAATTGATTTTTAAAGAAAATTACTTATAATGCAGCAGAAAAACAACCATGCCGCCGGTGAGATCCGAACCCACGACCTCCGAATATCGCGTCCGGTCCCCTTACTAACTGAGCTACGGCGACGGCTGTCCAAACTGCTGCTTTCGTGGGTATTTAAGTTTTGCGTGTGAGCGAACCTTGAGAGTGTTCACCAGCGCAACACTCGTCCATAGCCGTGGACGTAGCACGTCCTGTAATACCTCAAGTGTTACGTAGAACGTCATCTGATGGCTGTGGCCTCGGTCCGTGGCCACAGCAGTCGACTGCCCTCATGGAATAGAAGGCACTCTTTGCCTACTTGAGATCGACTGGATTGAGTGACAAATTGTGACAGCGTTGTGCGTGTGCGTGTGTTATGCCTTTTTTCTCTTCTCTCTTCCTCCTTTTGGTCCCCTAATCCCTCTTCCCCAGTGCAGGGTAGCCAACCGGAACCCCTTCCTGGTTAACATCCCTGCATTCCCTCCTCCTCATTATCTATCTCTATATCTATCATCTAACGGCGAGGGCAGAAACTGTGCGAGAGCCCTCTTATGGTAACTATGGCATGAAGACTGCCAGAACCGAGACCCCCGTTAAGCTATTAACAGACAAGGCAAATGAAATAAGGGGCTCGTTTGACAAACATATTAAGGAAACCAACAGTCACCGAAACCGAGGTGCATAGGGGAATGTTTTGTATTTTTTTTAATTTCTAGTGCCAATCAATTGCTATTTAGAGAAAATTACTTACAAAGCAGCAGAAAAACAACCATGCCGCCGGTGGGATCCGAACCCACGACCTCCGAATATCGCGTCCGGTGATCTTACCAACTGAGCTACGGTGACAGTTGTCCAATCTGTTGCTTTCGTGGGTATTTATGTTTTGCTTGTAAGTGAACCTTGAGAGTGTTCACCAGCGCCACCCTCGTCCATAGCGGTGGACGTAGCACGTCCAGTAATACCGCAAGTGTGACGTAGAACGTCATCTAACGGTGAGGGCAGAAAATGTGCGAGAGCCCTCTTATGCTACCTATTTCATAAAGACTGCCAGAACCGAGACCCCGTTAAGATATTAGCAGACAAGGCAAATGATATAAGGGGCTCGTTTCACAAACATATTAAGGAAACCAACAGCCACAGAAACCAAGGTGCATGGGGGAATGTTTTATATTTTTTTTCTAGTGCCAATCAATTGCTTTTTTTTAAAGAAAATTACTTATAAAGCAGGAGAAAAAACAACCATGCCGCCGGTTGGATCCGAATCCACGACCTCCGAATGTCGCGTCCGGTGATCTTACCAACTGAGCTATGGAGACGGCTGTCTAATCTGCTGCTTTCGTGGGTATTTATGTCTTGCGTGTAAGCGAACCTTGAGAGTGTTCACAAGCGCCACCCTCGTCCATAGCGGTGGACGTAGCACGTCCAGTAATACCGCAAATGTGACGTACAACGTCATCTAACGGCAAGGACAGGAACTGTGCGAAAGCTCTCTTATGCTACCTATTTCATGAAGACTGCCAGAACCGAGACCCCCGTTATGCTATTAGCAGACAAGGCAAATGAAATAAGGGGCTCGTTTGACAAACATATTAAGGAAACCAACAGTCACAGAAACCTAGGTGCATAGGGGAATGTTTTATATTTTTTTAAATTTCTAGTGCCAATCAATTGGTTTTTTAAAGAAAATTACATATAAAGCAGCAGAAAAAACAACCATGCCACCGGTGGGATCCCAACACACGACCTTCGAATATCGCGTCTGCTGCTCATACCAACTGAGCTTCGGCGACGGCTGTCCAATCTGCTGCTTTCGTGGGTATTTATGTTTTGCTTCTAAGCGAACTTTGAGAGTGTTCACCAGCTTCACCCTCGTCCAAACCGGTGGACGTAGCGCGTCCTGTAATACCGCAAGTGTGACGTAGAAGGTCATCTAACGGTGAGGGCAGAAACTGTGCGAGAGCCCTCTTATGCTACCTATTTCATGAAGACTGCCAGAACCGGACCACCGTTAAGCTATTAGCAGACAAGGCAAATGAAATAAGGGGTTCGTTTGACAAACATATTAAGGATATCAACAGTCACCGAAACCAAGGTGCATATGGGAAATTTTTGTATTTTTTTAAATTTCTAGTGCCAATCAATTGCTTCTTAGAGAAAACTACTTACAAAGCAGCAGAAAAACAACCATGCCGCCGGTGGGATCCGAACCCACGACCTCCGAATATCGCGTCCGATGATCTTAACAACTGAGCTACGGTGACGGTTGTCCAATCTGTTGCTTTCGTGGGTATTTATGTTTTGCGTGTATGTGAACCTTGAGAGTGTTCACCAGCGCCACCCTCGTCCACAGCAGTGGACGTAGCACGTCCTGTAATACCGCAAATGTGAAGTAGAACGTCATCTAACGGTGAGTGCAAAAACTGTGCGAGAGCCCTCTTATGCTACCTATTTCATGAAGACTGCCAGAACCGAGACCCCGTTAAGCTATTAGCAGACAAGGCAAATGAAATAAAGGGCTCGTTTGACAAATATATTAAGGAAACCAACAGTCAAAGAAACCAAGGCGCATAGGGGAATGTTTTCTATTTTTTTTTAATTTCTAGTGCCAATGAATTGCTTTTGTAAAGAAAATTACTTAATAAAGCAGCAGAGAAAACAACCATGCCGGCGATGTTATCCGAACCCACGACCTCCGAATATCGCGTCCGGTGCTCTTACCAACTGAGCTACGGCGACGGCTTTCAAATCTGCTGCTTTCGTGGGTATTTATGTTTTCCTTGTAAGCGAACCTTGAGAGTGTTCACCAGCGCCACGCTCGTCCTTAGCGGTGGACGTAGCGCGTCCTGTAATACCGCAAGTGTGACGTAGAACGTCATCTAACGGTGAGGGCAGAAACTGTACGAGAGCCCCCTTATGCTACCTATTTCATGAAGACTGCCAGAACCGAGATCCCCGTTATGCTAATAGCAGACAAGGCAAATCAAATAAGGGGCTCGTTTGACAAACATATTAAGGAAACCAACAGTCACCGAAACCAAGTTGCGTAGGGGAATGTTTTCTATTTTTAAATTTCTAGTGCCAATCAATTGCTTTTTAGAGAAAATTACAAATCAGCAGAAAAACAACCATGCCGCCGGTGGGATCCGAACCCACGACCTCCGAATATCGCATCCGATGATCTTACCAACTGAGTTACGATGACGGTTGTCCAATCTGTTGCTTTCGTAGGTATTTATGTTTTGCGTGTAAGTGAACCTTAAGAGTGTTCACCAGCGCCACACTCGTCCATAGCGGTGGACGTAGCACGTCCTGTAATTCCGCAAGTGTGACGTAGAATGTCATCTAACGGCAAGGGCAGAAACTGTGTGAAAGCCCTCTTATGCTACTATTTCATGAAGACTGCCAGAACCGAAACCCTCGTTAAGCTATTAGCAGAAAAGGCAAATGAAATAAGGGGCTCGTTTGACAAACATATTAAGGAAACCAACAGTCACCGAAACCAAAATGCATAAGGGAATGTTTTCTTTTGTTATTTAATTTCTAGTGCCAATAAATTGCTTTTTAAAGAAAATTACTGATAAAGCAGCAGAAAAAACAACCATGCCGCCGGTTGGATCCAAACCCACGACCTCCAAATATCGCGTCCGGTGCTGTTACCAACTGAGCTACGGCGACGGCTGTCCAATCTGCTGATTTTGTGGGTATTTATGTCTTGCGTGTAAGCGAACCTTGAGAGTGTTCACCAGCGCCACCCTCGTCCATAGCGGTGGACGTAGCACGTCCTGTAATACCGCAAGAGTGACGTAGAACGTCATCTAACGGCAAGGGCAGAAACTGTGCGAAAGCCCTCTTATGCTACCTATTTCATGAAGACTGCCAGAACCGAGACCCCGTTAAGCTATTAGCAGACAAGGTAAATGAATTAAGGGGCTCGTTTGACAAACATATTAAGGAAACCAACAGTCACAGAAACCAAGGTGCATAGGGGAATGTTTTCTATTTTTTTTTCTAGTCTCAATCAATTGCTTTTTTAAAGAAAATTGCTTATAAAGCAGGAGAAAAAACAACCATGCCGCCGGTTGGATCCAAACCCACGACCTCTGAATATCGCGTCCGGTGCTCTTACCAACTGAGGTAGTGCGACGGCTGTCTAATCTGCTGCTTTCATGGGTATTTATGTTTTGCGTGTAAGCGAACCTTGAGAGTGTTCACCAGCGCCACCCTCGTCCATAGCGGTGACTGTAGCACGTCCTGTAATACCGCAAGTGGGACGTAGAAGGTCATCTAACGGTGAGTGCAAAAACTGTGCGAGAGCCCTCTTATGCTACCTATTTCATGAAGACTGCCAGAACCGAGACCCTGTGATGAACCAGTTTCTTAAAATGGCCCTGGGTCCACACTGGGCATGAGGAGATTGATGCACAGACTCCAAAATGATTTTGAAGTGATTTAATTAAAGCATCTGTCTCGATGCCGCTTACGGGACAGAAGCTGGGCTCGTCGTCGCCGGGGCTGAGTCAGCGTGGTGTGGCACGGGCTCGATGAATGGCTGGTTGTCTGCTGCGGCCGGGCTGGGAGTTCCTCGTGGCTGTGCTGCCCTCGTTCTCGGCTGGTCGTTGGATGAGCTGCCAGGCGTGGAGGCGCGTTGGCGAAGGTCGAACGTTAGCGACGGCTAGACCCCGGGCTCAGGTCAATGCGCGGCCCCAGTCTTCTGCCTCGCTCCGTCTCCGGCCCTCACGTCTACTCGCCCCGATCGCTCTTCCCCTTCCTCCCGTCGGCTTCCGCTTTTAAAGCCTTTGCTTCTTTCTTCAGCCGTGGCCGCGCCTTTGTCCACTCCCCCGTGGCTCTCGAGGGGTGCATAATGACGGGGACACTCAAGCGTCGTTCGACAGGGCTGTCGGCGGTTACCATATATGGTCATGTTTCTCCGCCACAACCAAATATGGTCATGTCTCTCCGCTGCGACCCGACGCCAGGACGGCGCGGCTAACCGTCTCCAGCAAATGTCACTGACCGGCTCGCCGTGGCACCGGTGCATGTGCACGAATCGTCACATCCGCTCCTTCTTAAAAGGAATGTTCATTGAACATTAGGAATTCGTCATACACACACACGCGCACACACACACGCCGCGCTGTTCGGGCCAGTATCCCGCACAAGTCGCTCCTTTCTTCCCCACGAGCACCGAGCCAGAGCGGAGTTTCAGAACAATTCTTCACCGTAGATACCACTCGAGTGCACAATATAAGACCATAATTAACAGTATGTACAACATCTCAAACAAAAGAACGAACAAAAAATGAAACTAAACGAAGCGCACTTGTAATGTATGAAACAAGGAAATGTAGTCTTAGCGAGGTACCTCCCTTTCTACTACTCGGTTACGGAGGTAGTACCTAGCGGCTGGAATACGTCTGCCAGATTGGAATGCCTCCTCCTCGAGAAGGGCGCCTCCGAGCTGCGACTGCATGAAGTGTTCCAGTTCATCACATGGACTGAAATTTTTGTGCCGGCCGCTCTGACCGCTTTTCTGCAATGCAGGGTTATTTACAATGGCGGGCTCCGTGCGAAGGTTATCCTCCCCCTCCTGTTCCCTTGAGGCAGCCGTTTCAGAAAGAGGCGAGCATCTTGGTGCTTGCTTTAACCGGTTAGCATGGACCACAGCGGTTGAGGCCCCTGCGATCTCCCGAATCCGAAAATTAACCGGCGATAGCTGCTCTACTATGCGGTAAGGTCCTTTCCATTTGGGCGTTAACTTACGGGCAAGCCCTGGCTTGACCTGCACACACTCAAGGTATACGCGGTCTCCCACCCTGAAAGGAACCGCCCTAGCCCTAGTGTCGAACCGCCTTTTTCTTTGGTCGGCTGCTTCCCGTAATGCTTCGGCTGTTACGTCATGGGCCACTTACAATCGAGACGTCAGTTCGGCTCGATAATCATCTAGTGACCCGTATGGCACCCGTCTCTGTCCATCAACCACCGCATTCGGTGTGTCTGGGTCGCGACCGTACAAGAGGTAGAAAGGGGAGTCACCGGAGCTCTCGTCCACCGCCGTGTTGTAAGAAAAACAGCAAACGGTATCCAGAGGTCCCAATCATGTTGGTCTCGCGAAACATGATGGGATAACGGTTTGCTTGTTGTTTGATTAACCCTCTCCACAGCACCGTTACAAGCCGGGTGGTAAGGGGTGGTCTGTCTTGTGTCAATTCCCAGAACGTTATACACATCTTTCATCAACCTCGACACAAAGTTTGACCCTTGATCCGTTAACAACTGCCGCGGAACGCCGCGCCGCAGAACCACTGTTTCTACAAAGGCACGTGCCACAGTTTCTGCTTTTTGGTCGGGCAGTGCTGTTACCTCAGCATACTTCGTTAGGTGGTCAACGCACACCAGTACATATTTGTTTCCTGTTGTCGTAGTCGGAATTGGGCCTAGGATATCCATGCCAACCCTCTCAAAAGGCGTCGAGACTTCCTCGAATTTCTGAAGGGGGGCCGGCCTGCGGTTTTTCGGAGTTTTTCTTTCCAGGCAAGAACGGCAGTTAGCGCAGTACTCTTTTAACATCTGAACGCATGCCCTGCCAATAGTAGTAG
The DNA here is from genome assembly GCF_052857255.1 of Amblyomma americanum. Lineage (NCBI taxonomy): Eukaryota > Metazoa > Arthropoda > Arachnida > Ixodida > Ixodidae > Amblyomma > Amblyomma americanum. The sequence continues at coordinate 7,325,681 of NC_135499.1, forward strand.
CGCTCCAACCTCCTTTGCGTCTTCATTACTCCAAAATGGCCCGCGTATGGGGCATCGTGAAAAACCTTCAAGACGTGCGGCACCATTGACTTTGGTACCACCACTCTTTCCCACACCTGGCTAGCCTTCCTTCCTGACAGCGTAGGCCGGGTGCGCTTTCGTAGGGTTCCTTCGTTGTCAACAAAGTAACAATTGTCGGGATCCCGGGCGATCCCCCCAGAAATGGCATGAAATGTTTTCTCTAGCCCTTTGTCCTTTCGCTGCTCGGAGCGGAGATCGTTTGTATCTATGGCCGGACAAAACTCATTCACGGTGCGTACCAGGTTAGCTCGACTTAATGCGTCCGCGTTAGTGTGCACCTTGCCTGGCTTGTGTTCTATCTCGAAATCGTATTCCTGAAGTTGCAGATTTCAGCGCGCGAGGCGCGAGCTCGGATCCTTCACGTTTAGAAGCCACTTAAGGGGTTGGCAGTCGGTCACTAGCCTGAATCTGTGGCCATAGAGGTAGCACCGAAAGTGCCGCACGGCCCAAACCACTGCAAGACACTCCCGCTCAGTGGCACTGTACCGCTGCTCGACTGGACTGAATTGCCGGCTCGCGAACGCGATAGGGTGCTCCTTGCCGTCAAAATTCTGAGACAGCACTGCACCCGCTGCAAACTTCGAGGCGTCAGTCGCTACAATGAAAGGCTGGCTGAAGTTTGGATATCGTAGCAAGGGAGCGGTTATTAATTTTTCCTTTAGTTCCTCGAACGCCACCTTTGCCTCCTCCAACCATACGAACTCTATGTTTTTTGCTGTTTGTGCAGTCAGTGGCTTTGCGATTCGGGCGAAATCTCGCACATGCCTTCGGTAGTATCCGACTAAGCCAAGAAACTCGCGAACGCCTCGAACTCCAGTTGGTCTAGGGAAGTCGCGGACGCTACTTAACTTTCCCGCTTCAGGTTCTACGCCGTCTGCGGAAACGATATGTCCAAGGTATTTGACCTGCCGCTGTAGAAGTTGGCACTTTGAAGGTTTCAATTTTAAGCCAGCAGCTCGCAATCTGACCAGCACTTCCTCAATGGCCTCCAAGTGTTCGGCAAAGGTGCTCCTGTAAATTATTATATCGTCCATGTAGACGAAGCACCTCTTTCCCAGCAAACCGGCCAAGATTACGCCCGCAGTTCTCTGCCAGACTGCAGGGCTGTTAACAAGTCCCATCGGCATGCGTCTCCACTGAAGGTGGCCAGACGGGGTGTTAAATGCGGTTTTGTCGACATCGTTTGGATCCATTTCGATCTGCCAGAACCCCGATGCGAGGTCGACAACTGTAAAATACTTGGCTGACCCAAGCTGCGCGAGGGTTTCCTGCACCTGTGGCAGCGGGTAGGGATCTATCCTTGTAATGGAATTCAATTGCCGGTAGTCTATTACCAGTCGAAATGGACCATCGGGTTTCTCAACTAGAAGTGCCGGTGCCCCCCACGGCGACTTGGAATGCTCAACAATGCCTTTGTCGATTAGCTCTTGGACCTGCCTATCCATTTCCTCTCTTTGTGAGTAGGGAATTCTATAGGCCCGTTGGTACACTGGTGGCGAGTCGCCAGTCGTAATGCGCTGTTTAATCACTCCGCACTTTCCCAGGTCTAGCTTCGATGCAGCGAACACATCCGAGTAGCGCTGTAGGAGACCCTCAACTCTTCCTCGCTCTTTGCAGTCGATGTGAGAGAGGTCAAGCTGCAGGTTCCCTTCTTTTCCTTTCCTTTCATTGACGAGGCCCGTAGTGCAAATCGGGGTACCCTGCTCATCTACCTCAGCCGTGGAGAATGTAGCTATGTTTTTGTTTTTCGGCAGGTGAAGCTCTTGTTGCGGGTAGTTACATAAGCGGACGGGAACCCTTTTCTTTGAGTCAACCGTGACCAAACAGCCCGCCACACTCAGTCCTATTGCGAGCCCCTCTATAGGTTCAACGACTCCTATGTGTCCCTCATCAATCTGAGCTGACATCGCTCCCACACAGATTATCTCTGACCGAGGCGGCACCACTGTTTCTCTCGTTGTCCTAACACTAACGCCCGCGTGTGTTAGCGAGCCCTGTTTCGCGCTCTTTTCCCCATAGTCCACTCGTGCAACGTGCTCGGCCTCTCGATTTGATAATGGGACCCAAGCCCCGCGACAGGAAAGGCAGTTCTGGCTTAATATGAGATCGATGCCATTGTGATGACCCCCATAATGCGCAGGTCCACACGGAACGGAGAGGCAAAGAGACACCGTATGGCTCAGTTTAAACAAACAGGTATATTCAATAATTACACATGATTAAGATTATACATCAGAGGCTGGGGCGTCCGAGCTTACGTGCCGACGACTTCATGGGGGCGATGGAGTGGCTCCGGAGTTGGGCTCGAGCGGTTGCTGGCAGAAGCTGCACGCCGTCGGGCTTCGGCGCTGAAGGCCCTCTTCGCGAACGATGTCGTGCTGAGCGTGTATGCAGTAGAATTTCAATAGTCGTCCGTTTCTTCGAGGATGGTTCACAAACCCTTCCTCTAGTGTCGTTCGGCTTGGAAGATGAACAGGAGGCGAGCTTGTAGATGATGACAGCAGAGCATAATTTTACAACATACATATACAGAGAGTTAAACTGGAAAAAAAAGCAGAACTGAATTTACAAAAGAACAAACTTTGCACTACTTTACTCATCGACCGGGCAGGTTAGTGCCTAAGTAGCATCACATTACATGCTAAGCATGGAGCCCCAGCTCAGACTGGACTGCATCCGTTTACATGTGCTTTTAAGCACTTGATTAACAAAGGACTAAGGGCGGTCATTTCCAGTGGCCCGCCCAAAGCATCAATTCTCCAATCCAAAATAACATGCGAGATGGGGACAACCCCTTGGGTTGGGCTTAGCCTCGAACCCAGAGTCTGTTAACAATACAAACTAAATAAACAACAAAAACGCCACCACTCTCTCTCAAGTGAGAGTATACAAAGGCTATCTCTTCGGAGCTAATTCACTAGCGCCTGTCTTTCCACATTATTGGCGAGTACTGCCTGTCCGCCATGACAGGTGTCCGTCACGGCCCTTCTGGGAATGCACTTTTGTTCACGAGGCACGGCGGGAAGCTGTGGGTGCCTTCCCGGCGATAGCCCACGTCGAAAGGGGAAGGAGGGAAAGAATGTTGTCTTCGCGGTAGCGCATAGCGTCGGCTGTGGTACGGCGCGCTCTGGCCCGCTGACAGCTCCTTTGTCCTGGAATGTGCCCGGGAGGGCCGCACCTGGAACGGCCACGCAAATTGGGGAGGATAAAGCCTGTTTCCCCGCGGCGGCGGCGGCGGGTCCGGTTGTTCTGGTCGTCACTCAAAGAGCATGGCTGGGTAATTGATGATGCCGCTGTCACGGCGGCGGGTCCCTTCGTTCTGGTCGTCACTCAAAGTGCATGGCTGGGTAATTGATGATGCCGCTGTCATCTGGGTCTCCGTCTACGCCGCGCCGTGGAACGCGGAACCTCGCAGCACACAAGGAATGTCACACTCGCTCACCCTCCAGAAGAATGTTCTCCGAACATTTGAGTCCCTGCAGCTCCCCTTGTCTTTCTGAATCGCCTCGCACAGTGCGTCCGACAAAACACTTTTCGCTGCACTCAACACCACTGCACAACACCAATGCCTCCGCTGTCATAACTGGCGTCTCCAGGGGCAGCACTGATCTTCTTTTACAGATAAACATGAAACTCAGCACCCAAGCCTCTCCTTTCTAGTCCAAACTGGACGAAATAAATTTACCACAGTTACAAAGGAGCTCCCACTTCTAGCACGATCACGGCACAGACAAAAATATAGATAAAAAAGGAAGTAGGGCAGGTTCTGCATGCGCTCCGCATGCTCTCCTGTGAAGGTGTTACTTAATGACAGAAAGGTTTAACTATTAACTCCGATAACTTAACACATACGCATATAGCAATGTTATGAGCTGCGGCATTACACAATTCTAACCAGTTCACAACTCCGCTCTGTTTACGCCATTAGTCCGACTTAGCTTTCCGATTTCGCAGCGGATATCGGCCTTCATGAGTCATACTAAGTAAGTCTGTGCCCCTTTGTCTGCTTTGGGACTCGCGAGGGCTCGTGGCAGGAGCCTCTCCTGGCGTTATCTGCGCGGCAACCTCGCGCGCTTCTTCTTCTAGCAATGCATGAAGTAAATCCGGTGGCATTCCGGCCGTCACCTCGGGCGCCTGCCGAACAAATGCAGGAGAGGGCGTTTCTTGCGAACTATCTGCGCGCTCCGCTTCACTTCTGTCCCCATCAAAATCCGCGCTTTCCCTTTCCTCATTTCGTGAATACTGAACCGGTGCCGACTTGAGGCGATTTGCGTGTATCCTTATCAAACGCCGGTTCACGTCTCGGACTCTGAAGTTTACCGGAGAAAGCTTCTCGACAACCTCGCACGGTCCTCTCCACTTCGTCTGGAACTTACGAGCTAGCCCAATCTGCCTTTGGCAGTTTTCAATGTACACGCTGTCCCCCACATCAAACGGCGCGTCTCTAGCACTGCGATCGTGCACCTCCTTCCTGCGCTTCGCCGCTTTCTTTAAGGACTCCTTTGCGATGTCCCTCGCCACTTGCAAGCGCGATTCTAGCTCAACCTTATAGTCGTCCAGTGAAGCGTATGGGACACGACGGGGGCCCTCTGGCACTTCACTAGGCTGGTCCGGGTCTCGGCCGTAGAGAAGAAAGAATGGCGATTCGCCCGTGCTCTCGTGTGCTGCGGAATTGTAGGCAAACATTGCATACGGGAGCCACAAGTCCCAGTCCCGCTGGTCGCGCGAAACAAAATGCGACAGGAACCCGGCCACGGTTTGGTTCAGTCGCTCCACCGCGCCGTTGCAAGCCGGATGGTACGGTGTTGTCTGGTTCTTAGCGATCTTAAGCAGCTCGCAAACTCTCCTCATTAGCTGCGACACGAAGTTCGTTCCCCGATCTGTCAAGAGTTGCCTCGGGGGTCCATGTCGGAGCACGATCTGTTCGACAAATGCTCTTGCAACCGTGTCTGCCTTCTGATCTGGGAGTGCTACCGCTTCCGCGTATTTTGAAAGGTGATCGACAAATACTAAAATGTACTTGTTTCCGGAAGTGGTCGTGGGCAAGGGGCCCATTATGTCCATACCTGTCCGCTCGAAGGGAGCCGAAACCTCAGGGAACGGCTGAATTGGAGCTGGTCTTCGTCCCTTGGGTGTTTTTCTTTCGAGACAGGAATGACACTTATTTTTTATTATTTACAGAATACTGCAGGCCCTTCTGGGCCCTAGCAGGAGGGGCAATACAGTGCAACATGAATATACGAAAAACACTGAAAGAAAATTTAAAACACAAAGTAAAATAAGTTTGATGGCGTCAATCTTCTATTTTTTCAATGGAATCTATGTCACATAGTGCTGTTAAAGGTAAAGTATTCCATCCAGTTACGGTGCGAGGGAAGAAGGAGTATTTAAATAGGTTAGTTCTGGCGGTGAATGGAGTTAGTGAATCAGAGTGGCGATGTCTTGTTGGTCGTGGAGCGGAAAATGGCTTGGCGTAGGGATCCGGGCACATTGACAACTTGTTATGTTTGAGAAGGAAAAGAAATTTTAATCTGAGAATTTTACGTCGTACCTGCAATGTTTGAATTCGGTGTGCTCGCATTATGGCAGGAGGTGAATCGGTTGAACGGTATTTTGAAAAGATGAATCGAATGGCCTTGCGCTGGATCATTTCAAGCGCTTGAATGTTAGTTTTAGTAAATGGGTCCCAGACAATGCAAGCGTATTCTAACTTGGGTCTGATTAATGACGAATAGGCTAAAAATCTCAAGTCTGCAGGAGCATGCTTCAATTTGTGCTTGAGGACACAAAGTTTACGAAAACCTGATGCACATACGTTACCTATATGTTTGTTCCAGCTTAGATTATTAGTTATCGTCACGCCAAGATATTTATATTCAGTTACCTCCGAAAGTGGAAATGATGGAAGAGCGTAAGGGTATAAAAGGCTGTTTTTTTTTTGGTTAATCTCATAAATACGGTTTTCTGAGCGTTAAGTTTCATGTCCCACTGGTTGCACCAATCCAGAATATTCTTTAGGTTTAAATTGAGTAATAGTTGGTCTTCGCGACAAGTAATTACATTAAACAAAACACAGTCATCTGCAAATAGCCGGATTTGAACGGGATGAGTAACTACTTTTACAATGTCATTCACATATATTAAAAATAACAGGGGACCGAGGACACTTCCTTGGGGAACACCAGAAGAGACAGGCAGGCTGTTTGAATAATGGTCGTCAATACTAACAAACTGCTGTCGGTTAGATAAGTAAGCTGAAACCCAGTTAACTATAAAGTCTCTAACATCCTGTCGCATGCCACTCCAAAAGTACAAACGCTCCACACGCCTGCGTGTCTTCGCTACGCCAAAATGACCGGCGCATGGCGCATCGTGAAACGCGCGAAGAACCCTTTCTGTCCACGACCGAGGTATGACGACTCTCTCCCAAGCGGTTTTCTCTGGTCTCCCTTTCCTGGTTGGCCTCGTGCGCCGACACAGGGTGCCGTCTTTGCCAATGAAATAACCTAGCTGTTCGGGGTGAGACGGTGCGCCCTCTAAGCTTTCGATTATTCGCTTCAGGTCAGGATCTTTGCACTGCTCTGTGCGTAATTCGGCGGGGTCGACTACGGGGACAAACTCATCTATAGCTGCCACGGCAGCTGTGCGGCTGAGTGCATCAGAATTCAGATGTGTCTTTCCTGACTTGTGCTCAACTTCAAAGCAGTATTCCTGCAGGTGTAGATTCCATCTAGCGAGTCGCGAGCTAGGGTCCCTGACACTCATCACCCATTTCAGAGGATGGCAGTCTGTGACTAGCTTGAATTTGCGGCCGTAAAGGTAGCATCTGAAGTGCTTTACTGCCCAGACAACGGCGAGGCACTCCCTTTCCGTAGCTCCGTACTTTTGCTCTGTGGGGCTCAGCTGTCGGCTAGCAAAAGCAACGGGATGTTCTTTGCCCTCGATAATCTGAGATAGCACGGCACCAACTGCGAACTTTGACGCATCTGTGGCCATAACGAAGGGCAAATTAAAATCCGGGTGGCGCAACAGCGGTGCACTCATTAGCTTCCCTTTCAGGGCCCGAAAAGCATTCTCCGCGTTTTCGTCCCAGCGAAAGGCGACATTTTTGGCTGTTAAGGCGGTGAGCGGCTTAGCGAGCTTGGCGAACTCCTCTATGTGCCTTCGGTAGTAACCGATCAGGCCGAGAAACTGCCGGACCTGGCGGACGCTAGTCGGGGATGGAAAATCCGAGACACACCTTAGTTTTTCAGGGTCCGGTCGCACGCCGTCAGCTGAAACAACGTGCCCGAGGTATTTCACCTCGTTTTTGAGGAATTGGCACTTAGAGGGCTTCAGCTTGAGACCCGCTCCTCTTAGTCGCACCAAAACCTGCTCAATATCGCGCAAATGGTTCTCAAAACTGTCACTGTATATGATAATGTCATCCACATACACGAAGCACAGCCTCCCCAGAAGACCTGCCAGGATAACATCAGCGGTTCTCTGCCAGACAGCAGGGCTGTTGGCCAGACCCATCGGCATTCTTTTCCATTTATAGTGCCCTGAGGGCGTGTTGAATGCCGTTTTCTCGGCATCTGCCGGATCCATTGCTATCTGCCAGAATCCCGCCGCCATGTCCACTACCGTGAAGTACCTGGCAGAGCCCAGCTGAGAAAGCGTCTCCTGTATATTGGGGATGGGGTATGGATCGATGCGAGTTACGGCATTTAGTTTGCGGTAGTCCACTACCAATCGATACGAGCCATCTGGCTTTTCCACCAATAGTGCTGGTGCTCCCCAGGGTGACTTTGAGTGTTCGACAATGCCGCGATCAATCAGGTCCTGCACCTGCCGCTCCATCTCCTCACGTTGGGAGTAAGGAATCCTGTACGCACGCTGGTAAACGGGCGATGAAGTGCCGGTTTCTATCCTGTGCTTTATAACGCCACAGCAGCCCAAATCCAGGTTGGACGCGGCGAATACCTCCGAGTAGTCGTTCAGCAAACCAGCCAGAGCCTCCCTCTCCCTGGATTTTACGTGAGAAAGATCGAACGACACCTTTGGAGCAGCCGAAGGACTAGCATGCTCTACAGTTGCGAGTACCGTATCGGTGGGCTCACGTTGCTCTATCGCAGAGGTGAAGAAAGCCAATGTTTTGTTCTTGGGAAGGCTCAGTGGCTGCTGGCTACAGTTAACCACCCGTAGGGGCACTCTGTGGGCGTCATTAACTGTCACGAGGCACGCGGCTGCCTTCAGGCCATTGCTGAGAGAGTCGACCGGCTCAAGCACTCCCACGGCGCCGCTCTCTACATCTGAAGGCACAAACGCGTACAAAATGTGCTCCGACCAAGGAAGGTCGACCGCCTCCTCGACCAGCCGGACGGCAACCCGCGAATATACCTTCTCCAATGATCCCACTGTTTGACGGGTGTCAATATCGGTAATGCGAATCTCAGCCCCTCTCCTGTTCAAAAACGGAACTTTTGAGCCGCCCGCATTAACCTCTTCCTCAGAGAATGAGACTACTACCTTCCCTTTTCTCAAAAAATCCTGCCCTAATATACCTGACACTCCGTTTGGCAGAGACACCGTGTCCGGGCATACGTAGCAGGGGTGCTCCAATGCAATTCCGCCGAGAGAGAAGTGTAACCGGTAGAGTCCACTTATGCCAAGAGGATCCCCCGTTATGCCTACAAATTTGGTTGCCATACCACCAGACGCTTCCAACACCTCGCGTTAAAACTGCTCTCCTAAAGCAATGTCACCTTTGACCCCGTATCTATCAACAATTCCATACAACAACCATTTAACTTGCAACGCACAACAGGGCATGCCTCGTCGGCCACACAAACTACCACCACCTCATCATCTACTGCTCCCTCCCCACGCTCCTCAGGCTGGGGAGGACTAACTAGTTTTTTGTCTCGGTATCTGGAGCCCCGCTGTAGGCTTGCTTAGGGCGTGTCTCGCCTGCTTCTCTTTTTGGCTCCCCACGGCGCACGTTTTGGCAGAACCTGGCGATGTGTCCGCGACCCTGGCAAGCGAAGCATACGATTTCTTCAAAATCTCGCATACCGCGCCTGTAGCTTTGTGGCGGTCTCCGGTTTCCAGCGAATGGGCGCTGTTGAGCGCGCGCTTCAACCTGGCATTCTACCTGCTGAGATAGCAGCTGTTCTAAGCGATCTAACCGCTCTGTCAAGAGAGCAACCTCAGGGTTGAGCACCGCTCTCTCTATGACGCGTACTCTCGCTGCGGCTGTCGTTAACGGCTCATTTTGTTCCTCATCCAATGCGGCCTCCACGGCTTGGTCGAAATTGCTCGGCTTGCGCGAGAGCACGAACCGGCGCACGGGGTCTTGCAGACCAGCCACGAACAAAGCGGTCATTTCCTCTTTAAGTATATCCTCCGCGTATTTCTTCTTAAGCTGGTCTCCTTCCTCCTACCTGCTTAACGTATCGTGCGCTAGGCGCTGAAGCCGCGACGCAAATGTTCGCACGTCCTCCCCTACCATCTGTCCGGCGTCACGGAACCTCTGTACCCGCACGTGACGTGGTTCAGTGTCGAAATGCTCAAACGCGAGCTTCTTAAATTCCGCAAATGATTTTGTGGATTTTACTTTTTCGTCTCGCCATGCAAAATCATGAGCAGCTCCTGCCATCTTACACCTCGCCATTCCCAGCATTTGAGCATCGGACCATCCCCCCATTTTCCCAATCTCTTCTAGCATGGAAAAGAAATCGCAGATTGGAACCCCTGTCTTATCTCCCGTAAACGTCGGAATGACGCTTCCTAATGCCAGCATGCTTGCTCCGAGCGAGGGCTGTGGAGTGGGAGCTCCCTCAGATAAAGACATTTTTTTTTCAAGCCCTCCGGTGCCTCAAGCCTCTCAAATGGGGTAAAAGTCCCACAATCAGTCCCGTGATTCCCTTTTGATTACAATTTTGAAGTCATGAATGTCGCAGCATTCAGAGGACATTTGCTTTTGAGACCCCACTTCTGACACCAGTGTGATGACCCCCATAATGCGCAGGTCCACACGGGACGGAGAGGCAAAGAGACACCGTATGGCTCAGTTTAAACAAACAGGTATATTCAATAATTACACATGATTAAGATTATACATCAGAGGCTGGGGCGTCCGAGCTTACGTGCCGACGACTTCATGGGGGCGATGGAGTGGCTCCGGAGTTGGGCTCGAGCGGTTGCTGGCAGAAGCTGCACGCCGTCGGGCTTCGGCGCTGAAGGCCCTCTTCGCGAACGATGTCGTCCTGAGCGTGTATGCAGTAGAATTTCAATAGTCGTCCGTTTCTTCGAGGATGGTTCGCAAACCCTTCCTCTAGTGTCGTTCGGCTTGGAAGATGAACAGGAGGCGAGCTTGTAGATGATGACAGCAGAGCATAATTTTACAACATACATATACAGAGAGTTAAACTGGAAAAAAAAGCAGAACTGAATTTACAAAAGAACAAACTTTGCACTACTTTACTCATCGACCGGGCAGGTTAGTGCCTAAGTAGCATCACATTACATGCTAAGCATGGAGCCCCAGCTCAGACTGGACTGCATCCGTTTACATGTGCTTTTAAGCACTTGATTAACAAAGGACTAAGGGCGGTCATTTCCAGTGGCCCGCCCAAAGCATCAATTCTCCAATCCAAAATAACATGCGAGATGGGGACAACCCCTTGGGTTGGGCTTAGCCTCGAACCCAGAGTCTGTTAACAATACAAACTAAATAAACAACAAAAACGCCACCACTCTCTCTCAAGTGAGAGTATACACAGGCTCTCTCTTCGGAGCTAATTCACTAGCGCCTGTCTTTCCACATTCTTGGCGAGTACTGCCTGTCCGCCATGACAGGTGTCCGTCACGGCCCTTCTGGGAATGCGCTTTTGTTCACGAGGCACGGCGGGAAGCTGTGGGTGCCTTCCCGGCGATAGCCCACGTCGAAAGGGGAAGGAGGGAAAGAATGTTGTCTTCGCGGTAGCGCATAGCGTCGGCTGTGGTACGGCGCGCTCTGGCCCGCTGACAGCTCCTTTGTCCTGGAATGTGCCCGGGAGGGCCGCACCTGGAACGGCCACGCAAATTGGGGAGGATAAAGCCTGTTTCCCCGCGGCGGCGGCGGCGGGTCCGGTTGTTCTGGTCGTCACTCAAAGAGCATGGCTGGGTAATTGATGATGCCGCTGTCACGGCGGCGGGTCCCTTCGTTCTGGTCGTCACTCAAAGTGCATGGCTGGGTAATTGATGATGCCGCTGTCATCTGGGTCTCCGTCTGCGCCGCGCCGTGGAACGCGGAACCTCGCAGCACACAAGGAATGTCACACCATGCTGCCGTAACAGGTCCTGACCTACGAGGCCCGATATACCATCCGGCAACGACACAGCATCGGAACAAATGTAGCTGGGATGGTCAAAACTTTCGTTCCCGATTGTGAAGCGCAAAAGATACAGTCCTCCCGTGCCGAGGTCAGCTCCTGTGATGCCCACGAATCTTACTTTCGGAGATTCTCGGGCCTCATGCACCTGCCTGTCTCCCTTCCTTGTCAGCAGATCAAAAAACTTTTGATCCAGTGTCAACCAACAGATTGCAAGTGACCCCGTTTACCACGAATTTGGCAATCGGGCAGGATTCTCCAAAAACGCTTACAATAGCTCAGCTATTACTGCTCTCCCCCCCAACCGGCTCGGCTGCGGGGGACTCTACGCGTTTTTTGGCACAATATATCTTTGTTCCATCCCCGTGTTGGTCGGCGCGCGCTGCTGCCCATTTGGTGTACCAGATTCGCGGTTTAGCTCGGGACAGTATCTGGCAACGTGTCCGTACCTTCTGCAAGCATAACAGCGAACCTGCCTCCTTTCACGGTTCCGGAAATTGCCCCTGTTATTTAACTGTAGGCCTTCCGCGAGGAGCGCCTCCAGCCGGTCTAGCCTATCGGTCAACTGAGTAACATTCTCGTCGGCGCTTGCACTTTTTGGCTCTGTTACAAGCCGCACCTTCTCCTCACAGGAGACAAGCAACTCATTACGCTCCTCCTCTACAGCTGCCTCTACCGCTCCTCCAAAAGTAGACGGCGCCTTAGACAGAACAAACCTGCGCACCGGATCCCTCAAGCCAGTGATGAACTGGGACGTCATCTGCTCCAGAAGCAGCTCTCTGGCGTGCTTTTGCTTCGAACTATCAGCCCCCGGTTATCGCGCTAGGGTTTCGTTCCCAAGGAAGCGAAGGCGGGAGGCAAACGCGCGTGCGTCTTCCCCCGGCTTCTGCCGAGCGTCGAGGAACCGCCTGAGCTTTACGCTAGAAGGTTCCCTGTCAAAATATTTAAACGCTAGCTTTTTAAATTCAGCTAACGTGCCCGCCTTCCTGACTCCCTCATCTCTCCAGGCAAAATCATGTGCTGCCCCTGACATGCGACATTTCGCCATTCCCAGCTGTTGTGCATCCGTTAACCCGCCCATTTTGCACACCTGCTCCAACATGTCAAAAAATTCAACAATAGACGGCCCTTGACCGTCGCCAGTGAATCTCTCCACCATGTTTGCTAATGCAAGTACGCTTGCCCCAAAGGGCTGTGCACTCGAGTGGGCTTCTTCCATATTAGACCAAATATAGTCAGTGCCTCAAGCTCCTCTCGCCGGGGGTGCAGTCCAGCTTTTGCCCAATGATTTAAGTGTGGACCCCACTTCTGACACCAATGTGATGAACCAGTTTCTTAAAATGGCCCTGGGTCCACACTGCGCATGAGGAGATTGATGCACAGACTCCAAAATGATTTTGAAGTGATTTAATTAAAGCATCTGGCTCGATGCCGCTTACGGGACAGAAGCTGGGCTCGTCGTCGCCGGGGCTGAGTCAGTGTGGTGTGGCACGGGCTCGATGAATGGCTGGTTGTCTGCAGCGGCCGGGCTGAGAGTTTCTCGTGGCTGTGCTGCCCTCGTTCTCGGCTGGTCGTTGGATGAGCTGCCAGGCGTGGAGGCGCGTTGGCGAAGGTCGAACGTTAGCGACGGCTAGACCCCGGGCTCAGGTCAATGCGCAGCCCCAGTCTTCTGCCTCGCTCCGTCTCCGGCCCTCACGTCCACTCACCCCGATCGCTCTCCCCCTTCCTCCCGTCGGCTTCCGCTTTTAAAGCCTTTGCTTCTTTCTTCAGCCGTGGCCGCACCTTTGTCCACTCCCCCGTGGCTCTCGAGGGGTGCATAATGACGGGGACACTCAAGCGTCGTTTGACAGGGCCGTCGACGGTTACCATATATGGTCATGTTTCTCCGCCACAACCAAATATGGTCATGTCTCTCCGCTTCGACCCGACGCCAGGACGGCGCGGCCAACCGTCTCCAGGAAAAGTCACTGACCGGCTCGCCGTGGCACCGGTGCATGTGCACGAATCGTCACAACCCCCGTTAAGCTATTAGCAGACAAGGCAAATGAAATAAAAACTCGTTTGACAAACATATTAAGGAAACCAACAGTCACCGAAACCAAGGTGCATAGGGGAATGTTTTGTATTTTTTTTAATTTCTAGTGCCAATCAATTGCTTTTTAGAGAAAATTACTTACAAAGCAGCAGAAAAAACAACCATGCCGCCGGTGGGATCCGAACCCACGACCTCCGAATATCGCGCCCGATGATCTTACCAACTGAGCTACGCTGACGGTTGTCCAATCTATTGCTTTCGTAGGTATTTATGTTTTGCGGGTAAGTGAACCTTGAGAGTGTTCACCAGCGCCACCCTCGTCTATAGCGGTGGACGTAGCACGTCCTGTAATACCGCAAGTGTGACGTAGAACGTCATCTAACGGCTAGGGCAGAAAATGCGCGAGAGCCCTCTTATGCTACCTATTTCATGAAGACTGCCAGAACCGAGACCCCGTTAAGCTATTAGCAGACAAGGCAAATGAAATAAGGGGCTCGTTTGACAAACATATTAAGGAAACCAACAGTCACAGAAACCAAAGTGCATAGGGGAATGATTTCTATTTTTTTCTAGTGCCAATAAATTGCTTTTTTAAAGAAAATTACTTATAAAGCAGGAGAAAAAACAACCATGCCGCCGGTTGGATCCGAACACACGACCTCCTAATATCGCGTCCGGTGCTCTTACCAACTGAGCTTCGGCGACGGCTGTCTAATCTGCCGCTTTCGTGGGCATTTATGTTTTGCGTGTAAGCTAACCTTGAGAGTGTTCACCAGCGCCACCCTCGTCCATAGCGGTGGACGTAGCACGTCCTGTAATACCTAAAGTGTGACATAGAACGTCATCTAACGGCAAGGAAAGAAACTGTGCGAAAGCCCTCTTATGCTACCTATTTCATGAAGACTGCCAGAACCGAGACCCTCGTTAAGCTATTAGCAGAAAAGGCAAATGAAATAAGGGGCTCGTTTGACAAACATATTAAGGAAACCAACAGTCACCGAAACTAAAGTGCATAAGGGAATGTTTTCTTTTTTTATTTAATTTCCAATGCCAGTCAATTGATTTTTAAAGAAAATTACATATAATGCAGCAGAAAAACAGCCATGCCGCCGGTGAGATCAGAACCCACGACCTCCGAATATCGCGTCCGGTGCTCTTACCAACTGCGCTACGGCGACGGCTGTCTAATCTGCTGCTTTTGTGAGTATTTATGTTTTGCGTGTAAGCGAACCTTGAGAGTGCTCACCAGCGCCACCCTCGTCCATAGCGGTGGACGTAGCACGTCCTGTAATACCGCAAGTGTGACGTAGAACGTCATCTAATGGCGAGGGCAGGAACTGTGAGAGAGCCCTCTTATGCTACCTATTTCATGAAGACTGCCAGAACCGAGACGCTCGTTAAGCTATAAGAAGAAAAGGCAAATGAAATAAGGGGCTCGTTTGACAAACATATTAAGGAACCCAACAGTCACCGAAACCAAAGTGCATAAGGGAATGTTTTCTTTTTTTATTTAATTTCTAGTGCCAATCAATTACTTTATAAAGAAAATTACTTATAAAGCAGCAGAAAAACAACCATGCCGCCGGTGAGATGCGAACCCACGAACTCCGAATATTGCGTCCGGTGTTCTTACCAACTGAGCTGCGGCGACGGCTGTCCAAACTGCTGCTTTCGTGGGTATTTATGTTTTGCGTGTGAGCGAACCTTGAGAGTGTTCACCAGTGCCATCCTCGTCCATAGCGGTGGACGTAGCACGTCCTTTAATAACGCAAGTGTGACGTAGAACGTCATCTTACGGCAAGGGCAGAAACTGTGCGAAAGCCCTCTTATGCTCCCTATTTCATGAAGACTGCCAGAACCGAGACCCTCGTTAAGCTATTAGCGGACAACGCAAAATAAATAAGGGGCTCGTTTGACAAACATATCAAGGAAACCAACAGTCAACGAAACCAAAGTGCATAAGGGAATGTTTTCTTTTTTTTTTACATATTTTTCTATTGCCAATCAATTGCTTTTTATAGAAAATTACTTATAAAGCAGCAGAAAAACAACCATGTCGCCGGTGGGATCCGAACCCACGACCTCCGAATATCGCGTCCGGTGCTCTTACCAACTGAGCTACGGCGACGGCTATCCAATCTGCTGCTTTCGTGGGTATTTATGTTTTGCGTTTAAGCGCACCTTGAGAGTGTTCACGAGCGCCACCCTCGTCCATAGCGGTGGACGTAACACGTCCGGTAATACCGCAAGTGTGATGTAGAACGTCATCTAACGGCGGTGTTCTCGGTCCGTGGCCACAGCAGTCGACAGCCCTCAAGGTATACAAGGCACTCTTTGCCTACTTTAGAGCGACTGGATTGAGTGACAAATTGTGAAAGCGTTGTGCGTGTGTGTGTGTTATGCCTTTTTTCCTTCTCTCTTCCTCCTTTTAGTCCCCTAATCCCGCTTCCCCAGTGCAGGGTAGCCAACCGGAACCCCTTTCTGGTTAACATCCCTGCCTTTCCCTCCTCCTCTTTATCTATCTATCTATCTATCTATCTATCTATCTATCTATCTATCAATCTATCTATCTATCTATCTATCTATCTATCTATCTATCTATCTATCTATCTATCTATCTATCTATCTATCTATCTATCTATCTATCTATCTATCTATCTATCTATCTATCTATCTATCTATCTATCTATCTATCTATCTATCTATCTATCTATCTATCTATCTATCTATCTATCTATCTATCTATCTATCTATCTATCTATCTATCTATCTATCTATCTATCTATCTATCTATCTATCTATCTATCTATCTATCTATCTATCTATCTATCTATCTATCTATCTATCTATCTATCTATCTATCTATCTATCTATCTATCTATCTATCTATCTATCTATCTATCTATCTATCTATCTATCTATCCATCCATCTATCTATCTATCTATCTATCTATCTATCTATCTATCTATCTATCTATCTATCTATCTATCTATCTATCTATCTATCTATCTATCTATCTATCTATCTATCTATCTATCTATCTATCTATCTATCTATCTATCTATCTATCTATCTATCTATCTATCTATCTATCATCTAACGGCGAGGGCAGAAACTGTGCGAGAGCCCTCTCATGCTACCTATGGCATGAAGACTGCAAGAACCAAGCCCCCCGTTAAGCTATTAGCAGACAAGGCAAATGAAATAAGGGGCTCGTTTGACAAACTTATTAAAGAAACCAACAGTCACCGAAACCAAGGTGCATAGGGGAATGTTTTCTATTTTTTTTCTAGGGCCAATCAATTGCTTTTTAGAGAAAAATTAATTATAAAGCAGCAGAAAAACAACCCCGCCGCCGTTGGGATCCGAACCCACGACCTCCGAATATCGCGTCCGGTGCTCTTACCAACTGAGCTACCATGACGGTTGTCCAATATGTTGCTTTCGTGGGTATTTATGATTGGCGTGTAAGTGAACCTTGAGAGTGTTCACCAGCGCCACCCTCGTCCATAGCGCTGGACGTAGCACGTCCGGTAATACCGCAAGTGTGACGTAGAACGTCATCTAACGGCAAGGGCAGAAACTGTGCGAAACCCCTCTTATGCTACCTATTTCATGAAGACTGCCACAACCGAGACCCTTGTTTAGCTATTAGCAGACAAGGCAAATTAAATAAGGGGATCGTTTGACAAACATATTAAGGAAACCAACAGTCACCGAAACCAAGGTGCATCGAGGAATGTTTTCAATTTTTTTTTAATTTACAGTGCCAATCAATTGATTTTTAAAGAAAATTACTTATAATGCAGCAGAAAAACACCCATGCCGCCGGTGAGATCCGAACCCACGACCTCCGAATATCGCGTCCGGTGCTCTTACCAACTGAGCTACGGCGACGGCTGTCCAAACTGCTGCTTTCGTGGGTATTTATGTTTTGCGTGTGAGCGAACCTTGACAGTGTTCACCAGCGCAACCCTCGTCCATAGCGGTGGACGTAGCACGTCCTGTAATACCGCAAGTGTGAAGTAGAACGTCATCTAACGGCTGTGGCCTCGGTCCGTGGCCACAGCAGTCGACTGCCCTCAAGGTATACAAGGCACTCTTTCCCTACTTGAGATCGACCGGATTGAGTGACAAATTGTGACAGCGTTGTGCGTGTGTGTGTGTTATGCCATTTTTCTCTTCTCTCTTCCTCCTTTTAGTCCCCTAATCACTCTTCCCCAGTGCAGGGTAGCCAACCGGAACCCTTTTCTGGTTAACATCCGTGCCTTTCCCTCCTCCTCTTTATCTATCTATATATCTATCATCTAACGGCGAGGGCAAAAACTGTGCGAGAGCCCTCTTATGCTACCTATGGCATGAAGACTGCCAGAACCGAGACCCCAGTTAAGCTATTAACAGACAAGGCAAATGAAATAAGGGGCTCGTTTGACAAACGTATTAAAAAACCAACAGTCACCGAAACCAAGGTGCATATGGGAAAGTTTTGTATTTTTTTTAATTTCTAGTGCCAATCAATTGATTCTTAGAGAAAATTACTTACAAATCAGCAGAAAAACAACCATGCCGCCGGTGGGATGCGAACCCACAACCTCCGAATATCGCGTCCGATGATCTTACCAACTGAGCTACGGTGACGGTTGTCCAATCTGTTGCTTTCGTGGGTATTAATGTTTTGCGTGTAAGTGAACCTTGAGAGTGTTCACCAGCGCCACCCTCGTCCATAGCGGTGGACGTAGCACGTCCTGTAATACCGCAAGTGTGAAGAAGAACGTCATCTAACGGCGAGGGCAGAAAATGTGCGAGAGCCCTCTTATGCTACCTATTTCATGAAGACTGCCAGAACCGAGACTTCGTTAAGCTATTAGCAGACAAGGCAAATGAAATAAGGGGCTCGTTTGACAAACATATTAAGGAAACCAACAGTCACAGAAACCAAGGTGCATAGGGGAACGTTTTCTATTTTTTTTTTCTAGTGCCAATCAATTGCTTTTTTAAAGAAAATTACTTATAAAGCAGCAGAAAAAGCAACCATGCTGCCGGTGGGATCCGAACCCACAACCTCCGAATATCGCGTCCGATGATCTTACCAACTGAGCTACGGTGACGGTTGTCCAATCTGTTGCTTTCGTGGGTATTTATGTTTTGCGTGTAAGTGAACCTTGAGAGTGTTCACCAGCGCCACCCTCGTCCATAGCGGTGGACGTAGCACGTCCTGTAATACCGCAGTTGTGACGTAGAACGTCATCTAACGGCAAGGGCAGAAACTGTGCGAAAGCCCTCTTATGCTACCTATTTGATGAAGACTGCCAGAACCGAGACCCTCGTTAAGCTATTAGCAGACAAGGCAAATGAAATAAGGGGCCCGTTTGACAAACATATTAAGGAATCCAACAGTCACCGAAACCAAGGTGCATAGGGGAATGTTTTAAATTTTTTTATAGGGCCAATCAATTGCTTTTTAGAGAAAATTACTTATAAAGCAGCAGAAAAAACAACCATGCCGCTGGTGGGATCCGAACCCACGACCTCCGAATATCGCGTCCGGTGCTCTTACCAACTGAGCTACGGCGACGGCTGTCCAATCTGCTGCTTTCGTCGGTATTTATGTTTTGCTTCTAAGCGAACCTTGAGAGTGTTCACCAGCGCCATCCTCGTCCATAGCGGTGGACGTAGCGAATCCTGTAATACCGCAAGTGTGACATAGAACGTCATCTAACGGTGAGGGCAGAACCTCTGCGAGAGCCCTCTTATGCTACCTATTTCATGAAGACTGCCAGAACTGAGACCCCCGTTAAGCTATTAGCAGACAAGGCAAATGAAATAGGGGGCTCGTTTGACAAACATATTAAGGAATCCAACAGTCACCGAAACCAAGGTGCATAGGGGAATGTTTTCAATTTTTTTTCTAGGGCCAATCAATTGCTTTTTAGAGAAAATTACTTATAAAGCAGCAGAAAAAACAACCATGCCGCTGGTGGGATCCGAACCCACGACCTCCGAATATCGCGTCCGGTGCTCTTAACAACTGAGCTACGGCGACGGCTATCCAATCTGCTGCTTTCGTGGGTATTTATGTTTTGCGTGTAAGCGAACCTTGAGAGTGTTCACCAGCGCTACCCTCGTCCATAGCGGTGGACGTAACACGTCCGGTAATACCGCAAGTGTGATGTAGAACGTCATCTAACGGCTGTGTCCTCGGTCCGTGGCCACAGCAGTCGACAGCCCTCAAGGTATACTAGGCACTCTTTGCCTACTTGAGAGCGACTGGATTGAGTGACAAATTGTGACAGCGTTGTGAGTGTGTGTGTGTTAAGCCTTTTTTCCCTTCTCTCTTCCTCCTTTTAGTCCCCTAATCCCTCTTACCCAGTGCAGGGTAGCCAACCGGAACCCCTTTCTGGTTAACATCCCTGCCTTTCCCTCCTCCTCTTTATCTATCTATATATCTAACATCTAACGGCGAGGGTAGAAACTGTGCGAGAGCCCTCTTATGCTACCTAAGACATGAAGACGGCCAGAACCGAGACCCCCGTTAAGCTCTTAGCAGACAAGGCAAATGAAATAAGGGGCTCGTTTGACAAACATATTAAAAAAACCAACAGCCACCGAAACCATGATGCATAGGAGAATGTTTTCTATTTTTTTAATTTCTAGTGAAAATAAATTGCTTTTTAAAGAAGATTACTTATAAAGCAGCAGAAAAACAACCGTGCCGCCTGTGGGTTCCGAACCCACGACCTCCGAATATCGCGTCCGGTACTCTTACCAACTGAGCTACGGCGACGGCTGTCCAATCTGCTGCTTTCGTGGGTACTTATGTCTTGCGTGTAAGCGAACCTTTAGAGTGTTCACCAGAGCCACCCTCGTCCATAGCGGTGGACGTAGCATGTCCTGTAATACCGCAAGTGTGACGTAGAACGTCATGTAATGGCGACGGCAGAAACTGTGCGAGAGCCCTCTTATGCTATCTATTTCATGAAGACTGCCAGAACCGAGACCCTCGTTAAGCTATTACCAGACAAGGAATAGAAATAAGGAGATCGTTTTACATATTAAGCAAACCAACCGTCACTGATACCAAGGTGCATAAGGGAATTTTTTCTTTTTTTGAATTGCTAGAGCCAATCAATTGCTTTTTAAAGAAAATTACTTATAAAGCAGCAGAAAAAACAACTATGCCGCCGGTGGGATCCGAACCCACGACCTCCGAATATCGCGTCCGGTGCTCTTACGACGGCTGTCCAAACTGCTGCTTTCCTGGGTATTTATGTTTTGCGTGTAAGCGAACCTTGAGAGTGTTCACCAGCGCAACACTCGTCCATAGCGGTGGACGTAACACGTCCTGTAATACCGCAAGTGTGACGTAGAACGTCATCTAACGGCTGTGGCCTCGGTCCGTGGCCACAGCAGTCGACTGCCCTCAAGGCATACAAGGCACTCTTTTCCTACTTGAGATCGACTGGATTGAGTGACAAATACTGACAGCGTTGTGCGTGTGTGTGTGTTATGCCTTTTTTCCCTTCTCTCTTCCTCCTTTTAGTCCCTTAATCCATCCTCCCCAGTGCAGGGTAGCCAACCGGAACCCCTTTCTGGTTAACATCCCTGCCTTTCCCTCCTCCTCTTTATCTATCTATCTATCTATCATCTAACGGCGAGGGCAGAAACTGTACGAGAGCCCTCTTATGCTACCTATGGCATGAAGACTGCCAGAACCGAGACCCTCGTTAAGCTATTAGCAGACAAGGCATAGAAATAAGGAGCTCGTTTTACATATTAAGGAAACCAACCGTCACTGATACCAAGGTGCATAAGGGAATGTTTTCTTTTTTTGAATTTCTAGAGCCAATCAATTGCTTTTTAAAGAAAATTACTTATAAAGCAGCAGAAAAAACAACCGTGCCGCCGGTGGGATCCGAACCCACGACCTCCGAATATCGCGTCCGGTGCTCTTACCAACTGAGCTACGGTGACGGCAGTCCAATCTGCTGCTTTCGTGGGTACTTATGTTTTGCGTGTAAGCGAACATTGAGAGTGTTCACCAGTGCCACCCTCGTCCATAGCGGTGAACGTAGCACGTCCTGTAATACCGCCAATGTGACGTAGAACGTCATCTAATGGCGAGGGCAGGAACTGTGAGAGAGCCCTCTTATGCTACCTATTTCATGAAGACTGCCAGAACCGAGACCCCCGTTAAGCTATTAGCAGACAATGCAAATGAAATAAGGGGCTCGTTTGACAAAGATATTAAGGAAACCAACAGTCACAGAAACCAAGGTGCATAGGGTAAAGTTTTCTATTTTTTTAAAATATCTAGTGCCAATCATTTGCTTTTTTAAATAAAATTACTTATAAAGCAGGAGAAAAACATCCATTCCGCCGGTTGGTTCCGAACCCACGACCTCCGAATAATGCGTCCGGTGCTCTTACCAACTGAGCTACGGTGACGGCTGTCCAAACTGCTGCTTTCGTGGGTATTTATGTTTTGCGTGTGAGCGAACCTTGAGAGTGTTCACCAGCGCCACCCTCGTCCATAGCGCTGGACGTAGCGCGTCCTGTAATACCGCAAGTGTGAAGTAGAACGTCATCTAACGGTGAGGGCAGAAACTGTGCGAGAGCCCTCTTATGCTACCTATTTCATGAAGACTGCCAGAACCGAGACCCCCGTTAAGCTATTACCAGACAAGGCATATGAAATAAGGGGCTCGTTTGACAAACATAATAAGGAAACCAACAATCAC
This sequence comes from Amblyomma americanum, assembly GCF_052857255.1. Taxonomy (NCBI): domain Eukaryota; kingdom Metazoa; phylum Arthropoda; class Arachnida; order Ixodida; family Ixodidae; genus Amblyomma; species Amblyomma americanum. The sequence continues at coordinate 7,347,893 of NC_135499.1, forward strand.
AGAATCCAAGGTGCATAGGGGAATGTTTTCTATTTTTTAAAATTTCTACTGCCAATCAATTGCTTTTTATAGAAAATTACTTATAAAGTAGCAGAAAAACAACCATGTCGCCGGTGGGATCCGAACCCACGACCTCCGAATATCGCGTCCGGTGCTCTTACCAACTGAGCTACGGTGACGGCTGTCCAATCTGCTGCTTTCGTGGGTATTTATGTCTTGCGTGTAAGCGAACCTTGAGAGTGTTCACCAGCGCCACCCTCGTCCATAGCGCTGGACGTAGCGCGTCCTGTAATACCGCAAGTGTGATGTAGAACGTCATCTAACGGTGAGGGCAGAAACTGTGCGAGAGCCCTCTTATGCTACCTATTTCATGAAGACTGCCAGAACCGAGACCCTCATTAAGCTGTTAGCAGACAAGGCAAATGAAATAAGGAGATCGTTTGACAAACATATTAAGGAAACCAACAGTCATCGAAACCAAGGCGCATAGGGGAATGATTTCTATTTTTTTTAATTTGCAGTGCCAATCAATTGATTTTTAAAGAAAATTACTTATAATGGAGCAGAAAAACAACCATGCCGCTGGTGAGATCCGAACCCACGACCTCCGAATGTCGCGTCCGATGATCTTAACAACTGAGCTACGGTGACGGTTGTCCAATCTGTTGCTTTCGTGGGTATTTATGTTTTGCGTGTATGTGAACCTTGAGAGTATTCACCAGCGCCACCCTCGTCCATAGCGGTGGACGTAGCACGTCCTGTAATACCGCAAGTGTGACGTAGAACATCATCTAACGGCGAGAGCAGAAACTGTGCGAGAGCCCTCATATGCTACCTATTTCATGACGACTGCCAGAACCGAGACTCCCGTTAAGCTATTAGCAGACAAGGCAAATGAAATAAGGGGCTCGTTTGACAAACATAATAAGGAAACCAACAATCACAGAATCCAAGGTGCATATGGGAATGTTTTCTATTTTTTTAAATTTCTACTGCCAATCAATTGCTTTTTATAGAAAATTACTTATAAAGTAGCAGAAAAACAACCATGTCGCCGGTGGGATCCTAACCCACGACCTCCGAATATCGCGTCCGGTGCTCTTACCAACTGAGATACAGTGACGGCTGTCCAATCTGCTGCTTTCGTGGGTACTTATGTTTTGCGCGTAAGCGAACCTTGAGAGTATTCACCAGCGCCACCCTCATCCATAGCGGTGGACGTAGCACGTCCTGTAATACCGCAAGTGTGACGTAGAACGTCATCTAACGGCAAGGGCAGAAACTGTGCGAGAGCCCTCTTATGCTATCTATTTCATGAAGACTGCCAGAACCGAGACCCCGTTAAGCTATTAGCAGACAACGCAAATGAAATAAGGGGCTCGTTTGACAAACATAGTAAGGAAACCTACAGTCACCGAAACCAAGGTGCATAAGGGAATGTTTTCTTTTATTTAATTTCTTGTGCCAATCAATTGCTTTCTAAAGAAAATTACTTATAAAGCAGCAGAAAAAACAACCATTCCGCCGGTGGGATCCGAACCCACGACCTCCGAATAATGCGTCCGGTGCTCTTACCAACTGAGCTACGGTGACGGCTGTCCAAACTGCTGCTTTCGTGGGTATTTATGTTTTGCGTGTGAGCGAACCTTGAGAGTGTTCACCAGCGCCACCCTCGTCCATAGCGCTGGACGTAGCGCGTCCTGTAATACCGCAAGTGTGAAGTAGAACGTCATCTAACGGTGAGGGCAGAAACTGTGCGAGAGCCCTCTTATGCTACCTATTTCATGAAGACTGCCAGAACCGAGACCCCCGTTAAGCTATTACCAGACAAGGCATATGAAATAAGGGGCTCGTTTGACAAACATAATAAGGAAACCAACAATCACAGAATCCAAGGTGCATAGGGGAATGTTTTCTATTTTTTAAAATTTCTACTGCCAATCAATTGCTTTTTATAGAAAATTACTTATAAAGTAGCAGAAAAACAACCATGTCGCCGGTGGGATCCGAACCCACGACCTCCGAATATCGCGTCCGGTGCTCTTACCAACTGAGCTACGGTGACGGCTGTCCAATCTGCTGCTTTCGTGGGTATTTATGTCTTGCGTGTAAGCGAACCTTGAGAGTGTTCACCAGCGCCACCCTCGTCCATAGCGCTGGACGTAGCGCGTCCTGTAATACCGCAAGTGTGATGTAGAACGTCATCTAACGGTGAGGGCAGAAACTGTGCGAGAGCCCTCTTATGCTACCTATTTCATGAAGACTGCCAGAACCGAGACCCTCATTAAGCTGTTAGCAGACAAGGCAAATGAAATAAGGAGATCGTTTGACAAACATATTAAGGAAACCAACAGTCATCGAAACCAAGGCGCATAGGGGAATGATTTCTATTTTTTTTAATTTGCAGTGCCAATCAATTGATTTTTAAAGAAAATTACTTATAATGGAGCAGAAAAACAACCATGCCGCTGGTGAGATCCGAACCCACGACCTCCGAATGTCGCGTCCGATGATCTTAACAACTGAGCTACGGTGACGGTTGTCCAATCTGTTGCTTTCGTGGGTATTTATGTTTTGCGTGTATGTGAACCTTGAGAGTATTCACCAGCGCCACCCTCGTCCATAGCGGTGGACGTAGCACGTCCTGTAATACCGCAAGTGTGACGTAGAACATCATCTAACGGCGAGAGCAGAAACTGTGCGAGAGCCCTCATATGCTACCTATTTCATGACGACTGCCAGAACCGAGACTCCCGTTAAGCTATTAGCAGACAAGGCAAATGAAATAAGGGGCTCGTTTGACAAACATAATAAGGAAACCAACAATCACAGAATCCAAGGTGCATATGGGAATGTTTTCTATTTTTTTAAATTTCTACTGCCAATCAATTGCTTTTTATAGAAAATTACTTATAAAGTAGCAGAAAAACAACCATGTCGCCGGTGGGATCCTAACCCACGACCTCCGAATATCGCGTCCGGTGCTCTTACCAACTGAGGTACGGCGACGGCTGTCCAATCTGCTGCTTTCGTGGGTATTTATGTTTTGCGTGTAAGCGAACCTTGAGAGTGTTCACCAGCGCCACCCTCGTCCATAGCGGTGGACGTAACACGTCCGGTAATACCGCAAGTGTGATGTAGAACGCCATCTAACGGCTGTAGCCTCGGTCTGTGGCCACAGCAGTCGACAGCCCTCAAGGCATACAAGGCACTCTTTGCCTACTTTAGAGCGACTGGATTGAGTGACAAATTGTGACAGCGTTGTGCGTGTGTGTGTGTTATGCCTTTTTTCCTTCTCTCTTCCTCCTTTTAGTCCCCTAATCCCGCTTCCCCAGTGCAGGGTAGCCAACCGGAACCCCTTTCTGGTTAACATCCCTGCCTTTCCTTCCTCCTCTTTATCTATCTATCTATCTATCTATCTATCTATCTATCTATCTATCTATCTATCTATCTATCTATCTATCTATCTATCTATCTATCTATCTATCTATCTATCTATCTATCTATCTATCTATCTATCTATCTATCTATCTATCTATCTATCTATCTATCTATCTATCTATCTATCTATCTATCTATCTATCTATCTATCTATCTATCTATCTATCTATCTATCTATCTATCTATCTATCTATCTATCTATCTATCTATCTATCTATCTATCTATCTATCTATCTATCTATCTATCTATCTATCTATCTATCTATCTATCTATCTATCTATCTATCTATCTATCTATCTATCTATCTATCTATCTATCTATCTATCTATCTATCTATCTATCTATCTATCTATCATCTAACGGCGAGGGCAGAAACTGTGCGAGAGCCCTCTTATGCTACCTATGGCATGAAGACTGCCAGAACCGATACCCCCGTTAAGCTATTAGCAGACAAGGCAAATGAAATAAGGGGATCGTTTGACAAACATATTAAAAAAAACCAACAGTCACCGAAACCAAGGTGCAAGGGGGAATGTTTATAATTTTTTTTTAATTTCGAGCGCCAATCGATTGCTGTTTAAAGAAAATTACTTATAAAGCAGCAGAAAAAACAACCGTGCCGCCGGTGGGATCCGAACCCACGACCTCCGAATATCGCTCCGGTGCTCTTACCAACTGAACTGAGCTACGGTGACGGCTGTCCAATCTGCTGCTTTCGTGGGTATTTATGTTTTGCGTGTAAGCGAACCTTGAGAGTGTTCACCAGCGCCACCCTCGTTCATAGCGGTGGACGTAGCCCGTCCTGTAATACCGCAAATGTGACGTAAAACGTCATATCACGGCGAGGGCAGAAACTGAGCGAGAGCCCTCTTATGCTACCTATTTCATGAAGACTGCCAGAACCGAGACCCTCGTTAAGCTATTAGCAGACAAGGCAAATGAAATAAGGAGATCGTTTGACAAACATATTAAGGAAACCAACAGTCACAGAAACCAAGGTGCATAGGGGAAAGTTTTCTATTTTTTTTAAATTTCTAGTTCCAATCATTTGCTTTTTTAAAGAAAATTACTTATAAAGCAGGAGAAAAAACATACATGCCGCCGGTTGGATCCGAACCCACGACCTCTGAATATCGCGTCCGGTGCTCTTACCAACTGAGCTACGGCGACGGCTGTCCAATCTGCTGCTTTCGTGGGTATTTATGTTTTGCGTGTAAGCGAACCTTGAGAGTGTTCACCAGCGCCACCCTCGTCCATAGCGGTGGACGTAGCACGTCCTGTAATACCGCAAGTGTGACGTAGAACATCATCTAACGGCGAGTGCAGAAACTGTGCGAGAGCCCTCTTATGCTACCTATTTCATGAAGACTGCCACAACCGAGACCCCAGTTAAGCTATTAGCAGACAAGGCAAATGAAATAAGGGGCTCGTTTGACAAACATATTAAGGAAACCAACAGTCACCAACACCAACGTGCATAAGGGAACGTTTTGTATTTTTTTTTAAATTTCGAGTGCCAATCAATTGCTTTTTAGAGAAAATTACTTATAAAGCAGCAGAAAAAACAACCATGCCACCGGTGGGATCCGAACCCACGACCTCCGAATATCGTGTCCGGTGCTCTTTCCAACTGAGCTACGGCGACGGCTGTCCAATCTGCTGCTTTCGTGGGTATTTATGATTTGCGTGTAAGCGAACCTTGAGAGTTTTCACCAGCGCCACCCTCGTCCATAGCGGTGGACGTAGCACGTCCTGTAAAAACGCAAGTGTGACGTAGAACGTCATCTAACGATGAGGGCAGAAACTGTGCGAGAGCCCTCTTATGCTACATATTTTATGAAGACTGCCAGAACCGAGAACCCCGTTAAGCTATTAGCAGACAAGCCAAATGAAATAAGGGGCTCGTTTGACAAACAAATTAAGGAAACCAACAGTCACCGAAACCAAGGTGCTTAAGGGAATGTGTTCTCTTTAATTTCTAGTGCCAATGAATTGCTTTTCAAAGAAAATTACTTATAAAGCAGCAAAAAAACAACCATGCCGTCGGTGGGATCCGAGCCCACAACCTCCGAAGATCGCGTCCGGTGCTCATACCAACTGAGCTACGGCGACGGCTGTCCAATGTGCTACTTTCGTGGGTATTTATGTTTTGCCTGTAAGCGAACCATGAGAGTATTCACCAGCGCCACCCTCGTCCATAGCGGTGGACGTAGCACGTCCTGTAATTCCGCAAGTGTGACGTAGAACATCATCTAACGGCGAGGGCAGAAACTGTGCGAGAGCCCTCTTATGCTACCTATTTCATGAAGACTGCCACAACCGAGACCCCCTTTAAGCTATTAGCAGACAAGGCAAATGAAATAAGGGGCTCGTTTGACAAAAATATTAAGGAAACCAACAGTCACAGAAACCAAGGTGCATAGGGGAATGTTTTCTATTTTTTTATATTCCTAGTGCCAATCAGTTGCTTTTTTAAAGAAAATTACTTATAAAGCAGCAGAAAAAATAACCATGCCGCCGGTGGGATCCGAACCCACGACCTCCGAATATCGCGTCCTGTGCTCATACCAACTGAGCTACGGCGACGGCTGTCCAATCTGTTGCTTTCGTGGGTACTTATGTTTTGCGTGTAAGCGAACCTTGAGAGTGTTCACCGGCGCCACCCTCGTCCATAGCGGTGGACGTAGCACGTCCTATAATACCGCAAGTGTGACGTGGAACGTCATATAATGGCAAGGGCAGAAACTTTGCGTGAGCCTTCTTATGCTACCTATTTCATGAAGACTGCCAGAACCGAGACCCTCGTTAAGCTATTAGCAGACAAGGCAAATGAAATAAGGGGCTCGTTTGACAAACATATTAAGGAAACCAACAGTCACCGAAACCAAGGTGCTTAAGGGAATGTGTTCTCTTTAATTTCTAGTGCCAATGAATTGCTTTTCAAAGAAAATCACTTATAAAGCAGCAGAAAAAACAACCATGCCGTCGGTGGGATCCGAGCCCACAACCTCCGAAGATCGCGTCCGGTGCTCATACCAACTGAGCTACGGCGACGGCTGTCCAATGTGCTGCTTTCGTGGGTATTTATGTTTTGCCTGTAAGCGAACCATGAGAGTATTCACCAGCGCCACCCTCGTCCATAGCGGTGGACGTAGCACGTCCTGTAATACCGCAAGTGTGACGTAGAACATCATCTAACGGCGAGAGCAGAAACTGTGCGAGAGCCCTCTTATGCTACCTATTTCATGAAGACTGCCACAACCGAGACCCCCGTTAAGCTATTAGCAGACAAGGCAAATATAATAAGGGGCTCGTTTGACAAACATATTAAGGAAACCAACAGTCACAGAAAGCAAGGTGCATACGGCAATGTTTTCTATTTTTTTATATTTCTAGTGCCAATCAGTTGCTTTTTTAAAGAAAATTACTTATAAAGCAGCAGAAAAAATAACCATGCCGCCGGTGGGATCCGAACCCACGACCTCCGAATATCGCGTCCGGTGCTCATACCAACTGAGCTACGGCGACGGCTGTCCAATCTGCTGCTTTCGTGGGTATTTTTGTTTTGCTTCTAAACGAACCTTGAGAGTGTTCACCAGCGCCACCCTCGTCCATAGCGGTGGACGTAGCACGTCCTGTAATACCGCAAGTGTGACGTAGAACATCATCTAACAGCGAGTGCAGAAACTGTGCGAGAGCCTTCTTATGCTACCTATTTCATGAAGACTGCCACAACCGAGACCCCCGTTAAGCTATTAGCAGACAAGGCAAATATAATAAGGGGCTCGTTTGACAAACATATTAAGGAAACCAACAGTCACAGAAACCAAGGTGCATACGGGAATGTTTTTTATTTTTTTATATTTCTAGTGCCAATCAGTTGCTTTTTTAAAGAAAATTACTTATAAAGCAGCAGAAAAAATAACCATGCCGCCGGTCGGACCCGAACCCACGACCTCCGAATATCGCGTCCGGTGCTCATACCAACTGAGCTACGGTGTGTGGGGACCTGCCGTGCAGCCCCCTGAGTTTGCTTTCCCGCTAGGCACCGTGCAGCAGCAGTCTCACCCCGAGGATGAACGCGTTCCCTTGTCAGTTACATTAACTGGCAAGAGAGGGCACCAGCGTCGCTGCGCGGGAGACTGCTGAAGCCCACCCGCGGGAGATGGGGTCTCTTGGGCTGGGATAATCGCCGCGAGCAGACGCGTCGCTCGCGGCTCCGCTCTTCGCCGGCGGGGCGAAGAAGCGACGGGGAGACAGGCTCCCGTACTGGTCCCGTCCGGCCTGCGGAGTTTATATCCCTTGCCCTAGCGCGGGCGAACATTCGCTCGGAACCTTGCTGGTGAGTCGGACGACCTTGATTCATTAGCGTACCTTGTTGCTAGCTGGCGTTATTGTTTCTGTAGCAAAAAATGCACGACACCGCTTTCAACATGAAGCACTCACCGTTCGTGTTCTTCCAGGTTTTCCTGGTTCTTCAGTTCCCATGGAATACACCGACTGCGGATTCACTGCAACTTTGGACGCTGCCAAACGCGACCAGACCCGACAGCTGGACGAAACCACCCTTCCTGGACGAGATTGTCAAGTTCGGTTGGCAACCGGAGCCATATACATCCGCCCACCCCGCTATCAGCGTTGGAAGCGCGGGATATAATCTGCAACCGGACAGCGTTTTCTTGGGGCACGACACCGCTTTCAACATGAAGCACTCACCGTTCGTGTTCTTCCAGGTTTTCCTGGTTCTTCAGTTCCCATGAAATACACCGACTGCGGATTCACTGCAACTTTGGACGCTGCCAAACGCGACCAGACCTGACAGCTGGACGAAACCACCCTTCCTGGACGAGATTGTCAAGTTCGGCTGGCAACCTGAGCCATATACATCCGCCCACCCCGCTATCAGCGTTAGAAGCGCGGGATATAATCTGCAACCGGACAGCGTTTTCTTGGGGCACGACACCGCTTTCAACATGAAGCACTCACCGTTCGTGTTCTTCCAGGCTAGTTACAATGATGACCCTTTATCTGCTAAAACCTCGAATCGTTTTTTGTTCGTGGTGTCGTGCCCCAGACACTGGTTGCATGTTCTTAC